>NC_087086.1:4859349-5167100 GCF_036172545.1 Culicoides brevitarsis | reverse complement strand
TTTGGATCAACTTTAATCAATTTTGGTAAGTTTTCTTAAAACTAAAAAAAAATACACAAAGGTAAGAAATTAAAAAAAAATCAAGAAAAAAAATTATAATTATAAAATTAATTTTCAGGAAGAAAAAAATTATAAACTAAGTTCTAAAAAACATAGGAAAAGACTTGTAACAAAATTAATGCATTTCATCAATATCAACCTCATAAAAATAAAATTTTTAAATATTGAAATCTCAATAAAGCATTCTGTCATCATCATCCAACGTGTGTATTGAAAAGGATTTGTTTTGGAAAGTTCAACTACATTATAGCAGCTCATCCCAATTGTATGAACAAAATAATTCTGATGCCAAAAATACTGAATCATTTCTGAACCAGAATAATAATTCTCTTACAAAATGTTTCAATCATGCAAAAAATATAACATTTTCAATGGATTTGCAATTCATTTCTCTGCTCTAAATATTTTAACACTAACAAAGGAATACTCATAAAATTTTGATGTCAATGGATTTACAAATTAAAAGATATGATGGAAACTGATATCATCGAACCATATCGAACAGAATATTGTTAAAGGAAAATTTATTTAAAGGAAGCTTAAGGAGCAACATCAATAAAAATCGTTTGTCTCAACCATTATCTTAGATAAATGAAATGAAGCCAGTTAGTCCGAAATTTGCTAGCTTAAAATTATAACAATTTCAAAGGACAAATATTTAAGTTATGAACTTTTATAAAAAAGTACGAACTACTTATTAAAATATTTTGATGAATTTATATTAATTTATTTTTTTTAATTTTATTCAAAAATTTTAAAATTTTTCTAAAATGGAGTATCACAAAAATTAATTGACAAATATGTCGATCTAAAAACACAACAACTTACTCAACAAAGATTTTTTTAAGCAAAAAATAATTAAAGCATTCCGTAGATAAAAAAAATGAAAAGAGTAAAACTCTTAAAATTATTTTCTCTTACATTTTATAATATCATATCATATCCCAATATTTTATCATAAATTTCATGTTCATCCTATACTTTGCATCGATACACAGAATTACTGTCTTACCATGAGCAACCAGTGTTTATTATTTCTTCCACACACATATTATTTTCATTATTAAGTCTGTAAACTTTTTGTTCATGCATTTCTTAAAGCGATCCACGAAGCACGACTATTCGAAAGAATATATCGAAAATTAATGATTTTTTATTTCCTTCTTGTCTGTATAAATAAATTGATCTAAACCGAAACAAAGTGCGGTAGTCCCCATGTGGTAATTAAGCCATTAAAATTAGAAGATTTTAGATGAAGTGAAAATGTGTTAATGACTTTTTCACACTTTTTCCTATCTTCTCTCTACTCTATTGTAAAGTGCATTAATTAAGAGGCGAGAATTCAATTATGAACTTGTCTCTTGTAACTTTCTTTGTATTCTTGATCAATAATCCCTTTTTTTGCCACACATGTACGTTGTCGGGACATTTAAATAAAATATCGAGAGAATATTGCAAAGAACACGCAATAATTAAATTAAATGTACAATAATGTAATTTAATTGAAACGACTGTGACTTGTGCAATTGCAGTTGCAGATAAAGAGAGATCCGTTGCATGCGAGTATTTTCACATTTATTTTAAAAAAAGAAGAGAAAAACTGTTTTTAATGAAAGACCACCGTCATATGGTTTTTTGCTTCGTAACGAGCCACACACAGCTTTTTGCTCGGAATTCAATTTTTTTTGAAGCCCTTTTCATTTCCATTTATGGCGAAATGCGTAATTTTTCGTCATTAATAATTTAGCTTTTGTGCCTCTTTTTTTTATTTAAAATTTCCATAAAAATTAATCTAGACTACTTTTGCTGAGCAAAGGCAAGTTATTAATGGAGCGAATGTTTTTTGCGTTGTGAAGACTGAATGTCGTTAAAACTGTCGCAACGACATAAAGTAAGCTGAGTACAAGAACCGTCGCTTCCATAATCACAAAATGTGAAATTGACGTTCCGATATCCAACCATGATCCGCGATTTTTGACCAAAAATAGGAAGTTTAAGCACATTACGTCACAAATTATCAGTATCATGATGAAAAGTTTCTGTACTTTTATCTAAAAATTAAAAAAAAAAATAAGAAAAATATTTTAAAAAATTCAAAAAAATTACCTTTGTGATGACATTCAGTGCTTTCAGGCAACAAGTTAAGTACAAAATTGGCATAACGAGCTTCAAGATGATCAAAATCGTCATCAAAAATGGTGAGAACGTCGAAATATAGCATCTCACCCAATTCGGGTCAAAGGAACTGATCGAAGCGATATTGCCAGTACCGAATAACGCAATTAATAGATACAACAACTGTTGAAAAAAATTATTTTAGGTAAAATTTTCATAAAAATCAAGGAAAAACTTACAAATTTGGTCACTCTTCGCACATCTCCGAGATTAACGAAGCGCAACTGGAATGGAGATCCTTCCAAATCGAAGGTTAAGTCATCAAGTCGTTCGACATTCTCTTGATGCAAGTTAAATTCGTACTCGATCCAATATTTTAGGTTCGTAACAAATGCCATGAAGAAGAGCGGCTCGTACGAAAGTGACATCGACATGAAAATAATTATCAATCCGTTCTCAATGGCGCTTATTCGTTGCTTTATATTGAGAGGACTGACAATTGGAGTAACGAGCGACACTCCAGCGAGTATCCAACAAAGGCTTTGACTGACTTTAGGAACGCCTAAACTGTTGTCCAAACAGAAAATGATATAAATTAGATTCAGACTCGTCACTGAAACGATCGAAAGTTGCAAAATTAGCGCTTTACTGAATTTATGGGATCGGGTTTCGTTGAAAACTTTCACAATCCAGATCAAAATTCCAAGATATCTGAAAAAAATTTAAATTCAGATGACAAAAATTTAAAAAATTAAAAAAATCTTACAACAAATAATTTTCTTTGGAGTCTTTTTCAACACTCGGCAACGCAGGAAACACCGCCAAAGCCAAAGTCGATGCCAATAATTTTAAATTCATGCGTCGACTACTGTTTGAGATGCTCATTTCGTACAAACAATGTCCAATTAGCACGACACTCAAGTAATTTCGATGGAAAAATGACAAAATCATGAGTTCAGTTGTCACCAACAAGATGAAAATCCCGATGAAAACTTTAATTTTGCTCGAACTCGGGAATTTTGCGTAATTTTTTCGTAAATATACGAAATACCACGTGATGACGGGAAGAATAAAGTACAAAGTGACCATCGATGGCGTGTTTTGGATGTAATTGAAGAAGATGAGAGCAAAAACGAGGCAAATAACGATCAGAACAGCCAATTGTTGTGACTTTGAACCTCGAGAATGGCTTGTGTGATGATCGCGAACGTACAATTGTTGCACAAGGATGTAAATCCATCCGGTCATGGTAATGGCGAGACATACCAAGAGCTCGTACTTGTAATACTGTTGATAAAATTCGATAGATTCAATGGCGACGTGCATTAAAGTCTCTGCGATATCGGGCTAAAATTCGAAAATTTTAAGTTTTAATGAAATTTTCTTTGAAAAATTATTTTTTAAAGAAGAAAAACTTACAATTTCATCATATTTCTTCGCTTTTATCGCCTGCATGAGCAAATATTCCATTTTTCCGACACGATTTTCGATTCGATATTCTTCGTCGTTGATGAAATACATGAATTTCTTCTGTCGGGTCCTCATATAGAGCTTTTTGTACTGTTTTAGCAGTTGCAAAGCGTTATTTTTCAAAGCATTTGCGACGAATTCTGTTGTTGCATTCAAATACTGATGCGGTAATTTGCCGATATTGTTCACAGGTACAGGAACTCCAATCAGAGAAGCCAAAAGCGGTGTCACATCAGCTTGTTCGATGTCAAAGCGAGGCACAAGTTTGTTCAACATGTGATAGTGAAGTTGGTTATGTACGAAATTTTCAATTTTATTCCAATTTTTGACGCCGGCGCCCCATGCGATGATCGGAGTTTCAGTTTCAAAGTGAGTTCCGTCGCCGTGAGAGCCGCGATCTGTCATTCCGTGATCTGAAGTGAAAAGGTAGGAGGTTTTTTGATCGTTGGTAATTTTTTCTACCAATTCGTAGATTTGTTGGATGCCTTTGTCGACGGCGATGAGGTTTTCGATGAATTTTCTGAAAAAAAATAATAAAAATATTAAATTAATTAAAAAAAATTAAATTAAATTATTTTTTTATATTTTAATTGAATTAAATTTTTATTTAAATTTAAATTATTTTTTAATTAAATTAAATTTATTTTTTTTAATTTTAACTAAATTTAATTTTTTATTTTGGACATATTTTTATTAAAAAAAAAATTAAATTAAAAAAAATTATTCAATTTTTAATGAATTTTATTAAATTTAGTTTTTAAATAATTTGTTTTCAAAATTTTTATTTATTTTTTTTTTAATTAAAAATCATTTTAAATTAACTTCTAAATATTTTTTTAATCTAATTTTTTTTATTAAAAATCTTCGAAAATAAAAATAAATATTTAAAAAAAAAATAAAATAATTAAATTTTAATTTTTAAATTAAATTAATTTTTAATTTACTTTTTTTATTTAAATTTTAAATCATTTTTGTTTTTCTAATTTTTCACAAGAAAAAATTAAAAAGTTCATTTTGTGAAGAAAAAAAAATTATTACAAATTCACTAAAAATTGAAGAAAATAAAAAAAAAATTTTTCTTCTCAAAAAAAATTTTTTTAAGGAAATATTCTTTTTTAATGAAAATCTATGAAGCGAAATAATAAAAATTCGTAAAGAAAATTCAAAAATTTATTTAAAAAATCTTACTTTGAATTCGGTTTGTGAACATGTCCAGCAGTATCGAGACCCAAAAGATGCAAAAACAGCACGATCTTATCTTTGTTCTTGACTTTTTCGACATTTTCCTCCTCTTCAAGGAACTTTTTCACTCGTTCGAACACCCATTCATCGAGTAACGTCGTATCAGACTGCCCTGAAAAGTCTTCGTCATTCGGATCGTAACTAAAAGTCATCACTTTTCCTCCTGTTGAGCCTTTTGCGAAAATCGGAACAATATCTGGAGACCCCCAACTGTAAGTAACACTCGTTCTATTGAAGATATGATCGAATTCGACTAAATTTTCTTGCCATCCTTTAAAAATCGCACTTGGATCTTCGTATAAACCGGCAAAAAGTGCAATATGCCCGGGACGAGATTCAGTCTAAAAAATAAAATTAATTAATAAATCTTAAAAATTATTTAAAAAATATTTTTTCTTTACAGGAACTCTCGTATGTGAAATCCCGCTGATGCCTCGATTTAATATCACATCCGCCAAAAATGGAGTTTTATTTAAGTGAACTTCGTAAAGTGATTCTGCTCGTAAACCATCAGCAACAAAAACGACCAACCTATGAAAAAAAATTAAATTTACAAAAATAAAAATTTAAAAATGAAGAAAAATTTAACAAACCTCTTCGCTGGAGGATTCGGCAACTCATTTTGTGCTTCAAGATCCGTCAAAATCGGCGAACGGAAGTAAATGTAGAAGATTGAGACCAAAAACAGCAAATGCAGGACAAATCCAAAGCTAATGACGAACTTCATCGTCGCTGACACGTACTTTGTAAGTCATAAAATTACCAATTACGAGATAAAATTAACTTTCACTCGATCGAATTTCAATTAAAAATTTAGGTCATGAGCCCTTTTTAATGTTTTAAAGTGAAAATTTTTCTTTTTTAAAGAAAATTTCCAAAATCAGTCTTTTTCGTAAATTAAATTTACTTTTTTCACATATTTTAATGTTAAAAAAATATTTTTTCCGGGAAATTCAGTTCCTACTTTCAAAAATTATTTATTTACTCGAACAGCTGATTGCTGAGTCGTGCACGGATTTAATGGTTTCGAGTCATTTTTTGAAAAAAATTTCCTCTGAAGTTCGTTAAATTTAATTTATCACAAAATTAAATAATTTTATTTATAGAAAATGAGATTTTTTTTTACAATTTTTTCAGTTGCTGTTGATTTTATTGCACATTTCGTTGTTTTTGTGGTTCAGGAAGTGCGTGAATCCCGACATCTCGTACTTGTACGATTGTCTTGCGATGCTTTTGTATGGCTTTTTGGACTTTGGTATCGTCAATTTTTTCGTCACTTCGGATTTTAACGTTGTTTGAGGCTGATGAAGTTGCAAACATAGCGCAACAGTGCCCGAAAAATCAATTGTTGAGTCGAGATTCAAGCAAGGACGTTCCTCGACGACTTCTGAAACGCTCAATTGTGTGAAAGAACTGACGACTTTTGATTCGACTGATGTTGCAAAGCCCGTGCTAAAAGAAAAAAATAATTTTTTTGATGATTTTTATGTAAAAAATATAAAAACTTACTTTTGAGCGACTTTTGTGTCAGCATTTCGATTCCACAAACTAATCGCAATTTGTCCATTCAAGTCGATCGAAACAGCTCCCATGGCAGAAACTTCCAAATGAGCTCCGTTATGCAAGCGAATGACTTCTTCGTGGTCTTGTAACGTCGAAATGGCTTGATAGGCAGGCGTTGGTTCGGATGCTGTGCCACTCCAAACGTGTCCCATGAGTTCGCCTTGTCCCGTAAAGAAGACAAGAGGGCGCATCGCCGTTCCCTGAAGATATAATTCCATGCCAGCAGTTACTGTGG
This sequence comes from Culicoides brevitarsis, assembly GCF_036172545.1. Taxonomy (NCBI): domain Eukaryota; kingdom Metazoa; phylum Arthropoda; class Insecta; order Diptera; family Ceratopogonidae; genus Culicoides; species Culicoides brevitarsis. The sequence goes on along the minus strand of NC_087086.1, from coordinate 5,160,415 downwards.
TGTCTTCGTCGGGATCTTGTTCGTCAGAACCGCCCATGAAGGAGGATAATCCGTTGCCGAATAAACCGAGCTGAAAAAAATTTAATGAGAAATGTGAGTAAAAATAATTTTTTATTTTAATTTATTTTTTTAATTTTTTCAAATTAAATAAAATTAATTTTTTTTAAAAGAATTTTCGACAATTTTTCATTTTTTTGTTTTTTTCTAAAAATTTAGATTAATTTAGTAAATTATTAAATATTAAATTAGGTAAATATTAATTATTAAATTAAATATTTTTAAATAATTTTTTTTTATGAAAATTATTATTTTTTATAAATAAAAATTTATTTAATTTTTTTTTTACTTTACTTAATTATTTTATTTAATTTTAAAATTGATTAAATTAAATTATTTAAAATAATTAATACCTTATAATTAAAATAAATTAATTAACTAAAAAATTAAATTTTAATAATTAATAATTTTAATTCAAAATTTTAAAATTTTTTAAAAATATTATAATTTAAAAAAAAAACAAATTTAAAATTTATTAAAATCGAATTAAAATTTTAAAAAATATAAAATTAAAAATTAAATTAAATTAAAAAATTATTCATTTATTTTTTCTTTAAAAAATTAGAAAATAAAAATTTTAATTGTACTATTCGAGCTTTTATAAATATTTTTTTTTCTAATTAAAAAAAAATCTTTAAATATTCCAACATTAATTTTAAATTTTTTTTTATTTTTTTTTTTAAATGCAATAAAAATAAATTTTTTAATATTTTTAATAAAAAATCAATTACTTACAGTGAAAATACTGAACTTTTCCTGCCCCGCTTGTACAAAAACATCAGCATTTCCTCGTTTCAACACGCCATCCTTAATTTCTTGCACACTCAAAAGTGTGCCATTGAACGATGGACTCTTCGAAAAGTCTCTCATAATCGCTGTCGACAATCCTTTTTGTCCCAAAACGTGATAATTGTTCACTTTTCGATCATTTTTCACCAACAACAGCATGGCATGTCGATAATAATCTGACGTCGCTGCATTCACGGACAACTTTTGCAACACATATTGCTTAATTTCGAACGCTTTATCATCCGAACGAAGATAATTAACGAGTTTGGTCAACTCATGAACGTTCAATTTCAAGTCGAGCAACACATCGAGCGCCAAAGTTCGTGCACTCGAGTCGAATTTCTTGTGCGTTTGATAGAAAATGTCCTCAAAACGGGCTCGAAATTCGGGCGTATTCCAAAATGAGACAGAAAATGCTTTCAATGCCTTCACAGCTTGCGTTGAAACTTTGTAAGAACCTGTCTCGGCATATTCAAAAAGCATTGAAATCGTATTTGGAGCTTTTAAGTTGCCCAAAGCACGTAAAAAGATGACTTTACATTCGTCAGTTTCGCAATTTTTGAGTTGAGACATGATGAATTCAGTAACTTTTGTCACAAATGAGTTCTGGAAGTCATCTCCGAGGAGACGAGCATGACGATAAGTCATCGCAGCCAACGTTTGAACCAAAGTATCTTGAAGACGTTCGTAATGAGATCCGTTCTGAGCAAATTTCAAGAGTTCTAAAAAAGAAAATTTAAAAAAAAAGAATTTTTCATTAAAAATTTTAATAATTTACCTTCCATAACTCTCATTTCAGGTCGAGTTCCCACAGAAAGTCCTTGCAAATATCGTTCAGCGTCGTTAAAGTCGTCCTCAGACTCGAATTTTACGACGTTAGTAGCTTCTTTGAAGGCATCGTACGTTTGTACAGCAGCTAAAATATCCAAAAGTTGTCCTTTGATCTCTTTTCCTGATTGAGAATTCAAGATTCGATGCCAGATTTCAGCTTTTGCGAGACGTCCCATTGGTACGAGTTTGACAAAAGCACGAGCGGATGCTGATGTGCCAACTTCTGAGTTACGGAGATCGTCTTTGAGAGCTTTTACTTCTTGAATGAGCTGAAATTAGATGAAAAATTAGAATTTGAGGTAAGAAAATAATTTTTAAAAATTTATAAAAGTTGAAAAATTTCAAAATTTTTGATAAATTTTCAATTTTCGAATATTTTTTGAAATTTTATCCCTTAAAAAAATAAAAAAATTATAATTTAATAAAAATAATTCAATTTTTGTACGAATTTAATAAAAAATTAATTCAAATAACAGAAAATTATTTAAAAAAAATACAAAATTTGAATTTTATGAAAAATTTTGACAGCTGTCAAATTTTGAAAAGTAAGTTTTTCTTAAAATTTTAATATTTTTTGCAAATATAAAACACTTTTATCTAATTTTTACAGAAATTGGACTTAACAAGACTTGAAATTGTTAAAAAATCGAAATTTTGTTTCGAATTTTGACAGCTGTCAAATTTTCTAAACGTCAAAAATTTAAAAAATGTCAAATTTTGTTCGAAATTTTAATTTTTATGAATTTTTGAAATATTTTCTAACATCTAAAGACAAAATTTTAAGATAAAAATGAAATTTTATCAAAATTTCTGAAATTTTTAATCCATTAACTGTCAAAAAATCACTTTTTCACTTAAATTTCTTTAAAACTTACATTCCAGCATTTTCCATCTTGACAACTTTTTGTCACTTTCGACATCAATTCCGTTTCTTTGACATTTTTGAACAACTTTACACACTCCTCAACTGATGCGCATTTCAATAAATCCGCTTCTCCAACTGCTTCGCTGATGTCAAAGGTAAATGTCGAGTTGACAACTGTTCCAACTTTGGGATAAGCATTCACTGTAACGACATGTCGTTCATGCCCTTCAATTTTTTTCACAGTTCCATCGACTCCTGTCCAATAATCCGTGTTGCTAAAGGGATCAACAGTCACTCCAAGCGGATAATCCAAGCGTTGATAGTTGGGCAAGTCGTCTCCCAATCGACAATGCAACTTTGTCTTGCTAAATTTCTCGGGGCTCCACACGATATACGAGACATCGCACTCTCCCGAGACATCCGTGACCTTTTCCGTGCCATCTTCGCCCTTATATTGGAAGAAACTGACAATAGCTTTCTTCAAATTCGACACAGAATCGTCTTCGCCTTCCTCGAGATGCACTGCTACGATTTGACTGTCGCGAAAAACGACAAAAAATGGCTTCGGCGAGACTTTTTCGAGCACTGTCGACGATTTTTCATCAAATTCGGCAGTTTTTTGGGATTTTACGAGGAGTTTCGTTGAGATTAATCGAAATTGGAAGATCATTTCGTCGCCATTGCGCCAAATATTTGCCACATTTATCGCTCCTTCAAGCCGATAACTCGCCGGCGTGCTTTCGTCGAACAAATTTGAGGAATTTACTTCGTTCACAAAGTTATACGTGTACTCGCTGCCCAATTTGAAGCAGGTCGAAGCATGAGCTGAAACGAAAAAAAAATGTAAATAAACAAAAATGCTCGGGAGAGTTCATTAACCACCCGGTAAAGCGACCTTGACCACGAAATACGAAGAAAACTAGTTCCAAGCAAAGCGAATATCGCACAAATTCATTAAAAATTCGCAAATTCTCTCATTTCTCGTCCCATACCGAGCACCGTACGAGATGTCGTGTCATGAATTATCTCTCTCGTCGCACAATTTCTTATCAACAAAACAATTTTCGAGATAATTTCGGAGTTGCAACTCTCTTAAGAGGTTCAAGGGTTATCGCAAAGTGACGAAGTTGGTCGAAAAGGGACACGTCACTTTCGAAAAAAAGGAGAAACTTACCAAAAATTATCAGAAATAAACCAAAAAGTCTCATTTTTTCTCTTTTTGTATGCAAGTCGTGTCAATTTCAGCGGAAATTCTTAATTTATTTACGGTTCTCGTAAAAATCACGACGATTGATTACGTTTCATTTAAAAAAAAAGTGAAGATTCAAGTCCAAAAACTACACACAATTTAACAATAAAATAAAGAACGAGGTGCGGGTAGCACGACGATCATTCCGTTATGTTCGAGCTATGGACGACGACTGAATGAATGAATATTTGTGGTACTAAAAGCGAGCAACAGAACGAATAAGTACATCATGTGTGAATGTGTGACGTCATGAGTTACTTATTTTTTGTGTCTTTGCTTTGATGCTTCTTTCGTAAATATTCTACAGATTTTGTGGTTAATTTCTTTCGTGGTGAGATTTTTTTTAGATTGAGAAGTTTTTAAATGCTTTTTATTTAATTTTTATTATTTTTTAATTTTAATTTGATTATTTTTTAAAATTCATTTTATTTAATTTTAAATTTATTTAAATCAATTTTTTAATTATTTTATTCAATTTAAAATAATTTTATTTTTTTATAATTTTTCAAATTATGTTAAGATTTATTTTTTATTTTTTTTTTAATTTTATTATAATTTAATTATTTTTTAAATTTTTTTTATTCAAATTTTTTTTTTTTTAATTAATTTTTTTTTAATTTAAAATTATTTTATTTAATTTAAAATAATATTATTTTTTTATAATTTTTTCAAATTATATTAAGATTTATTTTTTAATTATTTTTTTTAAATTTTATTATAATTTAATTATTTTTTAATTTTTTTTTTTTTTTTTTATTCAAATTTTTTTTAATCTTTTAATTTTAATTTTTTTTAATTTAAAATTATTTTTTATTTTTTTAAAAATATTAATTTTTCTAAAAATTTACGAGAATTTTATTAATTTAAAAAAAATTAAAGAAATAATTAGAATTTTTTATTAAAATAAAAAAAGCTTAAAAAAAATGTAATTTTAATACATTTCTAAGCCAATGACGAATATAAAAAATAAAATTAAAAAAATAATAGTTTAAATTTAATTTTAACCATGTTTAAATTATTAATTCTGAGCAAATAAATAAATTCGATTCAAAAAAAATTAAATTAAAATTTATAAGAAATATTTATTTTTTTTTTCACAATTTTTAAAAATATGTTTAAAAATTAATTACTTTTTTAAAAATATTTTTTCGAATAAAAAAAATTAATTAACTTATTCAAATTGAAGATTTTTAAAAATTTAAAAAGTAAATAAATTTTATTTAAAAAAAAATTTTTTTTTTATTATTTAAAAAAAAAGTTTGTAAATTTAAAAAAAAAATGTAAAAAATTAAATAAATTATAATTTTAAATTTAATTAATTAAATTAATATTATTTAAAATTAAAAAAAAGATAATTTTTATTTCCTAAAAAAAAACGTAAATTTAAATAAAATAAAATAGTTAAAAATTCTTCCCTGATAATTTTGAAAAAAGGCGCGTAGAAAACGGAACAAAATAAGAGAGCGGCGATTCCTTATCTTATCTCAAAAACTATCGCTGTACCTTGATAACGCCAATGAATGAATCAGTTCATATCGAAGCGTCAAACATGCTAAAGTTGCTCCAATTCTTCCTAATATTTTCAATTTTCTTCCACAAAACCTTCGGACAACCCTCCTACTGCCTTTCGCACTCAACATGCGACTCGTGTCTCGATTCCGTCGGTTGCTCGTGGTGCGTCGATCGCGCTTACGACATTAAACGCCCTCGTTGCATGCCAAAAATGGACTTGCTTCAATACAAATGTCGCCCAGAGTTCATCCAAGAAAGTGTCGAGATGCAAAAAAACATTTTCAAAGACGAACCATTGTCGGATTATTCCCGCGACGATTTGGAAGCGCGTCAAATTCGACCGCAACACGTCAAAATGATGATGAAAAAAGGCACAACGCAGGAAATTCACATGAAATTCCGCCCGGCGAAGAATTATCCGCTGGATTTGTATTATTTGATGGATTTGACGTGGAGTATGAAGGACGACAAAGAGACTTTGGTCAAAATGGGCGGAAGTTTAGCGAATGCCTTGAACAATTTGACGGAAAATAATCGATTGGGCTTCGGATCTTTTGCGGATAAGCCGACAATTCCATATATCATGATCAGTCCGACGGAAAAAGCGAATCCTTGTGCCGTTGAACGTCAAACGTGTGCCCCAACTTACCTCTTCAAGCATCATTTGAGTCTCACAAGTGACATTGAGCAGTTCGTTCAACGCGTAAATTCGAGTGTTGTCACCGGAAATGCGGATAATCTCGAAGGCGGCTTGGAAGCTCTCATGCAAGTTCTCGTTTGCGACACTCGAGTCGGTTGGAAAGCGCGTTCCCGTAAAATTGTCGTCTTCGCATCGGATGGCTGGATGCACGTAGCTGGCTTTGGACTACTTGGAGGAGCTCCGCAACGCAACGACGCCAAATGTCATCTCACGTCGAACGGCGATTACAGCAATTCCCTCTTCATGGATTACCCGTCGCTCGAAGAAATTTACCGCGAACTCCTTCGTCGCAAGGTAAATGTAATTTTCGCTGTCACAAACGACGTTTTAGGTCACTACAAGAGCATCAAACAACTCATGCCCGACCAAACTAACGTCGGAATTTTACAAGAAGACTCTTCCAACATCCTCCAACTCGTCGAAGAAGGTTTCGCTGAATTCGTTCGTCATGTCAACTTCATCGACGATGCTCCCGATTACTTCAAAATTGAATATCTGACGAAATGTGGCAACAAATACGGCGAATACGTGTCCCAAAGTAGCTGTGACAACATCAAAATCGGACAAGAATATGATTTTTTGGTGAGAGTTACGTTGCTTGACAGTCCAGATAATATCGGGCTTGAACGACAAACGATCCGTATTGAAGAGGCGAGTCTCAAAGATGAATTTTTGAAGCTGGAAATTGATCTCGAGATGACTTGTCCGTGCATGAAAGAGGAAGAAGAGGAGGAAAATAGCCCGAGATGCAATAAAAATGGGGAATTTAAGTGTGGGATGTGTTTGTGCTATGATGGATTCGTTGGAGCGACGTGCGATTGTAACTTGATGAATTATAAGAGCTCGAAGGAGTTGGATGCGAGATGTAGGGGTAATGATACCGAAATTTGTAGTAATAGAGGAGAGTGTCTTTGTGGCGTTTGTTATTGCGAGAAGCAGTTTGAGGGAGATCATTGCGAGTGTCTCAAGTGTCAATTGGAGTAAGTACTTTCTGAAAAATTTAAAAAAAAATAGTAAAAAAATTTTTAAAAAATAAAAAAAAATTAAAAATAATTTTATTTGATAAAAAAAATAATTAAAATTTATTTTAATTTAATTTTATGTTTTAATTATTTTTTTTTTATACAATTTTTTAATGAAATTTAATTTTTTTTTAATTTTATTTTTTTATTTATTTTAATAATTTTATTAAATTTCTAATTATTAATATTATATTAATTTTCATTTTAATTATTTTGAATTAATTTTTTTTTTCTAACAATTTTAATTTTTTTTTAATCATTTCTTAAGACTTAATTTTTTTTTAATAAAAAATTGAATGAAATAAATATTAATTTTTTTTAGAAATTATTGCTCTGAAAATTATTATATAATAATTTTTTTTAAATTAAAATCCTTTAAAAAAGTTTAAAAAATTAAACATTTTATTAAAAATTTAAACTAAATTAATTAAAAATAATATTGAAAAATTTAAATATTTAAAAAAAAAAAAAGAAAATTTTTTTTGAGTAATTTTTTGGCAAAATGATTAAAAATGATAAATTAGAGCCCTCTGACAAAATTTTAATCCATTTGGAGCAAGATTTGACAAAAATTGCTTTGACACAGTTTTTTTGCTCTTGATTTAGTTTTTAAAACAAAACTATGTCAAAGAAAAAATTTTTTTTCAGTTTCAATTTTTTGGCAGTTTTGAGTTACAAAATTATTAAAAATGATAAATTAGAGCCCTCTGACAAATTTCAATCCATTTGGAGCAAGATTTGACAAAAATAGCTTTGACACAGTTTTTGACACAGTTTTTTTGCTCTTGATTTAGTTTTTTAAACAAAACTATGTCAAAGAAAAAATTTTTTTTCAGTTTCAATTTTTTTTTTTTAGTTTCAATTTTTTTGCAGTTTTGAGTTACAAAATTATTAAAAATGATAAATTAGAGCCCTCTGACAAATTTCAATCCATTTGGAGCAAGATTTGACAAAAATTGCTTTGACACAGTTTTTGACACAGTTTTTTTGCTCTTGATTTAGTTTTTAAAACAAAACTATGTCAAAGAAAAAATTTTTTTTTCAGTTTCAATTTTTTGGCAGTTTTGAGTTATAAAATTATTAAAAATGATAAATTAGAGCCCTCTGACAAATTTCAATCCATTTGGAGCAAGATTTGACAAAAATTGCTTTGACACAGTTTTTGACACAGTTTTTTTGCTCTTGATTTAGTTTTTAAAACAAAACTATGTCAAAGAAAAAATTTTTTTTCAGTTTCAATTTTTTTGCAGTTTTGAGTTACAAAATTATTAAAAATGATAAATTAGAGCCCTCTGACAAATTTCAATCCATTTGGAGCAAGATAGAGCCCTTGACAAAAATTGCTTGACAAAAATTGCTTTGACACAGTTTTTGACACAGTTTTTTTGCTCTTGATTTAGTTTTTAAAACAAAACTATGTCAAAGAAAAAATTTTTTTTCAGTTTCAATTTTTTTGCAGTTTTGAGTTACAAAATTATTAAAAATGATAAATTAGAGCCCTCTGACAAATTTCAATCCATTTGGAGCAAGATTTGACAAAAATTGCTTTGACACAGTTTTTGACACAGTTTTTTTGCTCTTGATTTGTTTTTAAAACAAAACTATGTCAAAGACAAAAATTTTTTTCAGTTTCAATTTTTTTGCAGTTTTGAGTTATAAAATGATTAAAAATGATAAATTAGAGCCCTCTGACAAATTTTTATCCATTTGGAGCAAGATTTGAAAAAAATTGATTTGACACAGTTTTTGACGCAAAAACGGATTCGAATGCAATGGACATGGATCATGCGATTGCGGAAAATGCACTTGCGAAGAAGGCTGGAGTGGCGAAAATTGTGAATGTAATTAATGTTAAAAATTATAAATTAGAGCCCTCTGACAAATTTTTATCCATTTGGAGCAAGATTTGACAAAAATTGCTTTGACACAGTTTTTGACACAGTTTTTTTGCTGATCTCTGTATCGCTCCAAACTCCGATGAAATCTGTTCTGGACAAGGAAATTGCAAATGTGGTAATTTTCTTTTATTTTTTTACTTTAAAAAATCTTTAAAAACTTTTTTTTTAAGGAACTTGCGAATGTTTCAGTCCATTTCGTGGTCAATTTTGCGAACATTATCCCGGCGGAACAAACATTTTATGTAAAACCTACGACGAATGCGTCGAATCTTCAATTCTAAAAAAACTCGGCAAAAATATCGAAGTCACAAATTGCACAAAAGACGATGTCCCGCACACAATTCTCTTCGTCGATGAAATTTCCGACAAAAATTGTTATCTCCGTATTCGTTACGACGAATCGACATCTTGTGACTTTCACTATTCCTATCAAATTGACAAAGGAAAGCACACAACGCTCGGAATCTTGAATCAAGTGTGTCCTCCAACGGATTACGCGACAATTGGATTTCTCACAGTTTTGATCGCAACAATTATCATTGGATTGCTGTCACTTTGTATTTGGTTCATTTGTGTTCGAATCAAGGATAAACGAGAATACGCGAGATTTGAAATGGAACAGAGGGAAAGTACGAGATACAGTTTGCAGATGAGCCCAATTTACAAATCTCCGATCACGGAATATGAAGTACCGAAGTTTACGTTTCAGTCGGCTGAGAGATTGTAAAAAAAAAATAAAGAAAATTTTAGTTAGAAAAATGAAGAATTTTTTGAATTGTGAACTGGGATGAAAATTTAAAATGCTCATTGGGGCAAAAATTTTAAAATGTGCATTGGGACAAAAGTTAAAAATGATCATTAAGATAAAAAAAATCAAATTTTGCATTGAAATGAAAATTTTAAAAGTTTGAAGCAACATTATATACCCCAAGGCATATTTTGAATATCAACCCCAATGCAAAATCAGATTTTGCTTCATTATAAATATTAATTTTTTAAATTTTTATCTTAAAATATATTTTATATTTTTCATTTTAAAGCATATTTATGGATTTTTCATCCCAATGAACATTTTGAACTTTTGGCCCAATGCACATTTTAAAAATTTTAGCCCCAATGCGTATTTTAAATATTCATCTTATTGCACAATTTAAACTCAAATTAAGTAAATTTGTTTGAAAAATTTAAATTTCTTATTCAAAAATCGAAGAAAAATAAATTAGGGACCTGTAAACTTCGTTCTACCTATCGAAATTTCCTTTTTTGGATTTCAAAAAAAAATAATAATAAATAAATTTGCTTAAAAGTATGCAATGTAATTTTCACTTGTCGTGTCATGTCGCGCGACTTAATTAATTTTTTTTTGTAAAATCGACACACTTTAACTCAGATACTGATTTATCAGGATGACATTTCAAAAAAATTACATGAAGTAAATAAATATAAATTTTGTATGCAAGACACTATTAAAATGACCTACGACAATAATGAACAAAATGAACAAATTTTGCTCTTTGAAACGCTTCTCTTGTTTCATATCAGCGATAATTTTTGATAAATGATCATTTTTCGAGTAAATAATCTCAGTTGTCTTCAGTTCGTTCCGCATTCAAGTCGACATGAAGGGCTTTTTATACTTTTTTGCCTTAATTTCGTTCACTTCAGCGGGAAATATTTTATTTCTTGCTCCCTTTAACGGTCCATCGCATTGGCTTTTCTTGTCGAACATCATTCGAGAATTACTTCAAAAAGGACATCATCTCACTGCAGTTACGGGAATCCCATTAAAAGGCGGAAACGAAAATTACACAGAAATTCTCATCGATCCGCCGTATGATTTTAATCGAAAATGTAAGTTTTTTTTTTGAATTCAAAGGTCAAAAAATATTTTTTTTTCTTTGATAGTTTCACCCGATAGCGTGTTCGATGGGCACTTTGTGTCGCCATTTGTGTCTGTCTTAATGTTGTACGAGCTCGGAATTGATAACAGTGAATGGGGACTGCAAAACGAAAAGGTACAAAAGTTGATAAATTCGAAAAGTTTGAAATTTGACTTGGTTATTAGTGAGCAATTTTTTCAAGAAACATGGTTGATGTTTGCTCACAAGTTCAATGCTCCTTTGGTTACGATCAGTACGTTGGGACATACGGATTACATGGATTACGCCAATGGATTGATGACACCTTTGGCATATGTGCCTCATGTTTTGGTTGATTTCAGTGATAAAATGACATTTTTCGAAAGATGTGAGAATGTCGCGTTGACCTTGTTTGACAGATTTTATCGGTTGGCTTCTTATATGCCGAGAAATAATGAATTGGCGCGAAAATATTTTGGAAATTTGGAAAAAGGTGAGAAATTTTTTTTTTAATTTTCATGATTTATAAATAATTTAAATCAAAAAAAAAACATTTAAAAAAATAAAACCTAAAAAAAAACTAAAATAAAAATTAATTAAAAAAAATAAAATTAATTTAAATAAAAAATAATTTTTAAAAAAATCTCAAAAAATGTAATATTTAAATTTTTAATTAATTGAATGGTTTTTAAATTTTTTAAAATAAAAATTTAAAACTGAAAATTAAATCAATTTTCGCCTAAATTTTATTTTTTTTTCTTTTTAACAATCTATCTAATTTTTTTTAATTATAATAAAATAATAATTAAATAAAATATTTTTTATTTTTTTTTGTTTTAAAAAAATTAATAAAATTATTTAAAAAGTCAAAAAATTTAGAAAATAAATAATTTTTTATTTTTTTTATAAATTTTTTTTTTATTTATTTTAATAATTTAATATTTTTATTAAAAATATAAATTATTTTTTTTAATTTAAATTTATTTAAAAAGTTAAAAATATTTATTTAATTTTTATTAATTTTTTTTAAAATTTTATTTAATTTTTTTTTTTTTCAATAATTTAGAAAATGGTTACTTACCAAGTGTCGAAGATATGGAAAGAAAAATCGACCTCATGCTCGTGAACTTCAACAACGCCCTAAGTAAACCACGTCCCCAAATGCCGAACCAAATCAACATTGGAGGAGCTCATATCAGAAAAAATCCTTCTCCTCTCCCCGCCGATATGCAAAAATTCTTAGATGAAGCTGAACACGGCGTAATTTACATGAGTTTGGGTGCTTTTGTTCAAAGTTCTCTCATGCCCGAAGAGAAACTCCGGGAAATTCTCTCAGCTTTCAGTCAACTAAAACAACGCGTTCTCTGGAAATTCGAAGCAAAATTAGAAAATATCCCGAAAAATGTGATGATCAACAAATGGATGCCTCAAGCCGACATTTTAGCGCACAAAAATATCCGACTGTTCATTTCTCACGGAGGCATGTTTGGGACTTCTGAAGGCACATCGAATGGCGTTCCAATGTTGTTCATTCCTTTCTATGGCGATCAACACAGAAACGCTATTAAAGGAGAAAAAGCCGGCACCGCACTCAAAATTAGGTTTGGTGATATAACAGCTGAGAGTTTTTTGAAGAAGATAACGACAATTATTGATAACCCAAAATATCGAGATAACGCAAAGGAAATCGCTCGTGTTTTTAATGATAATGTCGTTCATCCGATGGATACGGCAATATTTTATATCGAATATGTGATGAGAAATAAGGGAGCAAAGTATTTAAAATCAGGCGCTGTGGAGTTGAGTTGGTATCAACATTTTTATTTGGATATTTTGGGATTCGTATGTGGAATTTTGTTTATTTTAGGATTGATTTTGTATGGATTTGTTAAATTTTTAGTAAAAATTATTTGCGGAGGAGCAAAAAAGTCAAAGAAAAGTTCCGTTAAAACTAAAAAATCCTAAATGTTGAAAAAAAATCTTTTAATTTAAGTTCGGAAGTAAAAAAGGCTACCTAAACTAAAAATAAATAAATAATTGAATTTTAAAATTTTTAAAATATTTTTTAAAATGATTTTTTTAAAAATGCTAAAATTGAAAAACTATGCATTCTAAAGATAATTTCCATGCATATCTGCTCGATTTTTGAAAAAATAAAAAAACAACGATTTTTCCATATGAGGAGCAAAAACCGTTGTTTTTTTCTCACGTCAAGTTTCAACCAACTTTTGATGGATTTCAAAGCTGAAATTGAATTATTATTCTATATTTCATTCTAAAGATAATTTCCATTCATATCTGCTCGATTTTTGAAATAAAAAAAACAACGATTTTATCCATATGAGGAGCAAAAACCGTTGTTTTTGAAATTGAATTATTATGCATTCTCAAAGATAATTTCGTCAAGTTTCAACCAAAGTTTTTGATGGATTTCAAAGCTAAAATTGAATAAATATTCATTCTAAAGATAATTTCCATTGATATCTGATCGATTTTTGATGAAATAAAAAAAGAACGATTTTATCATATGAGGAGCAAAAACCGTTGTTTTTTCTCACGTCAAGTTTCAACCATTTTTGATGGATTTCAAAGCTGAAATTGAATAAATATTCATTTCCATGCATATCTGCTCGATTTTTGAAAAAATAAAAAAACAACGATTTTTCCATATGAGGAGCAAAAACCGTTGTTTTTTTCTCACGTCAAGTTTCAACCAACTTTTGATGGATTTCAAAGCTGAAATTGAATTATTATGCATTCTAAAGATAATTTCCATGCATATCTGCTCGATTTTTGAAAAAATAAAAAAACAACGATTTTTCCATATGAGGAGCAAAAACCGTTGTTTTTTTCTCATCAAGTTTCAACCCATTTTGATGGATTTCAAAGCTGAAATTGAATTATTATGCATTCTAAAGATAATTTCCATGCATATCTGCTCGATTTTTGAAAAAATAAAAAAACAACGATTTTTCCATATGAGGAGCAAAAACCGTTGTTTTTTTCTCACGTCAAGTTTCAACCAACTTTTGATGGATTTCAAAGCTGAAATTGAATTATTATGCATTCTAAAGATAATTTCCATGCATATCTGCTCGATTTTTGAAAAAATAAAAAAACAACGATTTTTCCATATGAGGAGCAAAAACCGTTGTTTTTTTCTCACGTCAAGTTTCAACCAACTTTTGATGGATTTCAAAGCTGAAATTGAATAAATATTCATTCTAAAGATAATTTCCATGCATATCTGCTCGATTTTTGAAAAAATAAAAAAACAACGATTTTTCCATATGAGGAGCAAAAACCGTTGTTTTTTTCTCACGTCAAGTTTCAACCAACTTTTGATGGATTTCAAAGCTGAAATTGAATTATTATGCATTCTAAAGATAATTTCCATGCATATCTGCTCGATTTTTGAAAAAATAAAAAAACAACGATTTTTCCATATGAGGAGCAAAAACCGTTGTTTTTTTCTCACGTCAAGTTTCAACCCATTTTTGATGGATTTCAAAGCTGAAATTGAATTATTATGCATTCTAAAGATAATTTCCATGCATATCTGCTCGATTTTTGAAAAAATAAAAAAACAACGATTTTTCCATATGAGGAGCAAAAACCGTTGTTTTTTTCTCACGTCAAGTTTCAACCCATTTTTGATGGATTTCAAAGCTGAAATTGAATTATTATGCATTCTAAAGATAATTTCCATGCATATCTGGTCGATTTTTGAAAAAATAAAAAAACAACGATTTTTACATATGAGGAGCAAAAACCGTTGTTTTTTTCTCATCAAGTTTCAACCCATTTTTGATGGATTTCAAAGCTGAAATTGAATTATTATGCATTCTAAAGATAATTTCCATGCATATCTGCTCGATTTTTGAAAAAATAAAAAAACAACGATTTTTCCATATGAGGAGCAAAAACCGTTGTTTTTTTCTCACGTCAAGTTTCAACCCATTTTTGATGGATTTCAAAGCTGAAATTGAATTATTATGCATTCTAAAGATAATTTCCATGCATATCTGCTCGATTTTTGAAAAAATAAAAAAACAACGATTTTTCCATATGAGGAGCAAAAACCGTTGTTTTTTTCTCACGTCAAGTTTCAACCCATTTGTGATGGATTTCAAAGCTGAAATTGAATTATTATGCATTCTAAAGATAATTTCCATGCATATCTGCTCGATTTTTGAAAAAATAAAAAAACAACGATTTTTCCATATGAGGAGCAAAAACCGTTGTTTTTTTCTCACATCAAGTTTCAACCCATTTTTGATGGATTTCAAAGCTGAAATTGAATTATTATGCATTCTAAAGATAATTTCCATGCATATCTGCTCGATTTTTGAAAAAATAAAAAAACAACGATTTTATCATATGAGGAGCAAAAATCGTTGTTTTTTTCTCACGTCAAGTTTCAACCCAATAAAATTGAATTAAAAAGATAATTTCCATGCATATCTGCTCGATTTTTGAAAAAATAAAAAAACAACGATTTTTCCATGAGGAGCAAAAACCGTTGTTTTTTTCTCATGCATCAAGTTTCAACCCATTTCAACCTCTTTTGATGGATTTCAAAGCTGAAATTGAATTATTATGCATTCTAAAGATAATTTCCATGCATATCTGATCGATTTTTGAAAAAATAAAAAAAAACAACGATTTTTCCATATGAGGAGCAAAAACCGTTGTTTTTTTCTCATGTCAAGTTTCAACCAACTTTTGATGGATTTCAAAGCTGAAATTGAATTATTATGCATTCTAAAGATAATTTCCATGCATATCTGCTCGATTTTTGAAAAAATAAAAAAACAACGATTTTTCCATATGAGGAGCAAAAACCGTTGTTTTTTTCTCACGTCAAGTTTCAACCAAATTTTGATGGATTTCAAAGCTGAAATTGAATTATTATGCATTCTAAAGATAATTTCCATGCATATCTGCTCGATTTTTGAAAAAATAAAAAAACAACGATTTTTCCATATGAGGAGCAAAAACCGTTGTTTTTTTCTCACGTCAAGTTTCAACCAACTTTTGATGGATTTCAAAGCTGAAATTGAATTATTAATTCTAAAGATAATTTCATGCATATCTGATTTTTGAAAAAATAAAAAAACAACGATTTTTCCATATGAGGAGCAAAAACCGTTGTTTTTTTCTCACATCAAGTTTCAACCCATTTTTGATGGATTTCAAAGCTAAAATTGAATTATTATGCATTCTAAAGATAATTTCCATGCATATCTGCTCGATTTTTGAAAAAATAAAAAAACAACGATTTTATCATATGAGGAGCAAAAATCGTTGTTTTTTTCTCACGTCAAGTTTCAACCCATTTTTGATGGATTTCAAAGCTGAAATTGAATTATTATGCATTCTAAAGATAATTTCCATGCATATCTGCTCGATTTTTGATGAAATAAAAAAACAACGATTTTTCCATATGAGGAGCAAAAACCGTTGTTTTTTTCTCACGTCAAGTTTCAACCCATTTTTGATGGATTTCAAAGCTGAAATTGAATTATTATGCATTCTAAAGATAATTTCCATGCATATCTGCTCGATTTTTGATGAAATAAAAAAACAACGATTTTTCCATATGAGGAGCAAAAACCGTTGTTTTTTTCTCACGTCAAGTTTCAACCCATTTTTGATGGATTTCAAAGCTGAAATTGAATTATTATGCATTCTAAAGATAATTTCCATGCATATCTGCTCGATTTTTGAAAAAATAAAAAAACAACGATTTTTCCATATGAGGAGCAAAAACCGTTGTTTTTTTCTCACGTCAAGTTTCAACCCATTTGTGATGGATTTCAAAGCTGAAATTGAATTATTATGCATTCTAAAGATAATTTCCATGCATATCTGCTCGATTTTTGAAAAAATAAAAAAACAACGATTTTTCCATATGAGGAGCAAAAACCGTTGTTTTTTTCTCACGTCAAGTTTCAACCAATTTTTGATGGATTTCAAAGCTGAAATTGAATTATTATGCATTCTAAAGATAATTTCCATGCATATCTGATCGATTTTTGATAAAATAAAAGAAAAAGTCAAAATTTTTGCTTTAAAAATAATTTTCCATTCTGTTTATTCTTAAATATTTGTGATTCTTAAAAACATACAATTTAAAAAGTGTTCATCATATACAATTATTTTTTTACGAGTTCATGAGTGTAAGTAAATAGAAGTAAGTAAGTAAATGATATAATTTACAACAATTAAGATCTAGCATTTAATAATAAAATAATTAGAGAATAATAGTTAAATCATCCTTCTGATTTTTTTTCTGTCTTACAAACTATTCAACAATAAAAGTGAGAAAAAATTTAACACACGAGGATAAAATTACATTTCTAACTCAAAAGATGTTTTGTTTTTTGGCACATATTAATTAATTAAAGATAATTTCTAATGCTATGTTCTCCTTCTTCATTATCTATCTCTTTCGTGTTAATTCAATACTATAATGGAAGATTTTTACATTTTTTCCATTTTTAGTTTTTTTTGTAGGTAGATGCTATTCTATGATTAGGACGGCATAAAAATGTGGAGAGAACTATGAGTTTTTTTTTTCGGGAAACAACAAAATAATTTTTTTTGGGAAATTTTTTTGTGTGTTTTTTTTTTACAAAAGTCGTGAGTACTTCAATCCCATGTAACCTCTGCTGTGGTAGTTGTGAGAGTTGATGTTGTTGGACAACGTTGTGACTTGTCGTCGGTCAGTACGTTTCTTGGTTGATTCGTATGAGTGTGGAGTGTAGGTTGGATCAGCACTGTCTTTCCTGAAAAAAAAAATTAAAATTAATAATTTTGAAGATTTTTATTAATTTTTTTTTTATTAATATTATTTTTAATATTTTATTAATTTTTTTTTTCCTTTTTTGTAATTAAATTTTAATTTTTATTTTTTTTATAATTATTTTTTTTAATATTTTTCTTCTTTTTTATTTATTTAATTTTTTTTTAAATTTATTATTTACTTTAAAATTCATTATTTTTTTATTAATTTAATTCAATTTTTTCTTTTTTTAATTTTTTTAATATTTATTTTTTTCTTTTAATATTTTTTTATTAATTTTCTCTTTTCAAAAATTTCTCATTTAATTTTTTTAAAATTTTATTTTTTCAGATTTTCAACAAAACTTACTTTTGTTGCGTTCTGATAACTCGTTCAGCCCAATATTGAGGTCTTGGAAGTTCAACTTGTTCCCCTGCACTCTTTTTGTCTAAATATTCCAGCACATCATCGTAATAATTGTATCTATAATCGTACATGTAACGGTATTGCAAGAATTGTGGTCTACAAAAAAAAGAAGAAAAAAAAATTTTAAATTACGTCTTGATGAAAAAAAAAATATCGAAGAAGAAACTTCTCGAACACTCACCGGACCCAATGTTTGTACAATGTCAATCGACGTGGTTGCCATTCAGGTTCAGCTGGAGCAGCGGGTGCTTCTGCTGGAGCTTCGCCCTCGGCGGGAGGAGCAGCTGCTTGTGGTTCATCGGCCATTTTTTATAAAAAAAAAAAATTATTTTTTTCTGCTTCAAGAATAAAAAATTGATTGATGAACTCGCGGATCGATTAATTTGTGTCTGACTGAGTTGAGGGGATTCGCAGCACTAAAGTGAAAAAAGTTGATTAAATAGTTGATTGACACGAAATGTTAAACGAAGAGACAAGAAAATAAAAAAATTCTTGGCTCACGATGTGATTCGGGGATGATACATTCATTACCAATAATGTGCCGTGTGTACAAATAGAAAAAATTGCATTTCGTGTCATGGCAATACGATGATGACTCTCTTATCGAACGATTTCTTTTATTTGTGGTTCAATTGAGAATTTATCATCAAATAAGGGACCTGTAAATTTCGTTCTACCAAGAAAAAAAAAATATTTGGTAAAAATAATTTTCTTCCAAAAATATGCAATTAATTCAAATTTTAAAGAAAGTTTTTTTTAACTTATAAGTTATGCAATCAACTTTACATTTGATTTTCTTAATTTTCATGAGTTTCACTAAAGATTTTTATTTTTTTTCTTCACAGTAACCTTTTTAGAACTAATATTGACAATTTACAAAACGCCGCAAAGAAATTCTTGAAACAAAACTTGAGTTATTGCATTTCAAAATTTTTTAAATTTAAAATTTTCTCTTAAAAGGTATGCAATCGACATCACATTCAATTTTCTTCATTTTTATGAGTTTCAGTAAACATTTTTAATTTTTTTCTTCACAGAAACCTTCTCGGAGCTGAAATCGACTATTTTCAAAAAACCACAATGAAATATTCAAAGCAAATCTTGAGTTATTACATGTCAAAAATTTTAATAAATTTAAATATTTTTTTTATAAAAATCGGTTGACTTTTGTGCTATTAAACTTTGGTATTCATCCCTGACTCGCGTCCTCGTACAGTACTTGCGAAATTTGTCCTCACACATATTTGCTCTATTTTTACAAAAATCACGCGAGGAGCTCTTCAAGTATTTCGTAACAAATTTTCTCTCAAAAAAAATCATCAAATCTGAAATTTCCCTCGAAATCTGAATGCAGGTAGTGTTCACTCTTTCTTTTGTTCCTCTCACACACAAAAAAATCGTTCTAAAAGTGTTGAATGATGATATAACGCAAGATTAATTAACGTATTTTTAATTGCAGTTACATGAACGAACAACAACAAATATGTACAAATTAACTAACCGAACCTAAAATTAGATCAACCTGCATTCAACAAAGAGGTAATCAACAGAAAAAGGTCAATTTGGTAACGAAACACACAGGTAAAGGAAATTATGTCGAACGCATTTTTTTTTTTTTTGGTAAGTAAGAATGCAGCATCAAAACAGAATGAAAAAGAGAAATAAGAAAAAAAATCTTATTAAGATGCCCTTATTTCGTATCTTGGCGTTTCTGGATGCCTGGCAAACTGGAGCACCCTTCCTTGACGAGAACAATAGAATAACAATAGAAAACTAATGAAGCGTGAAATTGCCGAAGGTCAATTGTTATTTTTTTTCTTTTCTTTATTTTGGGTGTCGATTGTTTGGTTTTGGACCATTAGAAAGCGAAGAAGGAAGAAGAGCAAAGGAAAAAAATCTTTTGTTGCGAGAATATTTTTTTCGTTTATGATTCCCTTTTCACGTTGGTTTCGTAAGTTATAAACTTGTTTTTCAGTTGTAGTAGATTTATGTTTTGTTGAATTTCAAGTTTAGTAAAAGAAATCAAGTACTTGCGTGAAATTTTAATTCGAAGGTAAAATTTCATGTCAGAAAATTATTTTTTTTTCAAATATAAAAGTTAAAAAAATAATTTTTAGAAGTTTTTCTTAACAAAATTACATGAATTAAATTTATTTTAAAGCATTTGAAATTATTTTCTTTATATTTAGTTTTAAATTTTCATAAATTTTACATTTGAGTTGAATTTCGCTGAAAAAAAAATTAATTAAGATAATTAAAAAAATAATTAAAAATTAATTAAAAAAAAATAATGAAAATATTTAAAAAATTAATTAAAAATAATTTAAAAAATTATTAGAAATTAATAAAAACAAAATTAAATAAAATTATAAGAAAAATTGAAAAATTAATAAAAAATAATTGAAATGTCAATTATAAAATTAAATAAAAATCATTAAAAAAATATTTAAAAAATCTACAAATATAATTGAAAATTATTGAAAAATTAATATTTCAAAAAAAATTATTTTAAAATTAATTAAAAAATTAAATAAAAATTATTAAAATAAAATAAAATTATTTAAAAAATAAAAATTATTTAAAAAAAAATCATAAAAATTAATTTAAAAAATAAAAAAAAAATTATTAAAAATTATAAAAAAAATAAATAAAAATTATTAAAAAAAAATAATTAAAAAATAATTTATTTTGAAATTTAAAAAAAAAAATTTAATTTATATTTTTTTCAAAATAAAATTTTTAAAAACGAAACCAAAAAACCAATGAAAGAATTAAGCCATCAAATTTTTTTAATTTCCAACTTCAATAATTACATTTTTATTTTTAAATTTTTTTATTCAAGAAAAATTAATTCTACTACAACTTTTTCATTATTTGCAAAAATTTGAATAAATAAATTTTTTTATATCAAAAATTCGCATAAAATGTGAAAAAATACGTCGAATAAATAAAAAAAATCCACAGAAGAGTTCAACTATATACAAAAAATCAACTACGCTATTCAATTTTACCAAACATGATAACAACAATTCTATCAAACGACTATACTTTACTTCTTCATTCCTTTACAAAAATACCGTCGCTGTCTGAGCAAGACGACAAATCTCGTGCCAAAGAAAAAAGAACAACGACGTTTTACCGACAAAACGATAAATGCGTTTAACAAGAGGAGAGAACGAGAGGTGCCTCTATCATGATTAGTAAAAAGTTGGTAAAAACGAAATAAATCCACAATATTGTAAAATCATTTCAAACAGGATGTCATGAAGCGCAAGAGGGTAAAAACGGCGCGGTAATTAAATTCGCTCTCGTTTGACGTTCGTTCGTGATAACAATGAGATTGATTGAAATTAATGACGATTTCGATGATGACTGTCCATTAGGAGTTACTTTCAAAAGCCTTTTTAGAGAGATTTTTCTTTTAAAATTAAATTTTTAAAAGAAAAATCTTTAAAAAGGTTTTTGAAAATAAAAAAAAATATTCATCGATTCGTTGTTCATGCCACAAAATTAACCAATCGGGAGAAAAAAAAATGTCGGTAAAAAGTTTGGCACTACTTGTGTAATAACCAAGAGGAATTTGTTACTCAAACATTCGGCGAACAGAAGTGACAGCAGGTACAAGTGTCAAAATACTCATGTAGAACAAGATGATCGACTGTTGTTTAGGCGCGAAGAAATTACGGTCGTTTTCCGTTTCTTTTTTTGTTTACGTCGATACGACAACACACATGTCTCGACCGACGACGATATATTATGTGCGCCTCGTTGATGTCGACAAGTTTGTATGCATCTCGTGTCTCTTTTTTCTCTTGCCAGAACAAAAACTCAAAGCAAATCTATTCCTTCGCCACGAAACGACGACAAAAGCAACGTCGTCGTCGTTTGGGGCTCTTTCCACTCTAATTGTCTCCGTCGTGTACGACGAACGACTTGAATTCACGTCTCGACGATTATTGGATGACGACGACGACCGTTAAGTAGCCTGATAACACGTTTTTTTAATTGGTACCTGTCAAAATTTTATGGCGTCGCTGATAACGTTGTCGGCTAAATTTATTGCTATTTGAAAAGAAACGTTATCTTCCAACCAACCGCTCATGAAACGAGCAGTCTTTGGATTTACGAAAAAAAAAATTCGTTCGACTCGAAACTCGAATCCAAATTCAATTCGGATTTGTACGCGAGCTCAGCACTTTTTCCCAACCGTTTTTTAGACCAAAGTCTCACAAGTGAACGAAGGAAATTTGATTGTATTGAAACCAGGCAAACATAAGAAGCTGTACTTCCAGTAGACCATCGCTGAAGAAAAACACAAAAATAAATGAACAACGTCGTCGTAGCTTCGTTCTTGTTCTACGTGACAGCGCTCAAAAATAAAAAAAAAACGAAAAATTGGCGGCAATCTGTATGGATACAAAATTTCTGTAAACCACCTAAACTGTGCACGGTTGGTAATTGTGGGAAAAATATTGAATATTGAATAGGCATTGTTTCGCACACAGAGTTACGACGACGACGACGCGGGCAAAGTCAGTAGTATGCATTTCGCGTTTCGAAAACCAAAAACACTAAATATTGAGTCACTTGATTTTTGTATTAGGAAGCCATGAAAAAATCTTCTATTTTATCGAGTTCGACTTCAAATTTGAAATTCTAATTTTTTTCATGAAAAATCGCTCAAGCTTCAAGTTTCGAGTTCAGTGGATTCGAAAAAATAGTTTCTTATTATTTTTTGTTCATATTGGCATAAAAATGAACATTTCAAAGCAAAAGCCCGCCAAGAAAATTTCCCGCAAAAATTTTCGCGTAATAGAACAAGTTTTTGACAAGTTGGGATTCCTTCCATCTTGGTCAAATGATGACATTTTACAGTTTGTCCCACACTTTAAAATTGCCATTTCACTGTCGCACACACAGACCCTCGTACAGCTACGTAAATGGGCATACCGGTGAAATGAAAAAAAAAGAAGAAACGAAAATTAAAAACGATAAAAAAAAAGTGAGTGCGTTGTTGCTCGTATTATGCACCCCTCGTAAAAATGAATACAAAAAAGTGAATCCATTTTCAATTGAATGTCGTACTTGAAATTACGATGCAACAAAGTCTCGGTACGCAATAATAATCAATGTCGTCTTCTCGCCTTGTTTTGTCGTATTTTTGTTGTTCAAAATGTCAATGTCCTTTCAAGACGACGACGTCGAAAAAAAATCGAAACTTCCAGCGGCAAAATCCGCGTTCATGTCATCAACAATTGGCATCCATCGATTTCTGGTTTCCTGTTGAATAATTGTCAATTGATTTTCATTTTATTCGGTCACCTTGAAGACCTTTCTTAAAGCGAAGTCACTCGGTTTATAATTACTGTCAGTTGTTCGAACGAGCTGTCACATGTGTGTTTTTATTTACATTTTCGATACACGGAATAGTTTTGGCGCGCAACAGATTGTCTTCCCGCGCTTTATGTTGGCTGGGTATCGAAGCAGCTATAATATTTTCTCTATGCAAAAATTGCTTGGAAACATTTGAACAATTCGACGCGTCGCGTGGAAACCTGCTCGTAAAACCTATCGACGAAACTACTACAAAAAATTCGTTTCGAGTTGGGAATGTTCGAATGAACGACGAGAGCTTCCCAGCGTAAAAACGCAAGCATTTTGCCGATTGACGGGATTTTGACGCGTTTGTTAGTGTGGCAGCACCTCGATTGGGCAGGCCATACGTTAGCACTTTTGCCATTGGGTTGTCGGGTTGCGCAATCGAATTTTAGATATTCTTTCTTTTAACGAGGCACTCATGATGCCGGAGTATATATCGCGCGCTCGAACAAAATATACACACCGCGCCTGAGAGTGTTTTGTTTGATGTTGGCGCCAAAGCAAATACTCGCTGCAGGCAGAACGTTTCTCTTATGGGTCCCTAATCAATGTGCAAGTCAATGTGTTTAAATAAACCACTTTGTTATGAGGGACATAAAATTACGCATTGGTTTACATTGAGATGGCGTACGGCGAGTACGGGGGAAGGGTTGCCCTTTTTTCGACTATTTGCCAAAATTCTCCCGAAAAAAAAACTTTTTTTTTCATTAAATCTTGATGCATTTTTAAGAGAAATTATTTAAAATACTTTTTTTTTTGTTTCTTTTGTATTTTTTTATTTTCTTTTTACCTCAACAGCCAAACAGCGGTAAATACACAGCCACTCGCAAAAACGGCGAATTTAAACACCACATCAACCCAAAGTTTGTCAATCGTCGGAATGGTAAGAATCACATTGGAGAAATCGCGTTACCAAAGTATTAGGATGCCATAGAAAAAACGTAGCGTATGAGGTTAGTAAAGATTTGGTAAGCTGTGAATGTTGCCCGGACTTTCATGATTTCATGATACAATAGTAACGAAAACGAGAGGCGAGTAGCGAGGATAAAATTTCAAAAAGGTAACTTTGGATTTTTTAAATGAGATTTGCTTGAATAATTTTTTAACTTCATACAGATGAAAACTATAAAGGTACAAAAAAAAATTATTATTATTAATTTTGTTCTATTAAGTGTCCTGAGCTCCAAGCCAAAATGATACGTCATCAACCGACAAGAAATTTGAGACATGAGCGCTTCTTTGAGCTGAGACATTGTGATATTGCTGGATCAGAGATTTTTTTATAGATGTGCTTTGTCCTTTAATCGTTATTATAATAAGGAAATAGCCATTACGATAAAAACAAAAGCTAAGTTTTATGTCGGCGGTCATCTACCAATGGCTTTTTCACCCCAAATAGTATAAGACTGATACGACTTGAATTGTCGAATTAAATGAAACTGAAACAATGGGAACCTTGTATGAAAATTTTGTGATTCTATTAATTCAATTAAAATTATTCGAAGGTTGAAAAGTTCAGATTTGAAATTATTTATAAGCTGGCTAAGAGTTAATGTTCTTGAGAGACAATATTTAATACAGAAATGCATGAATCTATCTTTCTTAATCGCAAATAACGAGAAAAAAATAGAAATTTTAAAAGCTTCAAAGTTTTTCCTTTATTTAATATTTTTTTTTTTTTTGCATTTCTATATAAAATATCGTCTCTCAAGAACTTTAAAAATTAATTTAAAATTGATAAAAAATATCAAATCTCAAACTTTTCAACCTTCAAATAATTTCAATTGGATTCCAAGGTTCACAAAATTCGCAAACAAGATTCCCATTGAACAAAATCAATCAAATTTTTTGCAACAAAAGTTTCTTATTCGAATCACTTGTAAGTCGATTCCCAATTGCCATCATTCGAACCAATATTTTGTGTTAACATTGAAATATTCCCAGTACGTAAAACACGTCATACGCCATAGACGTCGTGCTCGTTGCTCATTTGTACTGTCTGCGAATGTTTCTCGTGTCTCTGAGCTCTTGGTGTTAATCAAAGTAAAATTGCACAACTTGTCGTCTGCAAGTTACCCAACATATCTCGCTCACGATTTTTTCAGTAGATCACTCGTTCGAAAATTTATTTTATAGGCAAATGAGCAGCGTAGGCACAGAGGGAATTTATAATTTTTTTTCAGATACCCAGTGGGTCAAATATACCTTCCATTCGCATTGGGATTCCCAGTTAAAGGAGATTTTCATTTTAAATCAATTTTTTAAACAAATGTTTAATTTTAGCTGAATTTCGAGTAAAAAGCAACAAATTAAGCTTTTTCGGATATTCAAATTTTTTGATACAATCTCTCTTTTGTTGTAGCTTAAGCTCGTATTCGATTTTGCCATATCCACGTGAGCTCTTTGGATATCTGGTTGCCTAATGGATGTGCAAAGCAAATGCTGAAAACGTGTCTCTTATCTTGCCTGTTTGTTCGAAAGACGTTACCTATTTTGGTAGACTGGCAGGCCAATCAACTCACGAAACAAACCTTCCATTAAAACCAACCAGTAGAAAGTTGAATTTTTAAACTCGGTTCACGAAAAAAAAGAAACGAGACAGACATCAACTGTACGGTACAAAAGTATTAAGTAAAACTTTAACGTCGTTCGTGTTTCTGCCTCCCTGTTGTTAATGAAACTTAGTTCCTACAATGTTTCGAAACAACGCCCAATTTTTTATTGTTTTTTTTCCTACTCTCTTTTGCCTTGCCTTATATTTATTTTTATTATTTTTATTTATTTATTTGTTAATATTTAACAAACACACGTTCGTTCGAGAGGAGGTGAAAAGTAGGTCGGTATAGTGTTGTTGTTATTTTATTATTATTGTTTGTTGTTGTTGTTGTTTATGTAACCTCGAAGCCAAGTATACAGAAAGCGAGCAGCCGGTTAAAAAAAGTAAGTCAAGGAAACGCGTAGTCTTCCTTCTCTCGACGATATTCCAAAATATCAATAGAAAATTTCAAAGTAACAACATCACTTGGACAATAGGGGCTCAGAAGTGCCGACAACGTGTCTTGTTTATATTTATTTTTATTTTTTTTTTGTTTGTATTTGTTGGATTTCATTTCATTATATTGAAACAAAAAAAATCTACTTGATGGTTTCAATTTGGTCTGTCTGTTTTTTAAAGAATTTTTTTTCGAATCGTTTTTAAGCTGATAAGAATGTCTTTTTGATAGTTCTTAAGCTTGAAAATTGAAAAATAAAAAATACGTAAAAAATACGTAATTTTTATTTTGAGAGCCCATTTGATGGTTTATAAGCTTGAAATTGATCAAAAGTTATGAAAAATGCCTTTGGATGTCTTTTGGATGATTCTCAAGCTTGAAAATTGAAAAATAAAAAATACGTAAAAATATAAAAATATAAAAAATACGTTTAATTTTTGATTTTGAAAATTGCCTTTGGATGCTTGAAACTGAAAAATAAAAAGTTATGGAAAATGTTTTTCATTTTGAGAGGATGTTTTTAAGCTTGAAAACTGCCTTTGGATGTCTTTTGGATGGTTCTCAAGCTTGAAAATTGAAAAATAAAAAATACGTAAAAAATACGTAAAAATACGTAAAAAATACGTAATTTTTATTTTGAGAGCCCATTTGATGGTTTTCGAGCTTGAAATTGATCAAAAATTACAGAAAAAAAATTCTTAAGCTTGAAATTTACTAAATATGAAAATTCTTGAGAAATGCACTCAAGCTCTTCGTTTCACGACAACTTTCAGAAACACCTCGTTGTTTGTACATGTTGTTGTTGTTGTATTTGTTGTTGTTGCGAAACAACGCAAGGCACTCGAGAACAACAAGTAAGCAGCAGACTCGGGTCGTTTTCGCCGACAAACCTCAGTCATTTGCTCAAACCGCATTTGAAATTCCATATTTGATCCCATATTTTATCCAATCATAGACAATTTTACCAAATTCAAATAATAAATCGAGTCCAATTGAAGTCCCCATCCTTCACAATTTTTACGAGGCAAACAGAAATGCATCGCAGTACAAAATTTACTAACTTTGTCTGGTCAACAATCTTTCTCGTGTACGCTCTATAAATAGTGCCGTATATTGTATAACGTGTCTTGCACTTTTTTTCCACGACACACACAACGATGACGATTCCGACGTAATATTTTTTTAATTACCTAACCAACAAAGTCTGAAGTAATATTGCGAAAAAAAAGCATTTTTTGTACTTGAACAAAGGCGTCATTTAATCCGTTCGATAGAAAGTGAAGAAAAAGAGTTAAATGTTCAACAGGCGATCATAACAGCCGACAAGATTAAAACTACACACAACTTATATGGGCTTCACAGCTTACTTGTTGTTTGTTCACTCCATTCCGTAAACAACAACATTCGTGTTACCTGTTCAAAGCATAAAAAAAATATTTACCTGCTTATGTTTATCTTCGTTGGTTACTTCAAGTTTCAGTTCAGGTAGAAAAAAAAATGAAAATTTTTTTTAGTACCTGCTCGAAATGCACTTTCGGAACAGGTATGAATGTGCAGTTAGCTAGATTATATTGGTGACGTCTCAAGTTTCTGATGAAATAAAGTCGAGATTGGTACTGAAATTACTGAACGCTTGGCATTAATGTCGATGGAGTTCATAATGTGCTGAAACGATTGTCGAATAGAGACAAGGAACTCGACAGTGTGGCTTAATTAATTTTTTTTTTTTTTTTAGAAAATAATTTCTTAAATTAATTAAAAATTTATTTTTTTAATTTTTTTATAAAATTATTTTCTAAAATTTTTTTTAAAATTATTTTTTTAATTTTCCTTTTGGAAAAAACGAAAATTACCTTTACTCTACTTTGTAAAATTTCCAATTCTAAAATGCCGTCGCTGTTTGTGCATCAATTGGTTCATCAAATGGTAGTCTTTGTAACAGGAACCCATATTGTTCAAGTGCAGAATATCAACGTTCAACATTAGTGATTGGTGTGAATCCAAACAAAAACGCAAAATGGGAAGTGGTTTCTGTACAAGCAGAGTCATGCATGTGTGGATGTCGGTTTTAAAAAAAAAATGAAGTTGAAAGAATTTTTTTTGTAAAATAAAATGATGGTCATTATAAGGGAATGGTGCCAGAGAATAGACAGAGAGAATACTTTATGCAGATTTTCTTTGAAATTTAAATTTTTTTCTCTTTTTTTTGTATTTAGATTTAAGACAGACGTCGGGAACATTAAATTCAAATCAAGTTCAAGGACTGTCTATGTTCTTTTATTGAGGAAGTCTGGAACATTTTTTTCGTAAATAATTTATCTTGAGGTTGATGAACTCAAATAGACGTATTAAATGTGCTGAAATGAAATGTAAACAAAATTGAATAAATAAAAATCTGAATACGAAAATTTGCAAAGTTATCAGAAACGTACAATTTTAAAGTAAAATATTTAAATAAATTATTTTTTTTTTAATTTTTGAAAATGAAAATAGAAAATATTTAAAAAATTAGCTATCGGTTTATTACTTTTTGCAGAAAATAAATTTAAAAATTTAATGTAATTTGCATAAAAAAAAAGAAAAATTCTGCAAAGCTAAATTTTTAAAATATTTCCTATTTTCATGTTCAAAAATTAAAATAAAAAAATTGAAAATTGATCAATACAATTGATTTTTAAATATTTTATTTTAAAATTTTACGTTTCTGATAACTTATTTTCTTATTCAGAAAAAATTAAAAAAAAAATATTTTTTTATTTTAATTTTTTCAATTACCTAACTAAGTTTTTCAAAAAACAAAAATTCTCAAAAAAAAAATGTTTTTTTTGTTTTTTTTTAGAAATTTTATAATTTTAAAAACTATCGAAATTTGTTAAAAAAAAATATAATTTCTTCATAAACTGAGAGTTTGCATAAATAATTTAATAAACTTAATTTAAAAATTTAAATTCTAAAAATTAATTTTCGAAATTTGCAAATCGCCATCTTGCTAATTCAACAAAAAAAATAAGTTGTTGAAAAAATTTGATTGTTTTAACTGGAAAAGTTGAATAAACGATTAAAATTTTATTGAAAAATAAATAAATATTTTTTTTACGAAAAAAAAACTTTTAATATTGATATTAAATCAACTTTGTAAAAAAAAATCAAAATAAATTTATCTCCTCGACAGATAAAACCACAAATCACGTAAATTCCCTGATAACTCGTCTATCAATGATGATCGATCTATTTTTTTTTTCAAAAATAACAATTCATATTTTAATCTTATCTTTTTGTTATCAACATAACTCAGTTAATCTGCAGAATTAAAAAAATATAGAAATTAACATGCACCTGCGATTTTTCATCAGTTGACTTCGATTCGCGATTTCGTGAAGAACTCACAAAAAATGAAAATTATTCACTTTTTTGCCGTTTTGTGCCTTGTTGGCTTGGCTGTAGCTGAAAAGGCTCGTTTTGACAATTATCAGGTTTGGTCATTGGAAATTTCGAACGATGAGCAACTTAAAGTTTTGCAAGAAGTTGAATTGAAACCTGATGGGGTAAAAAAAATTTTTATGAGTTTTTAATTTTTTTTTTATAATTTATTTTTTTTTTAAAGTATCAATTATGGGGATCTCCAACAAATGTTGGAAAACACATCGAAGTCGTTGTTCCTCCTCATAAAATTGGAGATTTCACGGATATGGTCAAAGATTATTCTTTTAAGAACAAACTTGTGAACAAAAATCTTCAAAGGTAATTTTTTCAAAAATTTAATTTTTTTTAGAATTTTTTAAAAATATTTTTTTTTTTCAGTTTAATCGACAACGAACAACCCAAAGTAAAATCTCCTCGTTTTGGATGGACCGAGTATCACACTTTGGATGAAATTTACGAATATTTGCGTGAAACTGTAAAAAATCATCCCGATGTTGCTCGAGGAATTTCTATGGGAACTTCATGGGAAGGGCGCCCAATCGAGGGAATTCACATCAATTACGGAAAAAATAAGGCAAACACGACAATTTTCATCGAATCGAACATTCATGCTCGAGAATGGATCACTTC
The DNA here is from genome assembly GCF_036172545.1 of Culicoides brevitarsis. NCBI lineage: Eukaryota > Metazoa > Arthropoda > Insecta > Diptera > Ceratopogonidae > Culicoides > Culicoides brevitarsis. Next base: position 5,129,995 of record NC_087086.1, on the reverse strand, counting down.
AGCTACGACAACGCACTTTATCGAGAGTCTTTTGCACTCGCAGAACGAACAGGTGAGATTTGCAGCAGAAAATTACGAATGGTACATCTTCCCCGTTGTCAATCCCGATGGTTATGTGTACACGCACGAGACAAATCGCATGTGGCGTAAAACGAGAAGCAAGCGCCCGGGATCGAGTTGTTACGGAACTGATGGCAATCGGAATTTCAAGTATTCGTGGATGCGTAAGTTTTAATTTTTTTTTTCAAATTTAGAAATTTTTACTTAATTTTTTTTATTTAAAAATTATTGAAAAATTAAAAAAAAATTTACTTGAAAAAAATATTTTTTTTAATTCATTTAAAATAATAAATAATGACAATAATAAAAAAAAATAAAAAGAAAATTAATTAAAAAAAAATAATTAAATTAAAACAAAATAATTAAATTAAAAAAAAAAATTAATTAAAAAAATTAATTAATTAAAAAAAATGATTAAATTAAAATTATTTAATATAAAAAAAATGAAATTGTTCGATTTGCATAATCAAAATTTATAAAAAATAAAAAAATTGATACAAATCGAACAACTAAATTTTTTTACAATTTTTTTTTTATTTTAATTATTTTGTTTAATTTAATTTTAATTTCTATATCATTATTTTTTTTTATTATTTTCATTATTAATTTAAAATGTGAAAAAAGTTTATTTTAAAATGTTTTCTTTTAATTTTAATTTTTTCATTTTAAATTAAAATTTTAATTCTCTCTTTAAAAATAAAAAAAAATTACTTTGAAAAAAATTGAAAAAAAACTTATTTAATTTTTGAACAAAACAGATTAATTAAAAATTTTCGTAATCATCATTTTTAAAATTTTTTCAATTTAAATTTTTAAAATTAAAATTTTAATTCAAAATTTTTCTTCTAATTTTTTTTTTTATTTTCTACATTATTTTTTTTTTTTGGCTAAAAAAAAAAAAAAATCAAAAATTAAAAAAAAAAATTAATTTTGTAAAAATTAAATCTTTTTCAGAGGGAGGCGCATCTCAAGATCCATGCAGTGATACATATGCCGGTCCCGAACCCTTCTCAGAGCTCGAAACTACCGCAATTTCCAACTTTTTCGAAACAATCAAGCACAAAGTCGAGATGTATTTGAGTTTCCATTCGTACAGTCAACTTTTGATGTACCCATTTGCCCATAACCAAGACCCCATCAACAACAAGGACGATCATATCGCTTTGGCAAATGTTGGAGCAGCTCAAATTGCCTCGATGTACGGCACAAAATACACTGCTGGCAACGCTCAAACCGTTTTATGTAAGAATTTTCCTAATTTTTTCATTAAAAATCGTTTTTCACGTGATTTTTCATGCAGATACAACTTCCGGCGGATCACGTGATTGGGCAAAAGGTCATCACAACGTCCCGTTTTCGTTCACTTATGAGATGCGCGATACCGGCTACTACGGATTTTTGTTGCCTGCTGATCAAATTATCAAAAATGCGTTCGAAATTGAACATTCGGTCTTCGCGATGATGGAAGAGGGACGCAAACGTGGATATTTCCGCATTGAAAATTAATTTTTTTTCTAAATATTTCAAGTTTTATTAAAATTTTCTAATAAAAAAGTCGCCTAACTTTCACACATCTTCACTTTTTTCCATAACTTCCTTCTCAAGTGCGGATCCTTCGTACACAGCAGCTGCTCTGATGCCTTTTTGCAACTTCGCATACTCGATAGCACTTTTAGAATACAAATACCGACACGGAATCCAATATGCGACGGTAATGGCGCAAAGTGATCCTACCCCGACATTCCATGAAAAATTACCTCGCGAAGTTCTCATGAAGGTAATTAACCCTATTCCAATTCCTCCGCTGATGCCATAAAGCCACGAACTCCGAAAACAGGGAATTTGTGAGACATCCGTGCCAAATATATATAAACTCTGCAAAAAAAGAAAAATAAAACTTTTCATTCAACCGCGAAATTGAAGTAATAGATTTCACACCAAAAAAATATTTTTCTCAAGGGCGAGAAATATTCAAAGGCAATTTTTGTCGAATTTCTTACCCGTTTTGGCAAATCTTCTTCTTCGTCGGTTATGTCCTTTACCGGTACAGGATTATCGACTTTTAGATCCATCGACATCTTCTTAATTTTTGGGAAATTTTTATTTTTTGAAAAAGACCATTCACGCAATGTTTTGGTTCAATTCACGAACAACTGATTTTGACAGATGGGACACTCGATTTTTTTCGACGTAGTAGAGCGATATGGTAACCATGGGCTTTGAAATAGAAAAGAGTTTTAAAAAAAATTATAAAATTATGAAAAATTTTGTTTTTAAAATTATAAATAAATTTATCATATTTTTTTTCATATTTTATTAATTTTTTTTTTTACAACAAGAATTTTAAAAATTTATAAAAAAAATAATAAAAAAAATTAAATAAAAAAAATCAAACAAATTTATTTCTTTTATTTAAAAAAAAAAATAAATAAATAAAAATAAATAATTTTTTTTGTTATTTTTAGAAAAAAAATTAAGATTAATAAAATAATTAAAAATTAAAATAAATAAAAATTTAAAAAAAATTATTTTAAATTTTCTGCTCATAAAAATTTAATTAATTTAAATTTTTTAATTTATTTTTTAAAAAAAATTTATTAATTATTTATTTTTTTTTAAATTTATTTTTTTTATTTTTTATTTATTTTTCAAACTTTTTTTTTGAAAAAATAATTTTTCTAACTTCAAAATTAATAAAATACATAAAAATTTTAATTTAAAATATATAGGTATGTAAATTTTTCAAATAAATATTAAAAATTTTAAATTTTTTTTTAAAAAAATTATTTATTTAATTTAAAAATTGTAGCTTTAAAAAATATTTATTTTTAATTTAAATATTTTTTTTATTTTACTTTGTTTTACTTTTAAATAATTAAATATTTTTTTTTAAAATTTTGAAAAAAAAAAAAAATCTATTTTAATGTAATAATATTTATTAAGTTAATATTTTTTTTTTTTTTTTAGCAAGAATTATTTATTTAAAAATTTTTAAATTTAAAAATTTTTTTAAAGATTTTTTTTTTAATTTTTTTTTTTTTAAATTAATTTTATAATTATATCAAAATTTTAAAATTATCAAAAAATTTCTAAAAAATATTAAAATTCAAAAACAAAAAAAAATCTAAAACAAACTTCTACTACAAAAAAAAAATAAACTCCTTGAAAAAAACTCTCCCATCTGGTCACCTTACTGTCAAAAACTTTCAACAAATATTCGAAGAGAAGGAGAAAAATCTGCAAAGAAAAATGTTGCAATTTAACTAGTTTCCGTGACATTTTTAGCAATTAATTAGCTTTAAGTTTGTAAATATGGTGTCGATAATTAAGAATCAGCTGCTGAAACATCTCTCGAGGTAAGCGTGAAATATGGAAAATCAATAAATCACCGTCGTCGTCGTCGTTGTCGTCGTGAAAAAAAAAACTTCGTAAAATCTGTAAAGTGAAAAAAAATTCAATTAAATATTTGTTGGAAAGGTCATTTAATAATGTTAATTTTTTTTTTGCAATTTATAAAATTGCATCGATCCGCTGCTGTAGAATATTTTTTCTTGTACTTGAAAAAAAATTTTTTTTCTTCAGTGATTGTTGCATGGTTAATTGATTTATTGTAATTTGTCACAAAAGTGCTTTGTCAAGGCTCGGGCATTATTGCGTTACGTACAGCGAACGAGTAAATCACACAATGTTGATAAGAAATTTTTTTTTGTGTGAATTTCTATAAAAAAATCTTTTCAATGAGCAAACATATGGATTAATTTTAATTTTTTTTATTTTCTTTTTCAGATATTGCAAAAACTTGTCAGCTGATAAGATAAATCTGAACACATTACGAGGCGAAGGAGAGCTTTCGAACTTGCAATTAGACGAAGAAGTGCTCACAGATTTGCTCGAATTGCCGACATGGCTCCGTTTGACGAACGCTTGGTGCAATCACGTCGCGATCCGCATTTCGTGGACCAAATTAAAAAGTGTCCCGATCACATTGACGTTGGATGAGGTCAACATTAGTGTCGAAACTTGCGAAGTTATGCGCACGGGAACGACGCCAACTGGAAATAATTCACTTTCGGCACCCATGGGGAAATACAGTTTCATCCACAAAGTCATCGACGGCATCACAATCGTCGTGAATACGGTGAATATTCGCTTCAAAAGTCCCGCTTTCACGGCTTCCGTGCAAATGTCACGAATTCGCGTCGAATCACGAACTCCAAAATGGCAAGCAGGCGACTTACATTTCACACGTTTGAAGGATCCCTCAAAGGGACACTTGCTAATTTTCAAGGAAATGTTATGGCAAACCGTCAGAATCGAAGCAAGTTCAACGCAAGACTCGAGTTTGACGCCTTTGCGACTTCTTACGAACCAAGCTCGTTGCCGCATTACGATAAAAAAGAAAATGTCGGATTGCAGTGTCATCTCGTCGCGTCTCGTGATCATCCTTGACGACCTTTTGTGGGTTCTAACGGACTCCCAGCTCAAAGCAGCGCTTCATTTCATCGATTCGCTGTCAGGTTTGATCCAATCTGCCACGAAAGAAACGCAAAAATTGAAAGCGCAGCGAAAATTGGAGACTTTGCCCGAATATCAGGCACAAATGGCGCAATCCACACGCTCAGATCCGTCGCAGCAAAACCAATCCGTACTCCAAAAGTCATTTAATGCATTCGATGTGCGCGAAACTTCGTACCATTTCTTCTCGCAGCGCATCGATTTACATTTGTGTGATGATCCGGGAGACGGGCGATCGAGTTATCCATCGTTAAAAGACGGCGGCGCTCTTCAGATTTCCGTGACAGGCTTCCAAGTCGATTTTTATCCGTATCATTTGGCGAAAACAAGTCGCGCGCATTGGCCAAAGTATCGGGAAGCGAATGTACCGCCCGCAATGTGGCTTGAACAGTCGTTAAATGCGTTTAGAGAAGCTCTTTTGACACTCGGGCAGCCGAATCGAACGACGCATGCACCTTTGGAGAGGTAAAAAATATTTTAAAAAAATTAATTTTATGATAAAAATTAATTAATTTTAAATTTAAAAAAATATATTTAAAAAAAAAATAATTTTCAAAATTAAAAAAAAAAAATTTAAATTAAAACAAAAAAAATTTTTAAAATTAAAAAAAAATAAAATTAAAAAAAAATAAATTAAATAAAAAAAAAAATTAAATTAAAAAAAAAAATAATAAAAAAAAACAAAATTAAACTAAAAAATTGATAAATTTAAATTAATTAAATCAATTTTTTAAAAATCAATTAAATTAATTTATTTTTTTAAAAATAATTTATTTGCTTTTTAAATTAAATTTAATAAAAATTAATTAAATTATTTTTTTTTATAATTTTTTTTTTAATTTTTAGGGCACAAAACCCGAATCCCTTCGTTAGTCAACCAACAACTCCTCAAACTCCGACAAGCGGGGCAGGAACGCCGCAAGGATCAGCTGTTTCATCGCCAATTAAGCGCAATATCTTGGATAATTTGGCAAAATTGATGTCGGCTTGCGTTATTTTACGCGTGGAGGATTTTACGTTGTATCGTGTGACGACATCCGGGAAGAAGCAGATGCCGAAGGAGTTTATTTCAGGTGAGAATTTATGTTTTTTTTTCGTGTTTCGAGTTTGAGATTAAGATTCGATAATTGAAAATTTTTTGGATTTCTTGAAATTATTTTTTTGTTGAATTTTTATTTTTTAAAATGAATATTTTTCGATCCCGAAAAAAAAATTTTTTTTTCATTTTTAATTTTTTTTATTTCGATTTTCATCTTAAAATGAGCAAAAATAGAGAAATTTTTCATATTAAATTGATTTTTGAATTGAAAAATAAGATCTCGAATTGACTTTTTTTTTCAAAATAAAAATTTTCAAACTCAAATTTTTTTTTTAATTTGTAAATGTTTAATTTTTCTCGAAATGAACTTTTTCTCTTTCAAAATATTTTTTTTTAAATTTTCTAATGAACATTTTGAATTTGAAATCAAATTTGCTCCTGAATAGAAAATTTTGATCTCAAAATGAACCTTTAAGATTTTAAAATGAATTTTTGGTTTTGAATTTTTTTTTCGATTTAGAAATAAAATTTTTATTCCTTCAAATGAATTTTTAAAATGAACTTTTTTGTGAAATTAAAAAAATTTTCAGTTATTCTATCTTCTTCATTAGATATTTTTGTATAGAAAATTTGTAAAAATTTACTTCAATTCATATTTTATCCTCAATTTTGCTTAAAATCAGTTAATTTTTAAGCAAATTTGAAGACAAAAGACGAAAAAAATGAAAAAAAAAATATTTTCAACTTTAAATGTTATTAAAATTTAGCTCAACATAAGAGGAAAGGAAAAACAGGTAAACCGTAGTAGCTCAATTCAATTCTAGCCAGTAGAAAGAAATTTTGTTGCAAGGTTTACGTTCAAATTTCCCTTAGGGCTTCTTGTGTTTCTTGTTCAAAGTGCATCCTTTTTATGAAAATTAATTTTTTTCTCTCGATTTTTATTAAATTATTTTATCTTTTCCTCACAGGAGACAAGGATCGATATTCATTTCCGCCCGACATGTCGACAATTCATGCGGAATTTACTTATTTTTACTATCCTGGAGATTTTGTGTTTCCATGTAAGTTTTTTTTTCTTAAAATTTTTCAATTTTTTCAATTTAATTTTTTTTAGTACCGCCATCGAAAGCTTATGTTCATGTAAATCCGATCCAGATAAATTTCGATCTCGATAGTTGTTTGTGGCTCAATTCATTCGCGTTAAATTTACATGAAAGCTTACTTCGTACCAAAATGGCGGACAATATGAACTCTCCTTCAAGCGGAAATGAGCCCAGTTTGATGTACATGGATGTAAAATTGGAAGCAATTATGCCGCGCGTCGTTATTGAAGCACGAGCTGATACGCCAAATCAACGAGATCGCCCACGAACGATGCAAATTCAAGTCTCCCGTTTTGCCATTACCAATATTCGTGAGATGGGAGCATCACGAGCGGATTTGGCGCAAGCTTTGTCGTCGTTGCAAGAAGGCTCTTTGGTGTTTGGATCGGGATTTCCGTCGAAACATGGCGATATGTGCATCGTTACTGATCGAATTTTATCGCATGTTGCTGCGACAGATATGACCACAAATGCGGGCGAAAGTCCTCCAGCTTCGGCATCATCTTCAGCAGCAAGTCAATTGACGCGTTACGCTTTGTGGGCTGAACCACGTGACGTTTGGTGTGTCAAACTGGATCCCGTGTGGGTAGATTTCCTCGGAGTTCGATCGATTGGAGTCAATCGAGCGACGCCATTTATCGATGCGGTTCCTATTACGCTTTGGATTCACGGAAAATCCACAGAACCCTTCCCGGACAAGATTTTCGAGCACAAATCTGACTTTTTGTTTGATAATCCGCCTCCGCAACCACCGAAGAGGGACGGTTTGATCTTGTCTGTCGCTGGATTGCAACAAAATTCGAACGAAAATGACGTCGCAAAGAAAAATTTGGCAAATAAACCCGTAATTTTGAACGGAAATGAGCAAAAAACGAAGGAAAAAACGGAAAAAGATCAAAATATGGCGGATTTACATGTCATTGCGCACGTTTCGAATCTCGTAAGCATCCAAGTTGACCATTACCAACTCTTGTTTTTGCTGCGATTCGCGGAAGAAATCACCGAACTGACAACTTTCTTGTCTGTCGACGCGAAACGCATCATGAAGGACAAAAATACAGACAATTCCATCATCATCGGTTGTGTCATACCCCAAGTAGAAGTCTCTCTAATCATGCCATCCATGTCGCCGGGCAAGGAATCATCGGGCGGCGATGCGGAAAGTGTCTTGCCCGATTCCGCAAGTCTCGGCGATGAACTCTCAAATTGGCCTCAGCAACAATCCTCCTTGGATCTCGTCAAAAATTCGAATATTTTTAACAGTATCGATACCCCATCACCCGTTACGGATGCTCCCGTGCAATCTATCCCCAATGCCCATGGACACAATGTTCAAATTCAAACGCCTTCGAGCAAACCAACACCTGATTCGAGCCAAAAAACGACTCCGAAGCTCGAAAAATCAAATCGCATCATGACAGCACTGCAAGGAGGGCAGAAAGCAGGCGCCCAACAAATCGGCAAAGAGCTGAATTCGAGTATAATTTCGATGAAGAAGGGATTTTCGAATTTTATGACGTCAATTGATTCGGCGCTGAAAACTTCGACGGATGATATTTCCGATACAATTTCCATTCATTCGGATTACAGCTCGGATAGTGAGAATTTTATCATGATTATGGGAGATGAGAAGACGACAGATTGCATGGATGTGATGTTTAAGTTGAATCCGTTTGGGACAGATGCGAAAATAGCGCCCGTGGAACAGGCGACGGAGTGTATTGAAGAAGAGGACTCGTCGCCGTCAGAACCCTCGGAGGCAAGTAGTTTACGGAGGAGGGATTTGGTGTCGATGGCGACTTTTAGGTGAGATTTTTATTTTAATTTCCTTTAAAAAAAAAATAATAAATTTTTTTCTTGAAATTAAAAATTCTTAATATTTATATCAAATATTTTTAAATAAAATTTTAAGTATAAAAAATAAATTAAATTATTTTTTTTTTAATTAAATTTATTTTTATTGAATAAAAAAATTAAAATTAAATTAAAAATTTTTTATAAAAATTTTAAAAATTTAATTTTTAAATATTTTAATTTTAAAATTTTTATTTTTAAATTTTTCAATTTATTTTTGAATTATTTAAAAAATTATTAAATAATATTTAATTACATTTTTTTTCGATTAAATTAATTTTTATAAATTTTAATTAATTTAAAATAAATTTTAAAATTAAAAAAAAAACGAAAAAAATTATTTTAATATTTTTTTTCAAAAATTGAATTTATTTATTTTTTTTTTATTTAAATAAATAATAATCAATTCAAAAATTAAAAATTATTTTTTTTTCAGACTTACCACAGTAGAATTAATCCGACAAAATAAAGGCTCCTCTTCCAGCATGCGAGTTCAGGTCTCAACTTTAACATGTGATGAATGCGGCGCTATTCCATGGGATGAATTTCAGGTAAATTCCTTTATTTTTTTTTTTAATTTTAAATCCTATCATTTTTTTAACCAAAATTTCATCTTCTAAAAATCTAAAATTATTTCATCTTTTTTCAAATTTTTGTGTCTATTCTAAAAATATTCAAAATTTTAGTTGTATTTATTTCAAATTAATGAACATCATGACCATTTTTTCATACGTATTTTTTTTCTATACGTTTCTCAATGTGTGGCTTTCTGCTTTGAATTCTTCTTCTACCGTATTTTTGAAAAAAAAAAATTAAAAAATCACCCTTAATTTTTTAAACGGTTTCTAAACGTTTTTTGTTGAAAAATTTTATTTTTTTTGTAGGGAATGTTTTTTCTTCCCACAATTTAAATTTTTTCTCACACACAAATCTTTCAAAAAAAAAAAACTTTTTGTATATAAAAAATATTTTTTAATTAAAATCCATTAAAAAATTAAAATAATTAGAAATTTTATTTTTTTTTAATTAAATATTAATTAGTTTAGGTTCATCCTTAATTTCCTTAAAAATTCATAAAAAATAAGAAAAAAAAAATCAAATAAAAATAAAAGTGTTAATGTGTTGCAAAATTTATTTCTTTTTTGCATGCTTTCTCTATCAATCTTCTATATTATCCAAAAAACAATATTCAACTATGATAAAATAAACTTTCACACGTATATTCGAACAAAAAAACCAATCAATCAAAATAAATATTTTTTGTCGTGTAAAAATATTAAAAAAACAAATAAATATAACAGGCGCAACGAAAAAATGAACAGGTATAATATTTATTTCAATTATTTTTCAAAGTAGATTTCCAATTTTTTATTTGAAAAAATTATTTAGAATTTTTTAGTGTTGTAATAGATGCACATTAAATTATTATTTTTTGAAGAATGAGTAGAAGTAGTGAATTTTTTTTATGAGTTGTAGAATTTATTAAAAAAATAAAAAATAAATAAAATGAGATGAAAAGGAAATTTCAATTAAAATTTTAAATTTAAAAAAATATTTTTAATCAGCGAAATTTCTACAGAATTAAAAATAAATAAAATTATAAAAAGCTAAAAAAAATAATTTTTTTTAATATCAAAAAATATTTAAAAAAATCATTTTATTATCAAAAAAAAAAAAATTTTTTTGAAAAAAAAATTCTTAAATTAAATTAACTCAATAATTAAATAATTTATTAAATTAAAATTTTTAAAATTAAGAAATTCTATTTTTTTTTCTTAATTTTTAAATTAAATAATTTAAAAAATTTTTTTTTAATTTTTAAAATAAAAATTTAAAAAAATTTTTTTCATAAAAATTTAAATAAAATTTAATAAAAATAAAAATTTAATAAAAAATTTTAATTAAAAATTTAAAAAAAAATCTACAAAAAATTAATTCAAAATAAAAAAACGTCATTTAAACTCGAAAAAAAATTTCCTTCCTCTCAAAAAAGAAAAACAAAAAAATAAAATAAAATTGGCAGTCTTTTATGTTGCGCTTGTCCCCATTTTAAACGAATTCCATCCTCATCTATGTTTTTCTTCCTCTCTCTTTGTTCTTTTCTCTTGTTAATTGTTCTATTTTCCATTGTAATTTTTCTACTTTTGAAGATGATCAATGTTTAAAAAAAATAAAATGCCTGCCATCGTCGCTTTTTCTCGTAGTTTAATTTTCCTGCACCCTTTTCTCTGTCGCATTTTTGTTTCGCTTTTATATAAAAAACAAAAAAAAAGAACAATTAGACGAATGAACAGCGAGTCAAAAGGTAAAATTGGTGTTTTTAGGTTTTAATTTTGCATGATTTTTTTTTTAAATAGTAGAAAGTAGCGATTTTTTGAGTAAAATTTTATAAAAATAATAAAAAAATAATTTTTTTTTTAATTTTTTTTCTGTTTAGACGAAATTTGGTGCGCGTTGTCGAGCATGGAACATTGCGCCGCACAATCCCGAAGCGCCGCCAAGCATCGCCTTGCGTCTCGAGGAAGACATTCACACGCCCGAGAACGTCAGCAGCCTCACATTAGATAGAAAAACAATTTTGTCGTGGTTTCAGCGCAAAGTCAATATTCGCGTGAAAGATCTTTCGCTCACGATGTCCATGAGCACCGCAACGGGCTTGAGCGATCTCGCGGAAGACGAAGTCCTGCCCACGCCTCTTCCAATGGAAATTGACTTGGAAAATGTCAAAATTCACCTTAACGAAGACCGTCCTCCTGTTAATATTACCTCACCGGGACCCGTGCCCATCGACTTGAGCATCGGCAAAATGCGAATAACGCGCGATGCTGCGGGAATTTTTTACATTCAACCGAAAATCGTGACGGAAAATCACGTGGGCGCATATGTGCCGGAAAAGGATAAAGAATTGTTGGCATTGCATGTCGTCATGCAGCAGCTAAAGATCGATAATGACAGCTTACGGAAGCAAATGGCGACGATTGAGAGGAGATTTGACAGGGAAAGGTGAGAAAATTAATCAATTTTCGTTTAAAAAAATAATTTTTTAATTATTTTTTTTTAGAAATATTGCCAAAGAAGAAACTGACGTCTTAAAGACATGTTTAAAGATCGCGCAGGATGACATTGCCTCATTACTCGAGGAAAAAAGTTCATTAATGGACACAATTAAAGCATTGCAGGTAAATTTCTTAAAATTTTTCTTCCAAAAAAAAATTTAAAAAAAAATTTTTTTTGTAGTCTCAACTCACCGCGACAGAAATCCATCTTCACAAAGATGGTCGAAGGTAGCGACACAACTGCAACATCATCGACTGCATTCATTGTTGTGCCGATAGACCATTTTGAATTAAGTTAAATCTAGTTTTTTTTTTACAAATTTCATTTTTGTATAAATTTCAAATAATTTTTAATGAAAAAATTTGTGCAGCCATAATGTTAAAGTATTATAAATAGACCTGTAAGACGACAAAATAGTACTTTTTCATTCCAAATTTACCGTGAAAGAGCCTAAAGTCATTATTCACTCCTAATTCTATTGAAAAAAAAAAATTAAAATTTAATAGTATTAAAAAAATATATTGAAAAATATTGGGAACAAGCATATCAAAACAAAATAAAAAATAATTAAAAAATAAATTTAGATATTATATACAAAAACTTAATGAAAAAATTGTCGTGACACACATTCGAACTCAATTTTTAATATTTTTAAAAAAATATTTAATTAACGTAAAAAAATAAGATTGCCTGCGATTTATTTTTTATGGCATCTTGTGAGCTTTTTCTTAAATTAATTAAATATTTAAATATTTTTTTTTCATAAATGTTAAAAAAAAAATCAAAATTTTATCTGAAAATATTATAAAAAAAATTAAAATATTTTTGAATTTATTTAGAATAAAAAATAATTCTAGTCGGTGTTTAAAAAAATAAAAAAAGCTTTAAATCAACATTTTCTTTCAATAAATAAAGCAATATTTTAATTCTTTTATCATTGTTCGCTGGCTGGTAAAGCGGTTTCTTATTAAAAAACTGAAAACAATTCTCTTTAAAAACTTATGGAAAAAAAATAAACTAAGCTTACAATTTTTGTACTCTTTTTACTGCTATAGAAAAAAAATGAAATACTTAAAATAAAATAAATAAAAAAATCCACCCATTCTCACACAAAAACTTAAAAAAAATAAATATTTAATTATTAAAATTGTAAGTGCACCGGTTGATGTTTAAATGTCAGAAGAGAAAAAATAAAAATTATTGAATTTTCGGCAAAAAATGACGTGTGACGACAATCTATCTTTAAAATTATTTTAAATTTTTTAATTAAAAAAAAATCGGGAAATTTTCTTAAATTTAAATTATTTTCTGTCACTAAAAAATTTAAAGTGTCTTTGAAGTTAATTAACAAAAAAAAATCTATGAAAAAATTATGATGATGACGACGATACAAGACTTAAAAAAAATTCTTTCACTTTATTCTAGTTCTTTGAATTAAAAAAAAATAATTATATTTAATAAATAATAACGGCGAAGGTTAACTTTAAAATTAAAAATATTTAGATAGGCGTAGCTTTTCAAATTTTTAAAAACTAAAATATTTTAAGCAACTTCTTATGCAAAAAAATAAACTACAAATACTTACATCCCGAACGCTCATTTTTGCCTATAAATTTTTTTGCCATAATGTGATTTTTTTATTAATTAAATATTAAAAAATATATTTAAAAAAAAAAATTGTAAAAAAGTTGCAAATAATTTTTTTTAGATTTTAAGAATTTTTAATTTAATTTTTGAATCGAATATAATTTTTTTAATAAAAAAAAATATAAAAAAATAATAAAATATATTAAAGGGAATTATGCAGGATGAGGAAATATTCTATTCTATATTAAAAGCTTCCATTTACTCTAATTACGTAAAAATACCAAAAACAATTATTTTTGATCTATTCTAAACTTTTAGGGGGTTATTTTCAAAATTAGCCTTTATTAGCGACATAATTGAAGACTACAAAAAATATACGGGAGAAAAAATGTATTAAATTATTAATTATGATATTGAACAAAAAAAAGTCAAATTTTAAAAAATTCAAGATTCAAAAATTTATGAAATGAACAAAAAAAAATAAATAAAAAATTATATATATTATATTATGAGATAAAATTAATTATATTGAACAAGGAAAATCTATATCTGTTTGTTGTAAAAAAAAAATAAATAATAAAAAAAATATATTTTTTTTGTTTTTATTCTGCACTTGAGACAGTACAATTAATCTTTTTCACTTGTTTGTACTTTAATAGAGAAACAATGTAGTGCAGCCTTTGATAAGAAGCATTTTATGGTTGTTTTAATGTGAGTGCTGCAATTTAGATGATAAGACATTTCTTCGCTTCAGTGAATTTATTGATCGTGTAAAATTGTTTTTAGAAGTTGTTACATGAGAAATTTTCCATTTTGCAGAAAATCAGTAGGAAGGGTTTTAAAATTTAATTAAAAGATTTTTTAAATTTTATTTTTGTACTTTGCTTTAAAAATTAAAAAAAATAATTAAAATTTAAAAAAAAATGTATAAATTTAAAAAATAATTATTAGAAAAAATATTTAATTTAAAAATTAAGAATTTTAAAAATATAATCAAAAATTAAATAAATATTTAAAAATTAAAAAAAAATAATAAAAAATTAAAAAAAATAATTTAAAATAAAAAATTTAAAAAAAAAATTTTAAAATTAAAAATAGTTGAAAATTTAAAAAAAAAAATTGAAAATTTAAACAAAAATTTTTATTATTTTTTTTTAAGTCAAATTGGGCTTTTGAATTATTTTTTATATTTCAAAAAATTTAATAAAATCTGCAAACAAGTAAAAAATTTCATAGGATTTTAAATAATATTTTTTTTTTGAATTCTGAAATTTTTTATTTAATAAAAAAAAAACAAATTTGGCATGTTATTAATTCTTGTTGACTTGTATATTTCTTTTTATTTATTTTCTTTACATTTCAGTATATTCCTTTTATCGTTACATTTATTTATTCATTAATTTGTATAAAAATAGACAAAAGTGGTAAAATACATTCTTACAAATCTAGAAAAAAGTTTAATATTTTTTTTGCATCTCCTTAATTTTATATTTTTTTTTTATCTTAATTCGTTAATTTTACTGAGTAATGTAAAATTTTTAATAAACTTTTGAAATCTACTAACGATGATTTATTTTAAAATTTTAATAATTAATTATTTTTTTTTAATAAAAAGAATTATTTTTTACTTTTTTTTAAATTAACAGAAAAAAAGGGAATAAAATATTTTTTTTTTGTAGAAAAATTTAGAACCGTTTGAGAAAATCTTTGTATGCAACGTGCGAGTCATTTATCTGTTTGATATATTTCTCATAGTGACTCGTTGATTTGGGATCCAGATCCATTATTGTTACTTTTGTGACGAACATCATGCCGTTCAGTTGAATTATGTGGTTTCGTGCCACGGGATTCATTCTAAAAATTAAAAAAAAATTAATTAAATTTTTTTTCAAAAAAATTAAAAAAATTTCATGCCTGAAAATATCTTCATGTGAAATCCGGCAAAAAGTGATCATGAGACTCGTATCGAGTGCCGTAGCTCCCAACATGTATTGCTCAAAGTCACTTAGGTGTTGCACGCAGTCTTTAATGTATTGATGATTGCAGCATCTCGCACGATTGTCCATCAAGCAATTTCGTCGCGATTTCTCGAGGAGTGTTTGGAGGTAAGAGTAACGATCGTGCGGAACATCCAGAAAGTCCTTGGAATCGAGTTTTGTGATGCTTCTCTGTAAAAATTCAACAAAATAATATTTTTTTTGTTTTTTAGAGAAAATTGAGGTCGAAAAATTACCTTTGCAAGTAACTGCACATCCAAAATCTTCCTAAGTGCACAATTTTCAGGTAAATATTTGTATTTAATTGGCTCACAATTCCGTCTGTGGATCGTATTTTTCGTCTTTTTACGATCTTTTCGTAGTTTAATCGCCTCCTTATTACTCCTAACATCACAATCGCTCGTAAAATCCTTGAGCAGCACCTCTTTGATCAAATTCATGAATACTGTTTTTCGCCTAAAACGTAAAAATTATTAAAAATCTTACAAAAATTCATTAAAAACACTTAAAACTTACTCATCATTCGTTTTATAATTAAAAAATAATTCCTCAAGTGCAGTATTGAGGTTTCTTTTTTCAATATTGTCTCCGTAAACTAGTTGCCCATTCCGAAAAATCCTTAAATTGTTCTGCGGGGATCCAATTAGACCTTTGATCGCTCGTAACATACGAATTGTTTGACTAAAAAAGAAATAAAAATAATTTTTAATAAAAAAATTTAAAAAATATTTAATGAAAAATAGGAAAAGACATCAATTTAGTACAAAAATTACCCAGAAAACAAATCCGATGGGCAATATTTACTAACTTTCTTTATTGCTGACTTTTTTAACTGAAACAAAAAAATATTTAGTAAGCAAAAAAAAAATGTTTTGAGCGAAAATTACCTTTAAATACTGAAAACTGCAGTAACGACATTTTTTGACGTCATCTGATTCGAAAAGTAACTCGGGATTTGACTGAAGATCGTCATCGGGATCCTCATCGTAAAAGGTCCATCCTTGTTTTGGCTTGATTTCGACACAATATGTGTCGTAAAAGGGATCTTTCTTCTAAAAAATTAATAATAATTTTAATAAAAATTAATAATTAAATTAAAATAAAATACAAAATAATTGAATTAAATTTTTAATCGAAGAAAATATTTAATTTAATTAATTTTTTAAATTTTCTTTTAATTTTTCTAAAATATTTTAATAAATTTTATTATTTTATTATTATATTGAATAATTTAAAAAAAAATAAAATTATTCTATGAAATAATTATTTTATTTAATTTTAAATTTTATGTTTAAATTAAAATTGAATAATTTTCAATTTAATTTTTTTATAAAAAAAAAATATTTAAAAATAAAAATATTTAACTAAAGAGAATTATTTAATATATAAAACAATTAATTTTATAATTTTTATTATTTTAAATTAATAAAATTAAATTATTTAAAATAAAATAAATTAATTTGTTTTTTTTATGAAAAAATAATTTTAAAAAAAATCTTCATGAAATATTTATTGAATTTTATTTTTTCAATTTAAATTTAATGTAATTTTATTTTAAAACTTAAATATTATTATTTATATAATTTTAAATATTTTTTAAAAATTATTTCACTATATTTTATCTAACCAAAAAATTTTTAAGTAAAAAAATAAAAAAAAAAAATTAAAAGGAAAAAACCACTTGAAAAAATTATCGAAATTCAATCTTTTTAGGAACAAAGAAATAATTTTTTCTTCAAAAAATGGAGTCTCCAAGACGAAAAATTCAGACAGAGACGATAATTAGATGGCTATGTCGTTAATGATTGATTGGCACCTCTCTCATCAGACACTTACCTGCAATCTTTTGTGTGGATTTAGATTGTCTTGCAAGAAAGCGACGTCGGGGTACAAAGTTGCAATGCGCGTTCTGACCTCTTTGGCAAGGCGATCCACTGAAAAAAATCAAAAACATCAATTTTACTCCCGAATTTCTTAAAATCTCAAGAGATTATCCATCTTTAAAATTATTTTCGTTCTGCTGGAAGACCTACCGAAGTGCAACAGATGTTATTTATTTATTTTTATTATATACCAATAAATTCCCTTTATTTACTCCGAATTTATTATGTCTTCGTTCCATTCAATATCCATTCAATTCAACTGGGATATACCTGTTTTTACCGAAAAAACTCCTATTTTTTGTTGTTCATGCACTTTTTCGATGCACTTTGTGTGTTTGTGAAAAAAAAAGTATCAGATGCAGTTCCAAGAATTTCTTTGTTGTTATTATTTTTATAATTCTCGAGAATATTTACAATGCATTATATTACGACGAACATATATTCTCTCTCTGTTATGTATGATCGCAACATAATTTTATGTACTTCTTTGTGTGTGAACGAAAGAGTAGAGCAGAAGAAAAACATAAAAAAAACTTCTTTCAGTGTGTTTGTTTGTTGTTCAAAAGTTGTCTGTGTGGAAGAATGGCTTTGAAGTTGCTCTGATGAGAGTCTTGAGACAAGAACATGGAGTTCTAAAGACTTCAAGAGACTCTCAACAGGACAAAGAATGGAGTTTTTAAGGTTTTTTAGAGCAAATGATCGAACAAAATGATAAATTTTGTTTAAAATTTTATCTTGTTCGAGAATTTCTTTTAATTCTTAAGACGCAATAAGCAGAATTTGATCGTTTATCGATGTTTTTTGTAATATTTGGACTGAAAAATTTTATTGCGGATAATAAATGTGATCGTTTTTGTGCATTTTTTGATGTCGAAATGCAATGTTTGTTATATATCGAATGAAATTTTGAAAGATTTTAAACAAATTTATTTTTTAAGTTTAATTTTTGTATCAAAATAGATGAAAGTTCATCTAAATTGTTAAGTTTCATTACAAAAAATGACTTTCAAATTAATTATTTAAATAAATTTTATGAAAAAAATTTTTTTTTTTTTTTTTGATAAAACGTTTCTTTATTTATTTTTATTTTTAAGAATTTTAACTGTAAAAATTTAATTGAAATTTATCAAAAATTTTTATTTTATATCAATTTTCATTTTATATATTTTGTTTTATTTTTTTTTATACAAAAGCCAATATTGAAGTATTTAAAATTATTTTTTTTAAGTTTAAAGATTTCAAGGAATTTTTTTAAAGAAATTTTAATAAAATTATTTTTTTTAGCTCAAAAATGTTCTTCAGAAAAATAATAAAAATTAAATAAAATAAAGAATTAATTAATTAAATAAAAATTAAAAAATTTCCAATTTTTTTTTACATAAAAAATTTATTGTTAATAAATTAAATAAGCCAAAAAAGTAAAAATTAAGACTCTTTTCGTATTAAATTTTTTTTAAAAGTGTTTATTTGACAAATTTATTAAAATAAAAAAAATTAGCTTCTTCAGTTTAATCAAAATTAATAAAAATTTAATAAAGAAAAAATATCAAATAAATTGAAAAACAAAAAATTTCCTTCAGAAAAAAAAAATCTTAAACTTGAATTTCATAAAAATATCCGAAAAATTAATTTAAATCTATTTTTTATATGAAAAGAGATTAAATTGTTACTTTTCTTAGCTTACTTCATTTATTTTCAATTAAATTTTAATTAAAAAAAAAAATTTAAAAAATATTTAAAAATTAATTTTCATCCTCTGAAGAACATTTTTGAGCTAAAAATATTATTTTATTAAAAATAATGAATTTTCTTCAATTGAACTTCAATTTCTTTAAAGTTTAATAATTTTTGAGGCCACGAAGAGTTTAATAATAAACATAATTCTTTCATCATGAATCGCTTTTGTGCATCAAATACCTCCACACCTCACTTTAATCGTTTTGTATTTTTATTTATTTTCTTCATGTTTGTATTCTGCCGGCGTTTCTTGTGATTTTTATCATCATCATCAACTTAAACGCACACCAACACAAATGCACTTTAACAAAAAGAAAAAAAGGTTACTTAAGATTTATCATTTTTTTTTGTACCTCCATGAAGATTCTGAGTTGCACAAAAATGATGAATTTTTTAAAAGACTAATTAAATATTTCCTTGTAAACTTGTAAAGTAAATAAATAAAAAAAAAAGATTGGAAGTAACCGCACAAGAAAACGACACATCGACAGGAAACAACCCATTTTTATGCACTTCAACCGGGGAATTTCTATTTTTGTCTGTGTTTTATTACGTTAACGAATGACGAAAAAAAATTCCAGATGTAGTAATCAAGTGCATGCAAGCATGTATAAATTATGCATGAAAAAGTAAGAAAACGCACCAAAAAAAAAAAATAGCTTCGTCAGACGTAACATTGTGTCGAGAAAATGATGCGAGGGGGAATTTTTAATGCATTTTTACACAAACTCTGAATATTTTTGTAATATTTTTTCCTGCGTGAGAAATTTCAGTTACTACAAGTTAATGCATTTGACCCTCTTTCCAATATTATTCTACATTTTATCTCGTTCTGCTTACATGTCTGGCCTGTCTATCACAATTTTATATTTAAATGTTTATTCTACTATTAAAATTATGAAAATTCTTACAGAAAAATTTTTAAACAAAAAAAAATGTTTATTGAATGTTGACATTGACCTTGAAATGCTTTTCTTTCTCATTTTTTATGCAGAGGAATTTTTCATCATTTTTCTGTAAGGATTTTCCATGAGAAATTGTCTCACGTCGAAAATCGGATTTTGTAATTTTTTTTCTTTTTTTTTAAGTCAGACACAAAAAAAAGTTGCAACTAAATACATTAAAAACGTTTCAGGTTTCAGCGAAAATGACGTTTTGAACCGATTTTAGCTTGAAAAACAAAAATAAAAACTTACCTGGTCGAAATTCAAGTATATCTTCGTTCAGTAAATTCAAATCGGTCACCTTTAGGTAGATGAATTTCGGTTGACATGTGAAAGAGTAGCCGATGAGTGAGGACATGTATTTGGTGTATTCAATTGAGTGTATTAGTTCTTCGTATGAAGCGGAGTGGTCGATGGAGGAGTCGTCTGAAAAGAGAAAAAATTATTTTTTTTTAAATTTTTCTTTATAAAAAAATTATTTTATGTTAATTTTTCGATGAATTCAAAAAACAATGGATTTTTATTTTTTTTTCAAAATTTTTGATAATTTTGGCAACCCTGAATTTTAAAAAATTAAATTAAAAATAAATTTAGAACTTTTAGATTTTAAGAGCTAACTTTAGGAGTTCTTATCAAATTTTGTCAGTTTTTATTTCTATAATTTTTTTGAATAAATGAAACAAAATTTTACAATTTTTGGCAACCCTGTACAGTAAGTTTATTAATTTAGGTCATTTAAAGCTTAATTTCACATAGAACTTAATAAAATTCCTTAAAATTGTTTCAGTTTTTTCTTTTGTTGATCATTAAATTTCAAAATGAGAAAATTTAGTAATTTTTGGCAACCCTGAATTATTTATTTTAAGACTTATCTCCCGAAAAATCTAAAAATTTAGCTTTTCAATTTTTTAAAATTTCATCTAAATTTTTATTTCAAAACATTTTGGTCGACTTTTGTGCAAATATAGCAAATATTTTTAAATTTTTGGCAACCCTGAATATTTTTTTTTTACTTTAGCGCCTTAAAAATTCGAGAGCTAACTTTGAATTTTTTTTTTGTTTTTTTCCCAACTTATATTTTAAAAATTTTGATAAACTTCAGTGCAAATATAAATAATTTTTAAAAATTTTGGCAACCCTGTAAGAAAAAATTATGAATATTCTAAATTTTTACTTTAAGAATTTTTTCTAAATATCTTCATTATTTTTTTCAAGAGTTTTCTTGAGCTTTAAATTTCCTTTCAGTACAAATTTTTATAAAAAATTTGTAAATTGGCAACCCTGACCTTTTAAAAAATTTCTCTTTTTCTCTTCAATGTCACATTTCACTGCTCTAATTATCTCTTCAACTCCGACATCTGTTCATGAACTGCATGCACGTCATTCTTAATTTAACAAAATTAATAGATTTCTCGTTTGAAATTGATTCGTTCCCTGTAGACTCGATCTCTTGCCCTTTCAACTCATTTACAGTTAACTCAATTTTGCGACACCATCATCGTCATTCAACATCAACAGCAGCAGCAAAAATATCGCAAAACAAAAGACCAAAAGAGCATTAATTAGGTCAGTGTGACTCAATTTGATTATTTTTCAAGTTCATGCGAATGATATTGTTTTTTTTTCTTCACTCTTTTTTTTGTGCTAATTTTGTTGTTGATTAAATGCTTTAATATTAATAATTGGATGTTTTTTCACGTCTCTTCCGAAGGTTTTCTGTAATTCGAACAATATTCAAATTTTTCTGTCTTTTTGTTCGAATTTTAGCAACAGCAGCTGCTACCATTCCCCAAAAATTGCCGATATTTATCATCGACACACGTCGCTCGATTAAATTTTTGTTGTAATGAAATGACGAAATACAGCTCCGCAGGTGAAGTCGAGAAGATTGTCGTAAATAAATGCACGAAAAAAAAAGTAATAACATGTTGAAGTGAAATTTTTGGATACGACACCATCGTTGATGATCATCATCTGCGCGCCGTCGCTTTAATTTAAATCGAAAGTCATTTCATGAAAATTAATAAAATGATAAAAATATCAAGCTCGGGTGTCTCTATGCAAAAATTTCTGTGGCAACATTGTAGTTACTTGGTTCAGTTGCTTCGTTACTTGCTTGGATTATCGCGTGTATGGTAATTTTTTTTTTGTGTTTTTTTTTTGCACAGTAGTTGAATTAATGCGAGAGACACAAGAGAGAAATCATCTGCATTCATCATTTACGATGATTAGTGTTTATCATCATTTGTCTTTTTTTTCGTTTTTTTTTTCGAGAGTGTGTTGATTGGCACGTTAATAAAGAAATTTTTTGATTTTTCGAAAGTTTCGTGTCTTGTGACCTCTCGAGAGACACAAAAGTTTGCTGATAATGACGGCGAAGGTTGAACTTTGAGAGAATTGTCAGATTGAGAAGTGATTGACTTTTGAATGCGAACGTTGACTGTTTGCTTATCAAAAGAGGAAGGAGCGTTTGTTACGGCAATGTGTGTGCAATTTTTGTTTTGACGTAAATCACAATTTGTTACGGAATCTGTTTTGGTTTCTCAGAACTTTTAAAAGGGTTGTCACTGAAATGTCGAGTTGTAAAAATTTAAAAAAAATTTCGTTTATCTTTACTTGCTTGAAAATTCTGAAATTTGTTAGAAATTTTTTTTTCGTTCAGGTTTCTGTGAAAAAAAAATTGTGTTCAAATTAATAAATTTTGTTATTTTTGATTTTTTTTTAATTTTAAATTTTAGACGAAGTTTAAACTCAAAATGTTTTGAATTATTAAATTAAATAAAAAATTTAATTTAATTTTTAAAATTATTTTTATTTATTTTAATTTTGTTCTTTCAATATTTTTTAATTTTTTTTAATTAATTAAAATTTTTATATTTATTTTGAAATAAAAATTATTTTTTTTTATTTATTTTATTTTTATTCAATTTTTCAATTTTCAATTTTAATTTAATTAATTTTTAATAGCTCAAGTAGAATAAGAAAATTAAATTAAAATAAAATAATCTTTAAAAAATTTTATCAATTATTTTTAAAAATTTCTTCATGTTAATTCCTCAAGGAACTTATTTAGTCTAAAAATTAATTTAAAAAATTAAAAAAAAAAATTATAAAATAAAATAATTTGATAATCAAAATATTTTTAAATTTTAATTGAATTAATTAATTAATAGCTCTAATAGAACAAGAAAATTAAATTAAATTTTAAAAAATTATTGAATAAAATTTTATTAATTATTTAAAAAAAAAACTTTTCTTATTAATTAAATAAGGTCTAAAAATTATTTCAAAAAATTAAAAAAAAATATAAAAAAAAATTATTTAACAATCAAAATATTTTTTATTCAATACAAATTTATTAATTGTTAATAGAACAAAAAAATTAAAATAAATTAAAAAATAAATTATCAATTATTTTTAAAAAAATTTTTCATATAATTTTTTTTTCAAAAAATTTTTTAATTTATTTTGAATAAATTTTTCTCTAAATATTTCATTTTTAATTATTTTTATTTTTTTTCTCATTTAAAAAAATAAAATTAATAAAATTAAAAATCAAAATAATTTAAAATATTTTTATTTCTTTTATATTTTTTTCATTAACAAATTACCAAAAATTTTAATACAATTTTTTAATAATTTTTAAACTATTATATCTTCAATATATTTCAATTGAAATCACAAACTTTTGAACTCTTTCAATCTAAACTTTTTGCGTAAGAGAACTTTTGTTTGTTTTCAAACTCAAGAACTTTTGCATGAACTACCCTTTGTCATAATAACAAACATAACAGAACAAATATATAATTTTATCATCAAACGTGCAAAAACATGAGATGCCATTTTTCCACTCTTCTCTCTCAATCAACTACGTGTGTCTGATATCTGTTTCAACTAAACTCAATTACGTCGATTAGAGCTCGAGTTGCGAGCGACCACAACACACACATGTTCTGTTATCAAACCACGTGCTCTTCGTCATAAAAATTGGGTTTCTTGTTGTCAAGAAAAAAAAAATCCTTCGTAATTTTTTTTTGTTTTTTTCGAAAGTTTCGAGTGTTTAATTTCTCACAAGGCTTCGGAGAGTGAAAGGTACTTACCATTATCGTATTCTGGCACGTTGATAAGACTTTTTCTAATCCTGAGTACTTTTTGCATTCGTGGCAGCGACAACACAATATTTGCATTCCCCTCGGCACGATAAGCCACTTCGTTCTCATCCAAGTTAATTAAGCGCGTTGGCACGGAAGATTGTTCCGTCGTCACTGCCAAACTAATTCGTTGTTTTGTTGGTGGTTGTTGTTGTGTTTGGTGACACCCGAAACCGTTGATGAAGAAATCCGTTGGATGATGCGCGAGAAATCCTTCGCAAATTTTTCCCATTTTTCGATTTTATCAGAAACTTTTACGCTTGTCGCTTAATTTGGTTGAACTGTTTAGCGTTAGTGTCAGCGGAACACATTTTATACAAAATAAAAAACTTTTTTTTTGTAGTAAACACGATGACTGTCTTTAACAAACAAAAATCTACGTAGATAACGCTTTAAACGACGGATGTCTTATCAATGCGAATGACTGACTGATTGAACAAACAAATTGTCCATTAGAGGTAGGCCATTTGTGACTCACTGATTTTCGGTTTGATGATGAATTCAGTCTTAAGAAATCTGAAAATACAACAAAAAAAAGTTATGAATGGATCAATTGTCGACAATGAACTAACTTCAAACGAATTTATCGCACACCTTGATACCTTTTCTTCAACATATAGAGTTCGCATAATTATATTATGTTTCTCATTACGACTATTTGTGATTATTATATTACAAATACTCGTTGGAAGTCATTAAAAAATGTTTCAGGGACGTAAGACGCCCACGTGGAGCGATTTATTTTAGTTTCTCAATAAGCAAAGTAATAAATATAAATTTTAAATAAATTTAGGACTTTTAGATTTTAAGAGCTAATTTTAAGAATTTCTATCAAATTTTGTTAGTTTTTATTTTTTATATTCTTTTGAATAAATATAACGAATTTTTGTTATTTTTGGCAACCCTGTACAATAAATTTATAAATTTAGGCCATTAAAAATTTTACATCATAGGCCTAACTTAACAAATTTCCATTATATATTTCAGTTTTTTCATTTTTTGTTTTGAAAATTTCTAAATTAAAAATTTTTAACATTTTTGGCAACCCTGAATGATTTATTTTAAGACATAGCCCTTTAAAAATTCGAGAGCTAACTTTAAAAAAATTTTAAGTTTCGTCTCAAATGTATATTCTACAAACTTTTAATCAAATTTTGAGCAAATTGAAATTATTTTGCTAAATTTTGGCAACCCTGTAGGATTTTTTTTAATTTTTAAGATTTAATTTATGGTATATTTTCTAAATAAAATGTTTATTGTTAAAAATATTTTTTAATAAAAAATAAATAATGGCAAAAGATTTAAACCAATCTGAAATTTCTCAAGATTTTTTTTCTGTATCTTAAAAAAGGGCCCTGACTTGTTTTTTTTTCTTTTTAAAAAATCATATTGAGATTTGCAATTATTTCTTATTATTTATTCATAAATTCATCGCGAAACTCGTATCTTTATTATGAATTGATTTGTTTTTCGCATGTTTCAGTTTGTACTTGTTTTAATATGTTTCAGTAATTAGCAAAATTAACGAGCTATCATACTTAGCGCAAGGTGTTTTTCAATCAATGAACTTAAGAACGCTACAGGCTGTGTGCTTTATCAATTGGAAAATCTTGTACAAATTGTTGATGCTTATCTGATGTTCTGTGGTTAATTGGTAGTTTGACGTTATGTGACTAAAGTATTGAATATCTTTTATTTTTTTTATTTCAGGAATAAAAAAAAAATAATAAAAAGGCTTTTTCAAGCCTAAGGTGTTAAATTTAAATCCAAACCAAGCAATTTTTTATGTTTTAAATATTTAAAAATTTAAATAGGCAAAATTTTCAAGTAACTAAGAGACTTTTAAGGACAATTTTTGCAACTATAAAGACAAACAAAAATCTACGAAGTCGCTTGTAAAAATTTTAACTTAAGTTACGGAAGAAAATGCATGGAAAAATAAAATTTCAAGCTAAAAATATCTCAAAAGTTTAGCATTGAGCTGATTTTTAGAAATTTTGATTTTTTTCATAAATTTTCAATATATTCGGGGTTTTGAACTTCAAATTACCGTAATGTCGATAATTTTAAGAGAAATTAAAAATTTGTTCTCTTAACGAAAAGACAAGTTAAAATTTGTATTGTTAACATTTTTTGTTTCAAATTCATATTTTTGAAAATTTTTAACTGAAAGTTTTGAATTTTAACTAATTTTTATATTTTTTCACATATTTTTATTTATTATAATATTTTTTTTATTTATAAAATTCGGTAATAATTAAAAAAAAAATAATTATATATAGCTAAAATTTTTTTAATTTGAAAATTTAAGAAAAATTGTGGTTTTTGATTTTAAAAATTAATAATTTGAAGAATTATTTTTTGTTTCTCTTTACATTATTAACATTACGGTAATCTTTTTTGACACCCTGAATATTATCATAATTAACCAAGTTGAAAATTTTTAAAGAAATCATCATTCGAGTCCCCTTTAGCATCGGAATAAGGAAGACAATTAAGCAAAACTTTCTCAACAGTGACAAGTTAATTTCATGTAACTTCATGTCATGTCACCAAAACGGAAATTTCATTAAAGATTTCATTCAAATAGATTTCGTAACTTTATGAAATCAAAAATAACAAAAAAACTTAAAATTTTAGGATCAATAAATCCTCATTAATTTGTTATCATGAATCATATTTTACAAGATTATGAAAAAAAAACAGATTTCATCCATAAATTCATGACAAACTTGTCATTTCTTTTTCTTTCTTTTTTTCTCATGTTATTATTAAATTATCCACGAATGTACCTTTAACTGGTCTTGGTCTGGTTTTGGCATGTTTTAGTACTTTTTTCTTCATATTTATCGCAGTTTAATAAATAAATATATTATTAAATAAATGAAACGCGCAAAAAAAGAGACATGACATGACAAGAGACATGTACCTATATTTGTACATATTTAAATACACAAACGGGGCTCTCTCTTAATACCTTTCTTTTCCTTCTTTATTTTTTTGTGCAAAAAATAATAATAATAATAATTTTTAATAGCTAGTTATACTATTTATTTCTCCGCTGTCTGTCTCTATAAAATGTACCTAATAAATGCTAAATAAAATGTGCAAGCGCAATTTTATTTATTTTTCGTTATTATTAATTTAAAATGCTTTTATTGTTGGTTGGATGGCAGCGTGAGCAAAAAGAAAGTACGAACTGAGGTACAATAAAGTTAATATTAGTTGGTAATAAAAAAAAATACGAGATAAAAACTGCCTAATTGGCAAGCAGCTCCAACAATGTTGTTTGACAAGAGCCTTACAAAAATTTTATGAAGAGGGACAAAATTTTGGTTTGAGGGACAAAAGAGCATTACAAAGGTTGAAAACCTTCAAATCCCTTCATAAATTGCTACTCAGCGTTGGCGTTGCCCTACCCTTTTTTGTTTTTTTTTTTGCTCAAACAACAAAAAATTATTTATTTCCTAACGCTCTCATGAAGTAGTTGTCAATTTAAGAGTCGTCGACATAAACTCTTTTTATTTTTACTTATATAAACTTCTTTTTTTTTGTTCAAGTGATATTTAATGCAATTTGAAAACGTGACTTGTTTCTGCAATAATATAATAAAATAATCAAAGTAAAAATAAAATAAGGAGGTAAAGCAAATATATAAATAAATACACAACAACATAAAACGGGGCTTGATTTCAATTATCGTCGTTCGCCCAAGTCAGTCGACGATGCATAATGCAATGCAAAATGACTCGATATTTTTTTGAAATTTTTCTTCATTTTGATTTTTCTTTTAAATTGAGTTTGGAAATCGTTATTTTGTTTTGAAATAAAATTAAAAAAAAAATTTTTTGTTTGTTTTTTAGATTTAAATAATTAACTTGAAATTTTTGCTCAAGAAATTTTTTTAATTTTTTTTGTTAATTTTTTTCTTAAAAAAAATAAAAATTAATTTGGATATCTTTGTTAATTTTTTCTTAAAAAAATTTAAAAATTATAAAAAAAAATAAAAAAAAAATTAAAATAATTTTTAAAATTTTTTAAAATTAAAAAATATTTTTATTTCATAATAAACAAATTAAAAAAATAATTTTCTTAAAAAAAAAAATTTTTTAATTATTTGGAAATTTATATTGATTTTTTCTTTCTAAAAAAATTGTAGGTAAATAGATTTAAAAAAATTTTTTTTTTCATTTTTTCTTTAAAAATTAATTTGAATATTTTATTATTTTTTTTCTTTAAATTAATATTGATATTTTTATTAAATTTTTTTCACAAAATAAAAATTATTTTGATTATTTTTCTTATTTTTATTTTTTTAATTATTTATTTTATTTATTATTTTTTTTTTTTATTTTTATTTATTAAAAAAAAAAGATTTAAAAATTTATTTGAATATTTTTGTTATAATTAAAAAAAAAAATTTAAATTTAATTGGATCTTAAAAAAATTATTTGGATATTTTTATAAAATTTTTCTTTCAATAAATTTAAATTTAAAACTTTTTCGTTAATTTTTTCATTGAAAAAAAATTTAAAATTAATTTGAATAGTTTACTTATTTTTTTTTTTAATTTTTTAAAATTAATTTGAATAATTTTCTAAATTTTTTTATTATTTATTTTTGTTTATCATTAAGTTAATTAAAAAAAATTCGAGGTCAATCCAAAAACTAGAAGAACGTGACAAAAAAAGCTCTCAAACAAACAAAACACCTGATGAAAAAAAATTATTAAAAATACGATTGCTTCAATTTAAACACGTTTAAAAATGTTGTTACACGATCTGTTTTCCTTTTTGGTGTATGCGTGCCTCGTTGCCAGCTACTGTTAATGCCGCCGAGTTGCTGGCAGGCAAGTTTCTTTCACTTGCAGCTCATTTTGCGTAATCCCTTAATGAAAACACGAAATGTGAGTGTGTCAGAGGTTGTTGCGTGAATGAACTGTAGTTAATAATAATACGAAAAATAATTTGTTGATACAACAACAACAAAAACCCGCAGAAACTTCATTTTATTATTTTAATTAAAACTCAGCAGTGTCGAGCGACTCATAAACAAAATGCATTGGAACGTTTTTGAAATTAAAATAGACTAATAATAACATTTATATGAGCGAGTTGGAGTGTTGTTGTATGAAAGTCTCACACACATATGCACGCGCGCGCTCAAATAATGATGATGAACCACTTCTGTCGTTTTATATGGTCACGACTTTTATGCTTGAATGAATTATAAAAACATTGAGATCGTACAACGGGTTACCCGCGACGTTATTGCAGCGAGAAACGACGACGATTTTTTTTGTGTGATATGAAGTTTATTCGATGGAGTGAAAATTACGGTAAGTTATTAAAGTTAATTTTTATCAATTATATTTTTTTTTATTTTTTTAAAAAAAAAAATTAAATTCCAATATTTGACTTAAAATCGAAAAAAAAAATAACTTTAAAGGAAACTTTTAAAATTGTGCATTGGGACTTTCTTTTAAAATTTTTAAAGAAAGTCCCAAAGCACATTTTTAAACAATTTCCAAAGCAAAATTTTAAAAACATTTTTTTTAAATCCCAATGAAAAATTTAAAAATATTCCCATAGCAAAATTTCTTTTAAAATGTGCTATGGGATTTTTTCTTTGAAAATTGAGCTTTGGGAAATTTCTTTAAAATTTTGTTTTAAAAATTTGCATTGGGATTTTTTTTCAAAATTTTAAAAGAAAGCCCTGAAGCACAATTTTAGAAGAAAATATTAAAAAAAGAATTTAAAAGCAACATTTTAAAAGAAAATTGCCAAAACAAAATTAAAAAAAAATAAAATCCCAAAGCAAATTTTTTTTTATAAATGTGCTTTGGGATTTTGGCAAAAATTGTTTTGGCAATTTCTTTCAAAATTAAAAAAAATGAATATTTTACAAAGAAATTCCTAATGCACAATTTAAAAAAATTAAAGAAAATCCCAAAGAAAAATTTTCTTCAAAATTTCCCCAAGCACAATTTCAGAAGAAAAATTTTTAAATAAAATTTAAAAAAATCCCGATGCACAATTTCTAAAGGAAATCCCAATGCAAAATTTCAAAAGAAGCTTGGGAAGTCTCTTAAAATTGTGCCTTGGGATTTTCTCTAATTTTTTTTTTAAATTGTGCATTAGGAAATTCTTTTTAAAATGTGCTTTGGGACTTTCTTTAGAAATTTTGCTTTGGGCATTTTTTTTAAATTTTGCTTTTAAATCTTTAAGAAATTAAAAAAAAATTCAAGTCAAATTTTTTAAACTTAAAAATTTCTCTAACTCGAACAAACCCATTTGGAAAAAAATTGTGAAATTATTTTTTTTGTTGTTCATTTGTTTGCAAACATGATGCACATTTCTATGGTACGAGTTGTAGCGGACAACGACAACTGCTGTACGACAAAGTAAATCATGTTAATCTGCCATCGCAAGCAGTTTTTTTTGTTTTAAATTGAATTGAGTTTCGTTTGGAAAAGATGATGTTGCGAATAACTATGACGACGACGTCGACGATGCTGATGACTGGAAAAGTAGAGAGAAGAGAAAAAAGTATTTTGCACGCCTCAATCACGCAGCACAATGGTGCTGTAACACAGAAAACTTATCAAACGTACAATGAACAATGGAGCGATGATGTGCCAGTTGGATAAAACGAAGAAAAAAGGTGAATGTTGGAAAAACGCTTTATTGACCTAAACATTTTTTCTTTCTCTCTTTTTTTCGCTATTTTGCTGAAAAGGTTACTTTTTTCATATTTTTTGATGAGAATTTTAAGATTCTGAACACGATCAATCATTTGGCATCAAATTTCTCGACATCGAGTCGTCACATACGTCTTATTACCCAATCAATCAAAATAAATGTTCAATTGCCTCGAATTACAATCAGATGCGTTTTGTTCCTGCTTGTCTCGCAATAAACAATTTTTTTCATTAACAACTCAAGTCATCGTCTTCATCGTTCGACAGCAGGAAATTATTTTCACTGCATGACCGCATGAGTTGAGCTTACTTCGTTATTTTCATTTCACTTCCATGAAATTGAACGACGAAGCAGCCTAATCCTAATTATTTCTGAAAAAAATAATATCGAATGACAAACGCCTCGGAACGAAGTTCGCAGACAGTAACAGTCCATTAAAAATGTAAAAGAGTCACTGCTGGCGTAACTTTTTTGTCTCCATAATCCGTAAAATACATTAAGCCAAGACCAAAAAGTTAACAATGACTTCGCATGTGAAACATGAACGAACATGAGCAAACATAGACAGACAAGAGTCGGCTTCGCAAACTAAAACTTTTTATAGAAATAAATATTTTTTTAATGTGTTACATATGAATTTTTTAAAATAACATACGCGTTACTTGCGAATACTTACGACGACGAGCGACTCATATTGGTAGACGACAATATGAGCGTTGTGTAAGAAATGATAATTTTCAACAAAAAAATGTAATTGATGCAAACATATGGAAGATGATTTGTGACGAATTTCGTGCTTCATGGAGAATTTTTTTTTTCGTTAAGAATTTCATTTTGTTACGAAATTTCAAGTCAAGATTTTTTTGAAATCATAAAAATAACATATTTTTTATTTATTTTAGTTAAAAATTATTTTTTTAAATTAAATTAAAAATTCATAATTTTTTTTAAATAACTTTTTAAAAATTTTTAATTGATTTTTTTAATTATAAAATTTTTTATTTATTTTCGTCAAATTAAATTATTTTTTTAAATTAAAATTTCAAATTTTTTAAATATTTTTTTTTTTTTTTATTATTTAAAATTTTTAATTGTAATTTATTTTTTTTTAATTAAAATTTTATAATATTTTTTTTTTAACTAAAAATTCAAATTTTTTTTTATTTTTTTAAATTTTTTTTAATTAATTTTTTTTAAAAATTTTTTCATTAAAATTAAAAATTAATTAATTTTTTTATTAAAATTTAAAATTATTTTTTTTAATTTTTAAAAAAATCAATTTAAATTTTTATAATTTTAAAATATTAAATTTTTTTATTTATAAATTTGTAAAAAAAAATTAAAACAGCTAAGGAGACCGAAAAAGGATTTTTAAATTTCAATTAAAATTAAAAATTTATTATTTTTTTCTTTTTTAAAAATTAATTTTTATTTTTGTACAATTTTCTTCAAAAAATTGTCATGAAAATTATTTTTTTTTTAATTTTTCAAGTCCAAATTTCCCTCAATACCCTCAAAAAATCCATCTACAGCTCATCACATGACACCAAAATTAATGCATTTACGTCAACATGAACTTTTTCATTGCCATTAAGTGACATTACGTGACGGCGGCGCTATACTCATCTCCATCGAAAAATCATTCCCAAAAATCAACAGAAAAAAAAATTACATCGCAATTTCACGAAAGATAAAATTAACGAAAAAAAAAGAAAAAAGTTTGAAACAAAGAAAGTTTCATCATCGTCGAGTAATGTGCCATCACAAAGTGTTATTATTAATATTTTGTTGTAAATTATTGCCTCACACCCGATTCATTGCCCGTTAAGACTTGACAACAACAACAACAACGTGTTTCTTTGTAAACCTGTACGAAAAAAAAATAAAAATTAATTTTTACAACAGACATTATTTGCTCGTACGGAACAATTTTGTGCACAAACGCAAATTAATATGCCGAAAATAGTTAAAAACCTTTAAAACGTGTCAATGTCTACAAATAAACTGCCATGATTGCCAAAAATATATATATTGCATGAATGAACGAATTAATGGATGACAGTCGCAAAAAGTATTTTTGATATTTTTACGCATTTCAATTTTTCTCGTTGTTTGAGATTCTCGGGTAAGTCCATGTAAATTTTTCTAAAATTCAAATCAAACATAATAAAAAAAAATAAAAAAAAAAACAAATTTTATTGTCAAAAAACACTTTCACTCTAAAATAATTTTAAAAAATGTTGAACTAAAAAATTTTAATTATTATAAAATTTTACGTAATTTTGATTAAATTATTTTATTTTATTTTAAAATTTAATAAAAATTAATACTAAAAAATAATAATAAATCGCTTATTTTATTATAATTTTTTATTTTTTTATTTTTTTTTTCAATTTGAATTTTAATAAAATTTTCATTTTTTATTTATTTATTTTTTTTATTTATTTAAAATTTTATTATTTATTTAAAGAATTAATTTCATATTTTTTCTTTTTAAATTTTATTCAATTAAATATTTGATTAAAAATAAATTACTTAAAAAAATTGAATTAATTTAATTTAAAAATTTTCCATTAATTATCAAAGTGATTTAAATTTATTTTTTTTTTATAGAAAATTAAAAAAAAATCGAATAAAATGATTAAAAAATATAAATTTATGAGAAAAAAATTCAAAATATAAAAAAATTTAATATTTAATTAAAAACTTTCGTCAAACCTCATATTTAATGGAGATACCCGTTCTGTTAAGCACAAACAACTAAAGATCAACAAGTCTCTTTACACAAAAACTTGTCGCCAAATAAATAAATAAGTGTTTTTGCATCAGTTTTTGCGTATCAGTTTGCAACTTGTTTCACTTTGAGGAAGACGACCATCGACTGCAATTTACGGCAATTGCGTTTTAAAGGTGTTGTTACGATGACATCATTCAAAGTGCATCCAAATGAAGTTTTTTTTCTGTTCGAGTAACGGCTTTCGAAACTTTCATAGATTTTACCAGAAATAAACTTCCCCCCAAAAAATGCAATTGAATGTCAAAGACGCAATTCAATGAAAAAAAAAGTTAAAAAAAAAATAATTTAATTAAGTTCACTGTCCTCTTTAGTTTGGTTGATTAAACCTCTTTATAATTTTTTTTTAAATAACATTTTTTTACTACTACAAAATTTTATTTATTAACTAGTAAATATAAACACGCATCATCAAACACACGTCGTTGATCGCCGCTCATATTTTTTCATGTGTATACAAACATTTTGTGGGTATATTTTGATCAGCAGATGATTTTTTTCGTTTGTTATTTTTTTTTGTGGTATGGCGGTGTTCGACGCGCATTTAGTGCGATAAAAAATTTATTTTAGGCCGTTGACCCGTTTTTGCTTCTTATTATCTTTTCTTTAAATATTTCTCTTCTACACAAAAAACAAACAAATTTTATTCCAAAAAGCAAAAAAAAAAAAATCTCGAATGTGAGATCGAGAAATGGCGAATATGTTATTATAATATGCATTTATGCGATTTATAGAGCATTTCTAACAAAGTATAGAAACGAGAGAAGACGAAGAAGAAGCAGAAAATATAATATGTAAATATGCGCTAATAATAAAATTTTATGCAAAATCATCGCGCTGTGTCTTGCTCTGAGCTCTTGTGTACACAAGAAGCGGATATATTGAATGATAAATAGAAATATAGATACGTTTTTTTTGGGATAGGCGAGAATCGAGCGAGAGAGGTGAAAAAACTTTAACGTGCAGAAAATTTATGATGTGTCAAATTCAGCAAAACAAGTTTTTCATTGATAAATTTTAGTTTTCATGCGATTTACAGTTAGAAAATTTAAATATATGGGTCTCGTGTGAACTTGAAGAAAAATATATTTTTTTAAAAAGTAAAAAAAAAATAAAAAATCAGATTAAATTAATTAATTTAAATTAAATTTTAAAAATAAAAAATTAAATAAAAAATAATTTTAATAAATTAAATTAATTAAAATTTAAATTAAAATTAATTTTTTAAAATTATTTAAATAAATAAAATTATTATTTTAATATAAAAAAAATATTATTTTTAAGAATTTGAAAAAATATTATAATTAAATTTTTCGTAAAAATTACTTAAATTTTTTACAAAAAAAAAATTTTTTTAATTAAAGTTTATTATTTCTCAATTTTAAGGACGAAATATTTTATTAATTAAAAATTAATTTTTTATAAATTTTCAATATAAAAAATCTTTAGAAAAAAATTATAAAATTTTGTAAAAAAATATTTTAAAGAAAAATAACATTTTCAAAAATATTTATTATTTGTTTTCATAAAAAAATAGACTTGAAAATTTTTTAAAAAATTGATTTCAGTTTAAAAAAAAAATTCATGGAAAATCAATTTTTCATAAAAAAAAAATAAAAAAAATAAATTAATTATTGTAAGTTTTTAATTATTTTGAAAAAAAATAATTTAAATTTAAAAAACAAAAAATTTTAAAAAAATTAATTTTAATTTAAAAAATTTAATTTTAATTTAATAAAAAATTTTTTAATATTTACATAATTTAATTTTTTTGAATTTAATTTTAAAATCTTTTAATTGTCTAAAAGAATTTATTTCAGAAAAAAATTATTAAAAATAATTTTTTTTTTTTTTTAAAAATTTTTTTTTTCACTCAAAATTAAATTTTCAAACGAATTTAAACTTAAAAAAAAAATTCATAAAAAAATAAAATTTCCCATAAAATATTCTTTTGTCCTTAAAAAACAAATGGAGCCGCCTTGTCATTTGTCCTTTCAATCCCCACACACGCAACCACGATTGTTATTGAATCACTTTGCGAACGATAATTGTCTGTTCATTATCGCTGTCGCTGATGATGGCATTCATTTTAAAATTAATTATTATAAAAACTTTTATAGTTTACACTTTAATAAATCCCGCGAAATGAAATGCAAAAAAAAATATATAAAAAAAACTTAACAGGGCCTTTTAATACATAAAAATTAATGAAAAATGGCTTTTTTGTGCCATATCGAGATCGAGTCGTCGTTGTACATTAAAATTTGCAATAAAATAAATCGAGAACAATGAAAACTGTCTGTGAGTAAATAAAGGTGAGGTCTCGTTCGTTCGTTCGTTTGTTGTATTATTATTATCATTGTTGTTAATTTTTTTTCCATTCAATTGATTGCACATCACTGTCATGCCATTGTTTTTCGTGCATTGTGCTTTCGGGCCAATAAATGAGTGCTGTATGGATTTATTGACGGTGAAACTGCATTTTGTGTTAATACAATGGATGTTAATAATTAACCTCTCTCTCGTTCGTTCGCCGCTCTCTCTCCGCTTGTCTCGCGCGTTCTGCTTTGCAATTGAATAGAAACATGACTTTTTGCACAATTTTTTGCGCAAACTAATGATCTACCTTTTACCTCTCGCGCGTTGCTCCACGAATGCACATGGAAGGAAGGTATCGTGCGATATTTTAGAATGTGCAGCTAATTTAACGTAATTAAAGTGTCAAATGCAGCAATTTCTCTTTCTCCTCGTGTTTTTTTTTTCAAAAAGTGACTTTTTGATGTCATCATCAACAAGCGAGTTCTATTTTCACTCGACTTCGTTAAAAGTTCGGTGCGGTAATTTGTTGCTGTTCCCTTTTTTGAGTGACTGACAATTTTTGTGCTGGTTTAAGTTTTGCAATTAAAAAGAACTTCATTAAAGTAGTAAATTGCTAAATAAATACTTGAATTTAAAGTTTTTGTGAGAAAAAAAATCAAAAATATTAAAAAAAAAAATTTTTTTAATTTTTCTATAGATTTTATCAAGTAAAGAATTTTTTTTAAATTCAAAAATAAATAAAAAATGAAAAATAAATATAGAAAAATTTAAAAAAATAAATAAATAATTAAATTAAAAATAATTTTATTTATAATCTTTTTTTCAATTAATTTTTAATTTAATTTAATTTTTTTTAATTACTTAAAAATAAAATTTTTAAATTAAAAAAAAATCTTTTTAAAAATAACTAAAATATTAAAAGAATTAAAAAATATTTAAATTTTAAAAAATTATAATTTTAATTATTATTTTATAATTTAATAAATAAATGCAAATATGTGTCGTTTAAAAATATAAATATAA
Source organism: Culicoides brevitarsis (assembly GCF_036172545.1). Lineage (NCBI taxonomy): Eukaryota > Metazoa > Arthropoda > Insecta > Diptera > Ceratopogonidae > Culicoides > Culicoides brevitarsis. The sequence goes on along the minus strand of NC_087086.1, from coordinate 5,093,231 downwards.
AAATTTTTAATGAAAAAATATAATAAAAAATATTATCGAATTTAATAATATAAATATTAAGAAATTTTTTTAAAATAATTTTTAATTTTATTTTTTTTAGTAAATTTATCAAAAAATTCTTTTAAAAATTAAAAATAAAAATGGTAATAATAAACATTAAAAGAAATAAAAAAATATTTAAATTTAAAGAAATTATTTTTTTTTATTTAAAATTAAATTTGAATTAAATTTATTAAAAATATTATTCTCAAATTAAATTTATTCAAAATAAAAAAAAAATAAAAATTTATTGAATCAACTTTTGTACAAAATTTTAAATTTTTAATAATTTCAAGTTTCACAAGAATAATTTTCAGACAAATATCCAACCACAAAATCCATGACTCACATTTTTTTTTTCAACTAAAAATTTATATCTAAAGCCCCTTCTACCCAATTTCCAGTTAAATGAAGTCATTTCGAGCAATAAAATTATTCTCGCCGTTGGGACACCCAAAAGCAGTTCAAACCGCATTTTTTTTTGCAATATTTCAATCGTTAAGCATCAAAAAAATAAAATAAAAAAATAGTTCAATAACCATTTTATGCCGCTCATGTTATTTTTATTGTGCGCCAGCGAGTTAATCGATACTCGCATTTTTTATTTTATTTTTTTTTTGCTTTAAGCTTCAGCAGTAGCTATGTTCATGCTTTTAAAACACACACAATATTTAAACAACAACACGAGCATCGTCTTTCTACGGTAAAATAAATATAATAAATATTGGCCATATATATATAAAAAAAAAAGTAGTAAATCTAGAAAGAGGTTGAAATAACGGCCTGTTATGCTCTCTATTCACAAAACATTGAAGTGAAGTGACTGTTATTCACAGTTGTCGTATTGGTTTTTTTAATGAGTTAAAAATTATTTTTTTTTGTCATAAAAAAAAATTTTCTAGATCATCTCAAGTCACAAAAAAAATTCGAAAATTAAGACAAATTGCAGCAAAATCCAACGTGGCGCACGAAAAATCATAAATTTCATGGCATGGACATTTTACGTGAACCCAAGTAGTATCGAAAATCTATCGATTACGGAGCACGGAGCATCGCAATAACGGAACATTATGTATCCCCAAGTCAATTTACTGCCTTGCAAATTTACCTCGTTCACGGAGAAAAGAGAGAAAGACGAAGAACGAGCACATAAGACATATTTTATGATAATATTTCCGATATTATGATATGGATTCAACTTTAATTTATTTTTTGACCTCGAATTAACTGTTATTTTTGTAAGAGACGAGATCGTTCGAGAAGTTAACAAAAAAAAAAGAAATGTTGTTGGTTTTGTTTTAAAAAACTAAAAAAAAAGAGATAAACTATGATGAATTTGTTCAAGAGAAGAAGAAGCAGTGACAAGACTACAGGTTAGTTAATTATGCAAAATATAATCAATATTATGGAAATGAGCTTTTTTGGTGTCGTCGTCGTCGTCGTTTGTTGTGTTTTTTTTGCTGATTTTTCTACTTTTTTTTCTCGCTCTGTGAATAATGTCATCGTCATGTGATGTTGATGATGTTGTTAACACTGATGTGGATCAATGTTGATTGAAATTGATGAGTGAGCTGGGAGAAAGAAAGAGGTTTAGCGCAATATGGCGCTTTGACAAGTAGATTTAACGAGTAATATTCAACTTAAAGGGAGATTATCGATTTTGTGTTGAAATATGGTTTTTAGGGAAATATGAGAAATATTTTAACAAATTTTGATATATAAAATTAATTTAAGTTCTTTATTTTTAACTTAATTTAAGATTTTTTTGTGGAAAAGTTTTCATATAAAAAAAAATTAAAAATCATTTTTTTTAATTTTTCATTTATATTTTTTTAATTTTAGATTTTTTTTTTATAAATTTAATTATTTTTATTTAACATATTTATAAAATATTTTTTGATATTATGAAATTTATAAAAGAAATTAATTAAAAAAATATTTATAAAAAATTCAAAATGTCTGAAAAAATTTTTTCAAGCAATTTAATTTGTAAAAAAAAATTAAATAGATTTTTTTTTTAAATAAAAATGTAAAAAATTATTTTAATTTTTAATTAAAAAAATAACATTTAAAAAAATTATTTAAAAAATTAAAACAAATTAAAAATATTTTTTTTGCTAGAATTTAAAAAAAATAATGATAAAAAAAAATTTATGAAAATTTTAAATGTAAAAAAAAATTAATTTGATTTAATTTTGAAATTTAATTTATTATTTAAAAAAATTAATTATTTTAATTTTTTTTAATTTTAAAAAATTTTTTAAAACTATAAAACAATTTTATTTAAAAAATTAAAACAATTTAAAAAAATTAAAAATAAAATTGTTTTATTAATTTTATTGATTTTTCTAAAATAAAAAAAATATTTGAACATAAAAAAGATTTAATTAACTTTTTTTTATTTTTTAAATTATTATTTATTTTTCATTTATTAATGATTTCTCTAAATATTAAAATTTAAATTAAATTTTTCTTTATTTGACTTTAAATTTCAAAATATTTTACTAAAAAAATAATTTTAATTAAAATTTAATGAAATCAAGAGTTTATTGTGGAAATTTAAGTTAATATTAATTTAAGATAAGAAAATTTACTAAAAAAAATATTTCAATAAATTCAAACCAAACATTTATCACAAAAAAAAAAAATGTTTTTTTTTTTTAATTTTCTACAAAAGAAATTCAAAATCCATTGAAAATTATCAATTTGTAAAAAAAATCTCATCTGATAATTTCTTTTCTATCAAAATCTTCAACCAAAACTCGTTAAATTTGTTACTTTTGTATCAAAAGCCATCCAACCCAAACCAATTGAAAGAACATTCCTTACCAAATTTAGTTACTTTCAAGTCATGCGTTACTCAACAATCACTTGTATGTTGAAACTTCTTTTTTTTTTGTGTTATTTCACAACCATCATCATCATCATCCGCTTGAACAATCTCCTACAAATCTATCACGAAATAATAAAAAAAATTCTTTTACAATTCAAAAACCGGTTCTTTTTCGTTCTGTCACCCCAAAAACAAAAAAAAAATCATTTCGGGCAAAAAAGTACTTGCCTCGTGTGGTTGCTTAATGAACCGGCTAAACTTTTTTTTTATAAAATAGACACGACACGGCAGAAAAAAAAACTTTATTCATCAAGCACAGAATCGAAACTGAACCTTGATTCATTACATTGACTTCGTTACAGAGTCGTTCGACTCAGCTTCGGATCATCCTTGAACGGAGTTTGCACGTGGCTCGACAGCGATTCTGCGACAAAATTGTCTGTTTTTTGTTTATCTGCGCTAATTTTTTATTTTCTGAGCAAATTTCATCAGCGACAATAACAAAACAAGGAAAAAACTAAATTCTTTTATCACCATCTGTTGCCCCTGTTTTGATGTTTGTTTTTGTGAGCACACAACTTTTTAATCGTCGTTGCGTTGAACCGCATTTAATCAGCAAAGTTCTCATTTCATTCACGCACACAATTTGCACAAACACAGCAAAAAATGCGATTACGGGCGATTAACGTGCAAGAGAAACCAGGAAGGCCGTTCAACGAGTGCAAAAATTGTATTTGTTCAAAACAAATAACAAAATTGTAGTAAATATACAAAACTAAACGAGTCTGGCTTAAAAATTACTATTTAGAGAACGTTCTTCGCGCGAGAGATAAGAAAATTTTAATTGCGCAGCGGAGTTGTTATCGAACGGCGTTATCTTATCGTGTGCGCGTCAATATCTTCGTTGGGCAGAGGACGTCAATGCATAAAGTTAATATTTATAATTATCACGTTATTCAATCGAAATCTTTGACCTAAAATAATCACAGAGAGTTCTCTACGAATATTATTATTATTTTGCAATGATCATCAGTTTCTTGTACGTCAATGGAATTGTGAAAAATTAATTTTCTCAATAACAGGATTTTAGGCGAGATAAAAAAAAATAAAATTAATTTGAAAAAAAATAAAGAAAAATATTTTATTTTATTTTATTACGAATTTTTACTGTATTATTTAAAAATTTCCGAAAGAAAATTTTTTTTTATGAATTTTAAGAATTATTTACTTTAAAATTATTAAATTTTAATTTTTATTAAATTTAATTTTTTTATCATAAAAATTAAATATTTTAAAGAAATAAAAATGAAATAATTTCTAAAATTTTAAATATTAATTTTCAAATTAAAAAAAAAAATAATTTAATAAAAATAATTTTAAAAATTTTCAAAATAAAAAAATTAATTTTTAAATATGATAAATTAAATAATTTTTTCAATAAAAATAATTAAATTAAAAATCTAAATTTTTGTCTAAAAATTTCCAAAAATTTTTTATTATTTTTATTTACATTTTTAATCGAAAATCATAATAATTAAAAAAAAAAATAAAGCAATTTAACACAAATAGAAAAATTATTTTTAATTTTTTTTAAATAAAAAAAAAAAAAATTAATATATAATATGAAAATAATTAAATTTAAATTTTGAAAATTTAAACTTTCAGTAAACTTTAAAGTCAAATTGCAAAATTTAAGAAAAAAAAATAAAAATTATTAAATAAATTAATTAAAATTATTAATAACATTAAATATTTAAATTAATTAATTAATTTTAATTAAAAATGTTTAATAATAAAATAAAATAAAAAATAATTTAAGTTTTTTGAGTAAGATATGAATTTTTATGAAGTCATTTAGAACATAATTTTCAATATTTGATTAAAAATGCAATTAAAAATAATTTAAAATTGTTTAAGAACTAATATTTTTTGACAGCTGTCAGAAATTTCATGAAAATTATTGAAAAATTTTTCATAAATTAAAATCTATTCTATAAAATCTTATTATTTTAGTTTTAAATAATAAATATTTGAATTTTGTTGAGAAATGACATTCAGAATAAATTTTTAGCATGTCAACATTTATTAAATTTAATTTTTAATTCTTTGTTTTTTTTTATTTTTGAATAAATTTTTAATAAAAATAAAAAAAAATATTTTAAAAATTAAAAAAAAATAATTTCTTTAAATTTATTTTTCTAAAAAAAAGTCTATAAAATTTATCATTCGCATTACTACAATTCTTGCCAACTTTACTTCTTGAGTGCGCTCAGCGATATTTCCTTCGATAAAAAAAAAATCCGTTCCAATCGCGTGTGTTTTTTTCTGTATTTTACGTAAAATCCAAACCTATACGCAAAGTGATTTTTTAGCGTTCTTTGAATTTATCGCTGATTTGTGTTGTTAACACATCGATTTCGTGTCTTGTCTGATGCGGTGACTCACTCGTTCATTCGTGGACTGCTTTGCTTGTGTGAGTATTTCACACGTCTACTCCATAAATTATTTATTGACGAGTTTCTGTGTTAAAAAATTTGTGTGTGTGAAGTTGGCGAAGATCCGAGTATTTTTTTTCTATTGATTTTTAATTCGGAATCGAGGTCTTTGGAGGTCAAAAGCCTCTTGGAAATTAAAATTTTAATAAAAATTTAGTTGAAACTCCCTGAAGCAGTAATTAACACTAACACAAGCTCACGAAGCGTAAAAACGTCACAAAACCAGTATTATTACTATTAAAATCAACTTTTTTTTCCCATCAGAGGAAATAACGTTCGTGACGTACCCCGCTCGATTCGTCATCATTTACGTGACAAATTCAGAAATTTTGTCAATTTTGATTAAAAATTATTTTTTTTTTTGCAATTTTTATCCTTCATGAAATTTTTTTCTGAAAAAAAAATTTAAATTAAAATTTCTCAACAAAATTGAATTAAAAAGTAAATTATTGCGTCAAATTAGAAAATGAAGTCTTATGACGACGACGTCGCGACTTACAGCAGAGAAGTGACAAGAAAGTAACTTTTTTCGCACGACGCAAGCAAAATAGGCAAAGTCAGGCCACAGCAAAGAGAAAGGAATAAATTTGATTATTGCAATTATTATTTTTGCGCGATCGCAGCGAAAAAGTAGGAGAGAAAGAAATAAAGTTCGAAAAAGTGGCTTAGCGAAAATAGAGAAAGAAAGAAAAAAAAATTGCATTTCGTTACTGTTACGATTAATTTCGTTCGTTCACACAAATATCTAACTCATGCAGAGTAAAAGTCCGTAGGAGTGAATGGGAAATCAATTACAGTACCTCTAGTTTTCTTTCTTTTCTATTTCAGCTACTACAGTTACTGAATTACATTAGCGAGAGCTCCGCAAACGTGATTGTGCAATGCAACGGTGTTAGATGAGTTTTTTTCCATCAACTTTTTTCTTCTTTTAACTTTTTTTTTCTGAATGAGAGCAAAATTTTAGAGAATTTCTGGTCAGTGTGAGAAATTTCTTCCAACAAGGGTTCCGCAATGGCGAGACAACACAATTTTGCAAAAGCGATGCGAAGAAAGAAATTCCATAAAAATTCATTAAAGTGCCCTACAAATGTTTTAAATGCTTTTCTGTAATTTATTGGATTCGTTTCTGTTGGGTTTCTTTTTAAAAACTTTTTTAATAAAAAAAAGAAACGAGTTTTGTGTCGGATGGAAGTTTATATGGTTTTGCGGAAAATTTGCGCAATTAAAAGTGCGCAGATTTTTTGTTTTAATTTTTTATTTAATAAAAAAAAAATAATAATTATATTAATTAATTAAATATTTTTTTTAAAAATAATTTTATTTGTAAATTTTTTTAAAAAATAATAATTTATAAAATATGTTATTTTTTTTTTTTTAATTAAACATTTTTATTTAATAAAAAAATTCGATTTTTTTTTAAATTAAATATTAAAAAATATATTTTATTTATTTATTTAATAAACTTTTTAAAAATTATTTTATTAAAAAAAATTTAAATTTATATCTTGTTTAAAATACAATATTTAATTAAAAAAATTATTTAGATAAATAATTTTAATCAATTTATAATTTTTTTTACTATTTTAATTTTTTTTATTTTTTAAACAAATAATTTAATATTAAATTAAAAAATAAATTAAATATTGAACAAAAATCGTATTTATTAAAAATAATTTTTAATTTAAAAAAAACTTTTGAAAAATTTTTTTTCTTAACATGGATAATTTTTTTAAAATTATAAGTTTTTTTTAGGTTAAATTAAATTAAATTATTTTTTTAAATTAAAAAAAAAATAATCATAATTTAAATTATAGAAAACTTCTTTTTATTTAAATAAATTTATTTTATAAATTTTTTTTTTATAAAATTATTTTTTTTTATTTTTAAAATATTATTTAAAACAGAATATTTAAAAAAAATAATTTCGTGAAATTCATTAATAAAAAAATAATTTTTCCTCCTTTTTCTTGGAATTTTATTTATATTTTTCCATATTAAAAAAAATGTTTCAAAGGCTTGAAAACAAAAATAAAATTACCAAGAAACGACTAAACACGAAACCCCGATAAGCCATCCATAAAAATGATTAAATGCTCATTCAAGTACACTCACATGTTATGTTCCTTACCACAACACAACCAACAATCATTTCCGGAATTCCGACTTAATTTTTCGTTCTATTTTGCATTTTTTTTTTAATTTTATTTATTTTTAGAACGCTTCACTTCACTGAGTTCACTCCATTTAACAGGCAAACTAAAAATCGACTGAAAAATGTCACTTTTTATAATTACTCGAGTTTTAAAAAAAATATTTTTGCTTAAATCTGCCTTATAATTTATTCCTGTGTCCCCGTCTCAGGTCGTTGTCCTTTCGAAAATATTATTATTCAAGCACCTTGAATGTACTGCACAAAAAAGTAGCAGAAGAAGAAGAACATCTACGATATTTAATGTCTATATTAACGCCATACCGACATGCTACGTTCACGATAAAATTTATCTATTTTAATTCGGAAGCTAGACAAATTTATTTCCTTATTCAATAATAATAAAAAATAATGAAAAAGTGTTCAAACCCCTTTGCAGCACGTGAAAAAAGTGAATTTTACAAGATTTTACAATGAAATTGAACTCTGTGTGTCGCTTAGATAACTGACCAAAGTCTGTTATTTTCGTGATTACTATCATTACAGCAACGTGCTTTGATATATTTTTGCAGCTTGACTGAGCAAAAAGTCACATAGAGGCACTTACGCATTCAGGTCTCTTGTTTTTTTTTTTGCACTACGACGCTCACATATACACAACAAATTTAATTTGCATAAATAAAAAGAGTTTTGCTTCCTTATATGTCATGCCGCACACACTTTTATAGTAATAATGCTAAATGTTGTCATCAAAACATGTCTCGCTGCTCGGTTGTGGGGTCTTATGTGTCACTTTTTTTATTATTATTTTGTTGCGGTATGATTATTAATTAAAAATTATGAACAACCAGGCTGCTCCATAATTTGTTTTTGACAGTTGATGGATGATGGATGTAATTTTTTTGAGGTTAAATGTAAATTTAGGAAAAATTCTTGAATTATTTTTTGTTACTTTTTAATTAATTGTTTTTAAAATGATCCAAAAAAAAATTATTGAATCTTTGACACCTGTCAAATTTTTAAATGTCAAAATTTTGACAGAAGCAAATTTTTTTGTTGATAAAATTTGAAATTTTTATAAATTTCGAATTTTTTTTAAACGAAAAGGATTATAATTTAGCAAATTTTTACTTTTAAAATTACAAAAAATAAGGTTTTAATGAATTTTGACAGATGTCAAATTATTAAATGTCAAAAAATTTTAAATTTCATTAAAATTGTAATTTTTACATTTTTTTTTTTAATTTACATTTAATTCACATTTTTTCATTTAATTTAATTTAAAAAAAAATAATTTTTAAAATAAAGTAATCTTTAATTAATTAAAATTTAATTAAATGATAAAAAAATTAAATAAAATAATTTTAAAAAAAATTAATTAATAAAAAAAAAATATTTTTTTTTTATTATTTTAATTTAATTTTAAATTGATTAATTAATTTTAAAATAAAATAATTTTTTTACAGCTGTCAAATTTTTAAATGTCAAAAAATTTAAAATTTCAGTTTCAAAATTTTTACGAAATAATTTAATTTAAATAAATCAATTTTGAAATTAAAGTAAAAAAATAATTACAAAAAAAAAAATAATTATCTAAAATTAAAATTAATTTGAATTAATTGAATATTTTTAAATAAAATTATTGAAAGAAAATTTTTTAATTTTATTTTAACCCAAAAATTGCTCATTCAAGAAAAAATCAAATCCGGAACAACTCAAAAGCATCTTTTATGGTAATCCAAAACGCTGCGAATTCATGAAAATGTGAATGAGAACTCACGTGGCTCGCATTCTCAATTCAGGCTTCATTAAGAGTGAATAATTTGAAGTAATTTTCTGTTATTCAATGGAAGATTTTATTTTTCGTTCTCAACAAACGCGGTGTGTGTCGCAATTTATATAATAATAAGGCGGAACAGCAAATTTGTTCAGAGAAAACTTTTGTAAAGACGAAGCACGCACGATGCCAAGACCTTGATTTGATGGAAATTTTCTCGAAAGGCGAATATCCAACCGATTGATTAATTGAGTGATTGATAAATTCCTCAGAAAATTTATTATCGAGAAAAGATGAAAGGGGATGAAGGTCATTTTACATGAACGCATGATGGCAACAGCACGTGAGAGTAAAATAAAAAAAAAATAATAAAAATTTAAAAAAAAAATAATAAAAATATAAAAAAAAAATAAAATAATAAAAAAAAATATAATTATAATTAAAAAAAAATTTAAAGTACCAACCTTTTAAATTTTTTTTTTATTTTTTTTTAAGTTTAGATTTTTTTCTGACTTTTCAAGAAGTATTTTATAAATTTATTATAAAAAAATTAATAAAATTAAATAATAATTAATTTCATAAATTTTAATTAAATTAAATATAATAAATAATTAATTAATTAAATAAAAAAATAAATTAAATAAATATTTATTAATAATAATTAAAAAAATATATAAAATTATTTTTTTTTTCTTAATTTTCATAACTTTTATACAAATTATGAGTTAAATTATTAAAAAAAATTTTTTTTTCAGAAAATTATGAAAAATATCATCAAAACGGATTTCAAATGGAATAATTTCATATCTAGAATCGCTAATATCATCTAAATCCCCTTCGCCTTGACCCAAACTCATCACAAACTATCAAAGTCTCATTTAGCAAAAAAGTCATAACCAACTCGGATATCATTTAAACTTGTATCAAAGTTACAAAATACTCAAACACACACCAAAAATCAACAACTTACGAAGACAACAACAACAAAAAAACGTTCAATTGTAAATAACCGAAAACCAGTTATTGACAACTTGAACAAAAGTACTCTTTACTCTAACCAACCAAAAAAATATGCGTATCGCGTACAAAATCGCAAAAAAAAAGAGATCCAAGATTGGCAAATTAGTTGGTCGAGTTCATATTTCTTTTGGTTCTTCATTAAAACTCGAACGAACGCAAAAATATTTGTTTTGATCATAAAAGTTTCTCGTTTTTTTTTCTTCTTCGTCTTGATGACAGAAGTTGAGCCAAACAACATAATTTCCTGTCCCCTTTGCACATTTTTTAACCCAAAACGAGAGCATGAAGGCGAAACCCGTACAAAATTCATTAAAAAAGGATGCAAGGTGTTTCCTTTCATAATTTTTTTTAATGTTCCAAAATTATTTTGAAAAAAAATTCATGCTTGACGAGTTTTTTTTTATTTTTCGGAATAAATTCACGGTGCATGCAGAGAGAAGAGACAACGAGAAAGCGATGCAAAACTGGAATGTTCTTTGTCTTTGGGAGGAAATTATCATACACATAATTATAAAACATGCCGGTTGGTCATGATCGATGTGATGAACGAGAAGCGCAGAAGATCGAAAAGCAGAAAGAAAGAACGCAAAATAACTACCACAACCAAATTGACCGATTCGCCCTTTTGAGCATAAACAAAAAAAAAAAACAGAAGAAAAAAAAAAAGAGCAAAAAGAATACATTGAAACGACTGAAAAAATATGGCGTAACTACTTTACATAAGAGTATCATCATTATTTTTTTTTATAAATAAATGTTGTTGTTTTCGCAAATTACGGAGTTCAAGTCGAGTGAAGTTTGAGAATGTTCTTTGAAACGTAATTTTTTTGTTTATGAAAAATTTTGTTTACATCAAGTGACAAATTTATTGGAGTTGAAGTTTCAAAATGAGGCGCAGTTTAAGAATTTTACAACTTTATTTTGAATTATTTTTAAATAATTTGAATTTAAATTTGTTAAAAAAATATTTAAAAAAATTTTAACGGATATTTATTTGAATTAACATTTAAAAAAATAATTTTTAATTGTATAATTTTATTAAAAATTATTAATTTATGATAGAAGTTTTAATTTAGAATTAAAAAATTTCAAAAATAAAACTCGAGAACCGAAAATCCGCTGAAACTCGATTAAACTTCAAAATTTCATATAAGGAAATTTTGAGAAAAAAAAAATGAAATTAATTAAATTTAATTTAAAATAAAATAAAAAAAATTAAAATTGAATTAAAATTAAATCAAAAAAATTAAATTAAATAAAATTTAATTAAATAAAAAATTAAATTAAAACTTAAAATATTTTTCTAAAATTTCTTGAACCTAATTTTGTTAAAAATAAAAATATTGAGTGAAAAAAATATTTTAAAAATTATTAAAAAATCTTTAGAATTTTTTTAAAATTTTTAAGAGAAAGAAAATTTAATAATTTTTTTTTTAAATTAATTAATTTAATTTTTTTAAATTATTATTTTATGAAATCTTTAATTTTTTAATTTGATTGTAAATTTAAATTGATTTTTACCTGAAAAATTTTCAAAGAAAAAGGAAGAAATTATTTTATATTTAAAAATAAATTGAATAAAATTAATGAAAAATTAAATTTTTTGTCAAATAAGAATTTAAACGCCAAAAAAATGACAAATTACGCAATTTTACAAAAGATGCGGGAACTCACCTCTAAAAGTTCCTTGACCGCAACCTTTTATCGCGTCACAATTGTGTAAAAAGTGTCTCTGTTTAATCATCTGTCGCTGCCTGCATACGATTTTTATCATTTTTTTCGCTCAAACACAAAGGCGAAAAATACCTTGTTGTGCGTTGTTTCAATAAAAAGCTGGAAAAATTGTATTTTTTTTTCTTTTTGTAAAAAAATGACAGACGTGCTTGAGCAAATATTTATTCTTGCAAGGAGAAAAAAAGTTGCACACTTTAATCTCTCTTTTTTATTCCGCAAGTGCCTTCTCAAAAGACTTTCAAGAATTCTTCAATAACATATCTCACCTTTTTCGTCATCGTCAGTCGCAATAATTGCTTGAACTCGTTTTTTCTTTAAACTAAAAAAAGCATTTTATCAGCTGACAAAATCAATAAAATAAAATATAATAATTGTGTAAATAAGCACTAAATGCGAAACCCTGTATGAATATTGCATCATCAGCAAATAAATGACAAAATATCGATTTTTAGCGACTTTTACCAATTAAAAGTTGAAACAACACACAAAAAACTTGCGCAACAAAGGACTTTCTAGTTAAAGCAGGATTGTTACTTAAAAAATTGAGCCATAAATCGCGTCGAGTGAGCGGCACAAAAAAAAAGATCAATTTAATGTTCTAATTAATGAATACAATTCAAACCACACACGATTTGAAAAAATGACATGAAATGAGGTTTATTTTTTTTTTGTTTATTAGCAATGTGCTGAATATCAATTTTCAACTTTTTTTTCAGTGTTTTGTGTGATTTTATTTGATTGATCAATTTAGACAAGTAAGTCACACACGACGATGGAATGAAAAAAAAAATCATTAGAAATAAGATTTTATGTGAATTGATGTTGAAGCAATCAGTTACTGAGCTGAAAAATTTTATATTTAGTTATATTAAATTTTAAAGGTTTTTAAAAATTATATAATTAAAAAAAATTTAAAAAAAATATTAAAATAAAATAAAAAAAAATAATAATAAAATAGGTTATAAAAATAAAAAAATATTTTAAAAAATGTTAAATAAATAAATATAAATTAAAAAAAATAAAATTTTACATTAAAAATATTTTTAAAAGATATTTTAGAATAATTAAATTTTAAATTAAACTAAATAAATTAATTAAATAATTAAAATTAAAAAAATAAAAAAAATATTTTTTTTAAAATAATTTAATATTTTTTGTTCATTAAAATTTATTAAATTTTAAGTTTTTAATTTTTTTTTCTTAAATTTGAATCAATAAATTTTAGAAATAATTTATAATTGAACTAAAAATTTAAAATTAGGTTTATTAAAAAAAACTCAAGAACCGGAAAGCCGTTTTGACTTTATAGACAAAAAAAAATTAAAAAAAAAAATCTTTTATTAATTTTTTGTCAATAATTTCTAAAAAAAAAATAAGTAAAAAATTAAAAATTTAATATTTTTAAGCAGTTAAAACTCGAAGAATCGAAATTATTTTTTTTTAAGAAATTAATTTTTTTTTTTTGAGTTAAATATTTTTTTTTTTTGTTCAAAAATTCACTTAATGATAAAAAAAAAACTGACTCAAACCTAAAAACTTAATAAAAAAATCATTTTAGGCTTCCCTGAACTTTATCCAATCAGTTCACCTTCGAGCTATATTTAAATCTACCGTCACACGTCTCATAAAAAATTCCTCAACTCACATCCATTAACTTCACTTTTTTCCGCCGTAAAACGCCATAATGACAAATAAAATCTAATTTTTTATTATCAGGAGACACATGTACGTAGTAGTAATAACGCCGAACTGAAAATCAATAATAATCCAATCGACGCTACACACATACTTCGTTTCTCTCTCCACGCCAGAGGAAAAAGCCATTATCGTCGACGCGAACGATGAAAACCGATAAAGTTTCCATATAATGACAATCTCGCGCGACACGTGTAGCTCTCCGCTGTGTGGGAGAAGATATTTATCAATCATAATTGTAGTTTTTCCTGACGCGCCGCCCAAACGATGTTACCTGAACAGAAAAAAGTCAACATGTGTCATAATTATTTTATCGACTTTTGGTACAAAAACGAACATTTTTTTCGAGCATCAACGAAACAAAGACAGATGGCAAAGTATTCACTTTTGATAAATATTTAATAATTTTTTTGGAGGTTTCGACTAAAATCGATTCGATTGAGGAAACAATTAAATTGTCCAAACAGAACGACGAAACAAACACTTACCGGTTGATTGTCGTCGTCGTCGTCGTTGCACCGTGTTAAAAATAGAAAAGGAAGCAACAAGGTTTTAATCGCTTGCGTTCACACCTCACACATAAAAAGGCGGAATAGACAAAGAGACAAACAAACATAAAAAATAGTTTTATGAGTTAAACGTTTGACTTGCTCATAAAAGTCACGAAATATCATGAAATTAATAGGGGATGGTTAAAATTTCAAAATTAAAAGCAAAATTTTGAATTTTGTTTTTTACGAAAAAATATTTTAAATGAAAAAAAATTTTCGACTGCTCAATTTTTTTTAATTTTTAAAAAAAATATTTTTTTTAAAAAAATAATAAAAAAATATAAATTTTTTTTTTTTTTTTTAAAATAATCTAAATTTTTAAATTGCTATTTTTTTTTAAATTAAATAATTAATATTTTTTATTATTTTTAATATAAATTATTAATTAATTTAAAAAATTAGTAAAAAGTTTATTTAAAAAAATATATTTCAAAATTACTATTATTTTAAAAAATTCAAAATATATATTTTATAAATAAATTTTCATTTTTTGAATCTAAAAGTTTCTTCGATTTTTTTTTAATTTTTTCTTCATTTAATTGTTAATTTTTTAATAAAAATAATTTTTTTATATTATTTTTTTTTATTATTATTATATTATATATTTTCATTTTTAAATTAATTAAATTAATTAAATTGAATTAATTAAAAAAATACATATTTATAAATTTTAAAATAAATAATTAAGAGCAAACAAGAAATAATAATTAATTAATAAAATTAAATAACTAAAATATAAAATTTTATAGAATTTTAAAATTTTTGTATAAAATTTTAATTTTATAATAAAGGTAAAATTTTCATTATGAAAATTTTATTAAAATATTAATTTTTTGATTTATTTTAATTATTTAAAAAATATTTAATTTATTTTTTTTTCTTCAGAACAAAAAAAAATATTTGAATCGAAATTTAATTTTAATAAAAAATTTAATTAATTTTTTGAATGAAAAAAAAATTTTTTTTAAAAGCCAAAATTAAAAAAAAAATAATTAAAAAAAATATTTTTAATAAAAATAAAAAAATGCCTTTTAATTAAATTTCCTTCACAAAAATCTACCAAAATTCGTTTAAAAAGTCAAACAATTGAACCATATTTCTCCTTGCATTGTAACTTAGCACTTTGCACTAAAATCCACAGCAACAATGCCAATTTAATAATAATCGACAAAATAAAAATGGCACAACAACCGACAATAACAATATTAACATTGGATTAGCATGGAAGTAGTAGCAAACGCTATACTGATTGCACAATTTAATTACCAGTTTTCTAAAATAAAAAAAAATAATAATAAAGCTCGATACGTTCTATCTATCATTTGTAACTAACTATTGTGTTTTTTTTTGTCCAAACCTCGATCGAGCGCCGTGTTGTTATTCCATTCAATCAAATTAAAATATTTATAATAAAAAATTATAATAAATAAATATCAAATTAGCAGAAAATAGACCTCCATGACCATTATATGAATTTCTCTTGTTGTCTATTTAAATTTTTTATTTTTTTTTTTTTTTTGTTCGAAATATATTTAAACAATATGATAAATAATGCCGACCGAGTATACTAAAAAAGGTAATTTCAATGACTTATTATTGGATTGACGGGAAATAATGCTCTAGTTTATTACATTTTGTGTTTTATAATGCCGAGTTGCGAGGCTTGTCATGCTAATTCCATGCAACGCGTGCACGATAAAAGGATTTGGGGTCACCGCTTTTTCAACTCCGACACTTTCTCGTTGCCAAAGTCGCTTGCACTGTGTGTCTCGTGTGAGTCACATCGCATCCAAATAGTCGAAAGTTTTGCAACAATGAACGCTTTTTTGCCGTTTTTAGACATGAGCGACACTATTTAATCATCATAAATACACACAACAATGGCAGTAATAATAGAAAAAGAGACACGCGGAAAAAGAAAAGCACTCGCGTTGCTATTGTAATTTGATTTGTTTAAATATTGCCAGTTTTTTTGTTCGCGTTATGTGAATGAAGTGAATTGAAAAAAAAAAGACTTTTGTGTGATACAATTATTTTTGCTTGTTTATTATTAAAATGAAATGAAATGTTAACGGGAGTTTTTAGAGTAGAGAGAGATTTGACAAGATTTTTTTTCTGCTTTGTTTTTAGAGGAAATGATTTTTATGCAGGAAAAGTTCAGTAATTGGCTTTTTATTACTTTTTATGGGATTTGGTTGATCTTTAATGGCAAAAATTGACATAAATTTGTACAAAATTAAAAAAAATTTAATAAAATTTTCATTCAAATAATTTTTGTTTAATTTAAAATAATTTGAAAAAATAATGAAATTAATTTTTTTTATTGATTTTAAATTATATTTTTTAAAATCTAAAAATTCTAATTAATAAAAAAAAAATTGAATAAATTTCAAAAAAAAAATATTAAAAAGAAAATCAAATTATTTAAATTTTTAAAAAATTTTTCATCAAAATTTGAATTATAAATAATTTATAATTTTTAAAAATAATTAAAAAATTACTTAGATTAAGAAATATTTAAAAATTATTATTTATTTATATTTTTTAAATTAATTTTTTAAATTAAAAAAAAATATTTTTAACATAAAATTATTTTTGTAAAAATACTACCATAAATTTTTTTTCAAATATTTTTTTTCATTTAAAAAATTAAATTTTTTATTTTAAATTAAATCATTTAAAAAAATAAAAGAATTATTTAATTAAAAAATTATTAATTTTTAATTATTTAATTTATTTTTTTAATTTAATTATTATTATTTTTTAATATTTTTATTATTTTATTTATTTTTACAATTTTTATTGTATTAATTTTTTTTATTAAATAGAAAATATTATTTTTTTTATACATAAAATATATATATTTTTTTAATATAAAAATAATTAATGAAAAAATTTATAAAAATTAACTTCTGTAAATTTAAATTAAAAAAAAATAAAATTTTAAGACAATAAAATTTTAATAAAATAATTTTTTAATAATTAATTTTATAAATTATTTATCTTAAATAAATATTATTTCAATTTTTATTTACATTTTATTTTACAGTTATTTTAATATTTCAAAATAAATCTTGATTTTTCCTTACCAAGAAATAAATATCCCCTTTCTCTAATTGATTGGCTTTACTCGAAGGACAAATTTCTCAAATGATTTCAATTTGAAACCACAAAACATTAAAATCATCCCACACAACTTGATCCTGCATCCAATTTCATCTCGTCCTCTCTTTTGTGTTTGCCTTCAATAGGCAACAAAAATGAAAAACTCAGGTAATAATAAAGACAAAACGTATTCACATCCTGCCTTGGGTCCATTAAACAATCCAACTTTGCTCCTTGTTTCTTCTCTTCAACTCGACGTAATCAAAACTCCTTCATGCTTAGAAAAAAAAATATAAAAACACGACGAGTGAACGTGAGTTGCTTTCTATTCTGCGTATTTGTTTTATTTTTATGATTTCCTCCCATTCTCTTCTAAGCAAACAGACAGGATGTGCCTGTGACTAAATATAAAACAACAACAGCTCGAGTGCTCACATCGTCTTATCAAGTCGACGACGATTGCCGACCGAGAAGAAGAAAAAACATGTAAATAGATGCGGGTAAGGTAATAAGGAGAAAAAGAGTGTATATAGCCCATATTTTAGCAGCAAAAAGTATCATTGTATCACAAAAAGTGACGAGTTTGTACATAAAAGTAGATTTGCAGAAGAAAGAAATTTCGTACATAAACGAACACGAAGAAGGTCTTTCAATGTGAAATTGCTTCCATTTCTTCTTTTGTGTTGTCAATTTCTTCCGTTTCTGCTACTTTTTGTGAGCAAAAAATATTGCTTAAAGGTTGAAACCACAAAAAATGACAGTAAATGATGTTCGGGGATGTCAAATGTCACAATTTTTGCAAAGATCTCAATTTTCTGAAATATTTTTGCTTACATAACGCTTTCAAATAAAACTGCTTACGAAATTTGACCTTGACAAGGACAAATTTAAAAAAAAAATTATCAAAGGGTTTGAATTGATAAAATTTAAGATTTTTTGACAGCTGTCAAAATTTACAAAGACTCAAAAGTTTAAAGTTATACTGAAATTTTTATTGTTAAGCGGTTTTTTGTCAATTTTTATTTTTTTTCGTAATTTTAAGGCTACTTTTTATTCTAAATATAGAGTTTTTGTAAAAATTTTGACAGCTGTCAATATAAAAAATGTCATTTATTTTAAAAATCATTTTTTTTTTGTTACTTTTTACTGAAATAAATGATGGAATTATAATTAAATTTAAAAAAAAATATATTAAAATTAAATTAAAAATTATTAAAAAAAATATTTTCTTTAATAAATTGATCTTAAAGGTTTATTTTTTTAAATTAAAATTACAGAAGTTAATTTTTATTAATTTTTTAATTTAATATTTATTATTTTTAATATTAAAAAAATATTTTAGGTATAAAAAAATAATATTTTCTATTTTATTTTATTACCTGAAATTTATATGAATTTATTTATTTAAATTTAATTTATTTAATTTAATTTATTTATTTATTTAAATATGAATTTATTTTTTTAAAAAATTTATACAATAAAAAATTGTAAAAATAAATAAAATAAAAATATTAAAAAAATTATAATTTATGTTTGAAATTAAAAAAAAATTAAATAAATTAATTATTGAAATTTTATTATATTAAATTTATTTATTATTATTTTTTATATTAAAAAAAATGTTTTTTAACTGAATTTTTTTATAAACTCACCCATGTAATTAACCAACCAATTTCTCAACTAATCTCGAACAACATCGAACGAAAAGAAAAAATACGTTGAAGGGTTAGACAAGATAACAAATAAATAAATAACTAAAAAAAAACTTGCCTCAGAGTAACACCTTTCCTATTAAATAATAAATATCACATAATGTAATCAAGCAACACTCACTCACCTTTCTCGTACATATAAATCATGCGTTCAAGACCTGCTGAGCACGACAGAGAAAGAAAAACTAGAATGATGAATGACATGTAATAACTCTGATGTAGTCTTTTTTCGGAAACATGAGCGACGCCGTAACTGAATAAATTTGTAATCATCAACAAAAGTGCTGCTGCTCGTACGTGAAAGTCCTAAAGGGACTTAAATTGCGAGCGGTACGTGTATGAATGACATATATCGAATGATATACGTGAATAATAATTTTAATCTGAATCCAGGTCCAAAGTCCCTCGATGAGAATGAATTTTGATCTGCTCATTCTTGTGCTGTCAATTTTTTTTTTTTGCGAAGAATTTTAAATGACTTTGACAATGTCAGATAAAATTTAATGTTAAAAAATGTAAAAAAAAAAACAGAAAATCTGCTTTCAGCTATTAAATCGAATTAAATCAAGGACGACACGTGTCCAAATTTTTTTTTCTTCCTTATAAAATATATTTTAACATTTTTTTCACAGAAAAAAAAATTCATGATCCTCAAAAAATTATCAAATATCAACATGAGGTTAACCTTTTTTTCGTAATTTCATGAAAAAAAAAAGATTTTAACAAAAAAAAAATTCATTATGAAATTAAAAAAGTCTCTCTTTCATGTCACTTCATTAAATATAAAATCCAATGGCAACGAACTTTTTCGTTAACTTTACTTCAATTATCGTCGTTAACATCCTTTTATGTTTCATAAATTTTTTTGTTCATCTTAGAAAATTTTTTAATAAAATTATCTTCATTATCATAAAAAAAAAAAAAAAAAAATCTGGCAAAAAAAAAATTTTTTCATGATAAAAATAAATGTCAAGTAAAAAGGAAGTTCACAAAAAAAATTAAATAATTAAAAAAAATAAAGGAAAATTGATACGCATGACAAAAAAGCGATAATTTCTCTCATTTTTTTTTTTTTTTTTAAATTGGGAGAAAATCATTCATTCAAAAATTCAAGTCTTGCTTGACTTGGCATTTAATGAAATAAAAATTAAAGATATTTTGTTACAATAATTTATCATGTTTTTGTGATTTTTGTCCAAAATCATTAAAAAAAATCTTTTCAATGAAAAAAAGGGTTAAATTGTCCCTCATTAATGCCTTTTCAATAGATTTTTTCTTCGAAAATGAAACATCACACCATCATCTCGTCATCATATATTGAGAGGAACAGCAGGCAATTCATGTCCTAGACAGGATAAGGGTTGCTATACGTACCAAAATCGTACACGTGCCTATGTACGGAATTGACCTTCATAACAAAAGTAATATTTTTTGATAAATCCACACGAAAAATTTTTCCAATATGTACTTGTCTATGTAAAAACTTCAAAAAAGCTGAGGGTTGTTGTCAGAAAAATGAGGGTGCTTTATTCATATGTGACGCATATTCAATAAATATATAGAAAACCGTTAATGTCGAATTTTAATGATTATTTTTTTCAATAGAAAAAGTCAAAAATAGATTTTTATCGGTAATTTTATGAGAATTTTATTTTAAGAAGAAGTCACATGGATTTTACATGTGAATTTAAGATGGAAAATTTTTCAATTTAAAATATTTTTTTGTAATAAAATAATAAAATTACGAGGGAATCACGTTATTTTCACTTGATTAGGCACAACTCATGTGACGATATCGCTTTTAGTTTTTTTCCGTAACTTTTTTTTGTCTGTTCTTGATTTATCCTTGCATGAGCAAAGTAACAAATTACAGTCAGATGTTAAATGTTGGATAAGCATAAAGAGTCGTTATTAAAGAAGCACAAAGAAAAGCCTTGGCCTAGCTTAGAGGAATTTGTTGAAGAGCATCGTTGATGTTGCGTTGTAAAGAATTTTTATTGCAAGGAATTTTGTTTATTTTTTTTTTTTTGTTTAAAAATATATTTTAAAATTTAATTAATTTTTTTTTTGTAAATAATGTATTCATTTATTTTTTTAAATAAAAATCAGAAGATATTAAAATTATTAAATTAAAAAAATTAAAGAAAAAAATTTAAAAAAAAAATATTTTTTTTAATATTTTATTTAATTAAATAATTTTTTTTATGTTTCTCGTGTAGAAAAAATAAAATATAAATTTAATTAAAAAAAAAAAAAAAATTTTATTTAATTAATTAAGTTTTTTTATTGTGTCTCGTGTAAAAAAAAATAATAAAAAATTATTTTATTTTATTTAATTAAATAAAATTTTATTTTTTATGTTTCTCGTGTAGGAATAAAATATAAATTTAATTAAAAAAATAAATAAAATATTTTATTTAATTAAAATATTTTTTTTTAAATTTTAATTTTATAAAAAAATAATTAAAGAAATATGTTATATTTTTTTTTAATTATAAAAAAAACCTTTGAACAAAAATAAATATTTTTTTATTTATTTTTTATTTTTTTTAATAATAAAATTTAATAAAAAAATGAGAAGTTCTATTCCTAAAGAATTAATTTTTATTTTTTTCAATTATTTTAAATTTCAATAAAAAAAAAATTTATGAAAATTTAAAGAACTTTCCTAAACTTTTGATCTTTTTTTGATGAATTTTCAACAAATAAATCAAAAACTCAAATCTCATTCTACGAATTAAATAAAATCTAAACAAAATCTGACATTCATCTTTTTAATCCAATGCCAGTCACTCAAATCGAGTGAACTTTTTAACTGAAATTTATATTTATTTGTCATCATCATCATCGTTTCATTTTGCTATTTTTTTTTATTTTGCGATCCTGTCATGTCATTATAAATGATATTTTTATGCAAACACACAAAAAATAATGGCTCTCAGTGAGTCGCGCCTCGTGCGTTTCTCATTTCATTTCTCGTCGTCATCGTCGTTGAAATAAAAAAAAATTAAAAAATATTTACACAAAATGGAAACAAAGAAAATTATTTTAATCGGATGACCTAGCAGCTGGTTGTTGAATTTTATTATTTAAATTATTTATTTTTTAAACTTTTTTTTCTTCTTCAACCAATTTTTGGAGTTGAAGAAAAAAAATTAAGTTTAAAAATTTATGATGAGAAATTTGTTGTTTTTTACCTCAGGTTGTTACTCAAAAAAATTGTCATTTGGGCTCGTTTTTCTTCTTTTTTTCGAGCTTCACACATAAAAAAAGAAGCTTGTAAACAATTTTTGCCTCTTATGTACGTTCGCTCTTGTGTAATTTTGTCGACTTATTTACTATTTCGCCTTCTTCTTCCTTCGACATCGACGGTTGCTCGTACGAAACAGACACAAATTTATTTAGGAATCCACTCGAGGAGTAAATAACGTCGTTACGAGAGAGCAAATGTTTCTTTTTATGTACAACGCCATGTCGTCCGAACTTGTGTACGATAATTTTTTGTAAATAAGCAACAAACGCAGTCTTGTAATAAAATATATCTACTATATAAAATATTCATTCAATGGTCGTTCAATGTTCGGTAACTACGATATTTTTGTAAAAATAAAATTACAAGCGTCTAATTTTATGTCCAGAAGCAGAAATAAAAATAAAAATGGTTGCCGGGCGGTGTAATTATGGAGCTGCTGTAGCTATTTGTCTACATTAAAGCTATTTTTTGGTCGGTTTATGGCTGTGGCTAGTTGTAGTAGAAACCAAAACCGCGATAAATTTAGAGGTTTTTGTTGGTTGATGGCACGAAAGGGTGAAATTTTAATGAGAAAAGTTGGTTGTTTAGCAATTTTTCGTTAAATTTCTTTTTGTTTATATAATTTTTACCTCAATAACACTTTAAACGTTGATAAAATTGAAAAAATCATTAAAAATTTCGAATTTGAAGTTAAAATTTGACACCTGTCAAAAATAAAACTATCAAATGTCAGCTCTAAATTGAATTTTTACACAATTTTAGTGTTGAAAATGAAAAATTAGGACTTACAATGACAAAAGATCGCTTAAAACGTCAAAAATTTTAATTTCTTTGAAAATAATGACATCTGTCAAAATGACAGATAATAAAAATTGGCATAAATTTGAATTTTTAAACAATTTTCAAAATTAAAACTTAAAATTTTGCTGAAAATTACAAAATTTTGGTAAAAATTTACCCTGAAAATGCTCAAAATAGAAGTTTAATTTTTATTTTGACACCTGTCATGTTGACAGCTTCACAAATTTGTAAAAATTTCTACTTTAAAAAAAAAATTCAAAATATTTAATTTTGTTTACAAAAAAGAAATAATAACAAAAAAAAAAATTAAATTAAATTATAATTTGTACAAAAAAATTGACATCTGTCAAAATTTAAAATTAATCTTACCCGTTAAAAAAAATTAAAAAAAAAATAAATAATAATTAAAAAAAAGTAAATTTAAAAAAAAATTAAAATAAAAATAAGAAAATTAATTTTATATTTATAAAAAAATTTTCATATTTTTTTAAAAGTTTTTTTATTTACAAATTTCTGAATTTTTAAAAATAAATTTAAAATCAAAAGATAAAAATTTATTTATTCATTAATAAATTTTTTCTAAAAATTCTACCTTTTGTCATTTTTTTTACTCAAAAAGTTCTTTTACTTCAAAAAAAAAATTCTTTATTTCACACAAGAATTTTTCTTCATAAAAAAAATATTAATATTTAACTCATTCCAACTTTTACTCATTAAAAAGTACTTTTTAAAACAACTTTTAATGAAAACTATTAAACATCAGAAAAATCCTTCAGTTTATCTTCCACGAACGTCTCTCATCGCACAAACTCGTAAATATCATGTCCTTCGCAACTACTGCAAAACTTTCCCTTTCACACACACTATTTGGCGAAAGGTCAAGAAAAAAAAATAATAAAGTTACTGCCAAGAGATGAGACACCAAACTTTTGGCGTCAACTTGTTCGGCATGAAGCAGCGCATGAAAACAGCTTACTTTGCAGTAACTTTTTTTTTTGTGAGTGTGTCTCAATTTTGTATTTTGAAAACAACAAAAATTATAACAAAAACATATGACGTACAACGTACAAAGAAGACGAACACTCGCGTACGAAGTGAATGAAAAAGTGTGAAATCGTATGATTCATACGAACGACGTTACAAACTGGTCTGCTCTATAAGGTTGTTTTTTTACATTTCATGCTATATATGTATATATAATAATATTTAATCGTATAGATATATATAACATACTATTAAATGTTATAGTAAACAGCATATATGACGTCGTACCATTTTATTATTTATTGTTGTTGTTGTTGTTTTACGTACACGAGTCGACTCGAAAAAACGAACCAAGATGGCTGACGACTATTATTATTATTTGTTTGTCTGAAATTTAAATAATAATCATTTAAAAATGATGCTTTTTATTATAACTGCACGTCATTACAACTTGATGTTTCTCGCAAAATCATTCTTGAAACAAGTTTTTTTGCTTCAAATCGCTCTAAATCGCCATTTATTACTTTGTTTATTTTTATATACATTTTAAACATATATAAAAACTGATAAAAATTGTATCTTTTTTATTATATATATACTTTTTTATTATATTTATTATATATAAAAAAAACAAAAATAATAAAAAAAAAAATATTTTTTTGGCATCATAAAATTTTTTGTGACTCATTGATGTTTCCATATAAATTTCCGCGTCGTCGTCGTATTTTTCTATGAATGAGTGTTCATTTTTTTATTTATATACATTTTTATTTATATAGTGCAGTCACCATTCTTAATGTATGATGAAAACCCAAACATATATGTTGAAATACTAAATTAAAAGAAAATTATACTTAAGGATTCGATGGGACGATCAATAATATTATAAATAATAAAATAAACACTACCCTTGAAAAAAATAAAGGAGACGTGCCGAGAACAAAGTATCTCCAGTAAAGTGAACGATACGAAAGTCACGTAGACAGAAGGTTTGTTTTGTCGCGCTTGCTAGAATAAGTTCGTAGAAACTTCCTTCCTCTTATTTATTAACAAATATTATGCAACATTAAAGCTTACGTTTTCAGTGTCTTCAGAAAATTTTTTTGTAAAAATAAAAAAAAAATTAATTATGATTTTATATATATAAATTTTTCCATATTTTATTTACTTAATATTTATATTCAGTATTTATTTATCATTATTAATTAATTAATAATTAATTATTCTTCACTTTTTGTATTTTTTGTTTTTTTTTTCTTCTTCTTTTTACTTTTATATAATTACTATTATTATTTTAGTATTTACTTTATACTTTTTTGTTGTTGTTTTTTTATATAATAATATTTATATTTTTATTCAAATTTTACAATAATTTTTTTTGCAACATTTTTTCCATTTTTAAATCAATTTTTTGTACAAAAATTGTAGGAAAAAAGTAAATACAAAAAGGGGTCGAATTCATAATTTTTCATGTGTTGTTTATTTTTTTTTTTTTTTAATTTTTATGCATGTTTGTATAATAACAATCATTGTAAATGTAATTCCTTTGTACAAAATACAAAAAGATGATTTTATGTGATTTTTTATAATTTTTTCTCTTTTTTTGAAAAGTTTTTTTTTATTTATTTTTATTTTTTTGAAAGATTTGTTTTTTTTTGTAAAAATTTGTATAAAAAAAGAATATCAAGACAGATTTACAAGTTTAAAAAATATAATTATTAATTATTTTGTTTTAAATACAAAAGTTTTTTTTTAAAAGATTTTTTACAAAATAGTCGTCCATTATTGGTTTTTAAGACATGTTGACATGAAATTTTCAGTTTTTTTTAAGGAAATTTCATGTGAAGATGTCTTTTAATGAGATGAAAAAAAAAAAATGGACGACAAATTGTTTGTCAAAGTTTAAATACATGTAAAAAAATTGAAGGAAAATTTGTAAAAAAAAAATTAATTAATTTAAAAAAGGGTCTGCACTTATCCTTGGTTATATGTTGCATGCGTTTAACATGGCGCACGTAAATTCTTTTGTACGGAATTATTACCATGGTGATAGTTGTTGAAGTTGTAGTTGAATTGTTTTTGGGGCGACGAGCCAAATTGTTGCTGCTGCTGCATAAAGTGCATTTGTTGTTGTTGCTGATAGAAAACGCTTTGTTGATGATGATTAGGACTCAATGGTGGGCTAATAGTTGACGATGTCGTTGAACTAACACTATTGTTAAGATTATGATGGAAATTTTTGTTGTGGCTTTGCTGCTGCTGTTGTTGTTGCTGCTGCTGCTGCTGAAAACGACGATTACGGTTACGATGGGATTTTGGTCTTGTCACAAACGTTGTGTCAGCCTCATACAAATTCATCATTAAATCCTTGAGATCATTCGATATGTTGATTCGGCGGCTAACGCGCTCCATGACGTACTCGTCACTTCCGTTGCTGCCCGTGGAATCAACGTCGGATGTTGGACTGGCGCGACTCGTGTCATACAGCACACAAATTGATCCATTTTCGCCGATGCGATAGCAGACCTGCGTTAAAAATTGGAATTTTTTTTCGTTTTTTTACCCTGGATTTCTATTTTTTTTTCACGAATTTTTTACGTTTTTCGCAATCAGTTATCTGGACTGAACATGTCTGTGCAATTTATTTTGTAACTAAGGGAAGCTAACCTCATTATCAGCGAGTGATAACGACTAAAAATATACACAAAGACAGGCCTCAAATTCACATTTAAATGTGATGCGAGCCATTTTTGGAGTGAATTTACCCTCATTCGAAAAAGTGATAAGAATTGTTTTCATTTCCGAGGGTGCGCAGAGTTTGTAACGGCTATAACGTCATGAAATGAAATGACGCGAAAAACCGGTTTTAAAGGTCTTTATGTTCCCTTTAAAGATACAAATTGAAAAATAATTAAGGGAATTGTTCATAAAATTATTTTGACAGTTAAAAGAGACAGTTTAAACTAAAATTTTACTTTTTTGTTTGAAACTTTAATTTCTTTAATTTAACCTAAAAATAACAAAACATAACCTCAAAATATTTTTTTTTTATTTTTTAATTTAAAACAATATTTTGTTAAACAAATAGAAGCAAAAATTAATTAATAAGAAATTTTTAACAATAAATTTTAAATTTTGAAGTAAATTAAAAATTAATTCCGTTAAAAATTCAATTAAAATAAGAAAATAAAAATATAACCTCAAAATGCTTTAAATTGTATTTTTATCTGAAAATAAAATTTATTTTTCAAATAT
This sequence comes from Culicoides brevitarsis, assembly GCF_036172545.1. Classification (NCBI taxonomy): domain Eukaryota; kingdom Metazoa; phylum Arthropoda; class Insecta; order Diptera; family Ceratopogonidae; genus Culicoides; species Culicoides brevitarsis. Next base: position 5,065,828 of record NC_087086.1, on the reverse strand, counting down.
TAACGGATATTAAAATGAATTTTATAATTTTTATGAATCATATTTCAATTTTCAAGCTAAAACTGATTTTTTAAAGAAAATATTAAAACTTAACCTCAAAATTGTTCAAATTATCAAACTTTTGAAAAAAAATATAATTTAAGTTTAAAATAATGTTAGAACTAAAAAAAAATGAAAATTAAAGTTTTTTTAATGAAATTTTTAATTAATTAAATAAAATTAATTCTCTTAATATTTTTATACAAAAATGAGATTTAAATGAACTCAAAAACAAAAACATAACCTCAAAATTGTTAAAAATTAAAAATATATTTTTGAGTAAAAATAATATTTAATTTTTTCAGTTAAACAATTTCATAAAAAAATAATATTTTTATAAAAAAAATAACTTTTTCAAAAAATTAAAATTAAAATTTTATAATTTTCACAAAAAAAAAAAAAAAAATAAAAACATAACCTCAAAATTATTTTTGAAATCATTAAAAAAACGCAATTTCTGTCATATTTTAACTGTCAATTTTTTTTTATACAAATTCACCGGCAAACGAAAATTCAAAGAAAAGCTCATAAATCAAAATATCAAGAGATTTGCCGGATTTTCAAACATTTTTCATTTTCGTTAAAATATTTACATAGACATTTTTAACGTTCATTTTCTCTCCAGGGACACTTGCGCGATTAAAAACGTTTCTTTTTTTTTTGTTCAAATCAAAGAGAAGAAGAAGAAGAAGCAAATTTTACCTCATCGGGATCGATCCACATTGTCAGTTCTGGCGGCAGGAGTTTCTTCAGTGTTCGCGTTGGTAGGCCCGCAGCGACGCCAGCTTGCTCGACGAGCGGATCCATTTTGCCGTTGATACGGATGCAACGATAACCGGACCCTTTGTGCGGCATTTCCGGATACCAATGACGCTGGTAGCGTTGCGTCAATTGGTCGGCAAGTTGCCCGCGGAAACTCTCTAATTGACTATCGGTGACGGCGATCTTTTGCCGTACCCGCAGCAAGTTCATCAGGAACTCGGCGGCACTATTCACCTCAATCTTCATATTCCAACGATCTTCGACAGTTTATTATTATGTACGAGTCCAGAGGTTTTTGAAGTCCTTTTCAACTGTTTTTTCATTAAGAGGTTGTTACTCCCCTTGACTTGCTTTATATAAGGATGTAAAATTTTTTTTTGTAATTCCGGGTGTTTTGTTTCGTTTTTTTTTTCTTAGCCTTCTTTTTACTTGCTTTGTACTGTTTTGTAATACACTTTTTGTTTCCTATCACAAATATTTTTATATTCGACTTTTTATTTTATTTTTTTTTTTAATTCATAGTATCAGCAATAGTGTTTTGCTGAGTTGTTTTGTTGTTGGATGTTTCTTTTTTTTTATTTTATATTTTACTGAGGGGTCGTCGTCGACGTCACGTACACTTATATACTTCTCACACAAACATATGTATATAGCGAATATACATGTAGTTGATGGTATATAACATAAAATTTCAAAATGGTTGACTTTCTTCTATACAATGAGCTCCAGCCAGAAATTTTCTCTTCGCTTGTCTCGATGCCACTTTTTTGCCTTATTTTCGAATTAAAACTGATAATTTTTTGCTTTTCGGTATGCTTGTAGTCGTGGTTTAGAGTAAAATCACAAATAAAAATCACACAATTATATTTTTATAATTACAAATTTTTTGTTAAAATAACTTATTTTTTTTTTGCCAGTTGTGTATAAATATTGTAGACTATTGTAAAATTTTTAATTTTCTTTTAATTATTTTTTTTTGCTATTGAACTGTTGTGGTTGATGGTATTTTTTTATGTAAAAATTAATCCAAAGGAAATTTTTTTTTGTAGCAATTTTTACACTATAGAATATTGTATAAATATGTTTAATAAATGGCTTTACTTTCGTTCGCGTTGCCGACTCATCACAGAATGAGAAAATCACAGAATTTGAAATTTTGTATAAGCTTCGTTTCAGTTTCAAACATTTTTTAACTTTTTCAAATTTGTATTAGGTCGAAAAAAATAAACGATGTGAAAACGGATTTCGATCTCGAAGAAGTCGTACAGTACAGACATACGACGAATTGTATGAACGTACAGCTCGTAGATCTATGAGAGCGGCACACGTACAGAAAATATGGCACAGATCGCGAAGTTTCGTGCAAGAAAGACACAAAGTGAAAGGTTGGTCAAGTGAGTTAAGTCTTTTTTACGCAATTTAATGAGAAATTGAACGGGATTGGTTGATTTTTTTTGCTATGATCTTTCAATGTCGGTTGATTATTTGTTTTGATATTTTTAATTGTGCAAATGTTTATTTAATTCTTTAAGAAAATAAACGGAGCATTAAAAAAATATTATAAGAGAAGATAAAAAAGACGTCATTAAATTGATTTTTCTATAATGTTTTGTTTATCTAAAGATTATTTTTCAATTTATAGTTAGCCGGTATTTGATTGGAAATATAATATCTAAACATATCTATAGTTTATATGAGAAATATGAAGCGCGTGAATTATTTTTCAAACAAAAACAAATTTTGAAAAAAATAATTTTGAGGCTTTGGAAGTTTCTACGAATATTTTATTGGTAAGTTTTTTAACTTTAAATAAAAATATTTAAAAATAAAAATAAATTAAAAAAATATATTATTTTATATGAAAATTATTTTTATTTAATAAAATTAAATTAAAATATTTAAATATATTTTTTATAAAAAAAAATTATATATTTTATTAATTTTTTTAAATGTAAAATAAAATATTTTTATATTATATTTTAATTTTTAATAAAAAAAATTTTATATTTAAAATGAAAAATTAATTATTTATATAAAAATTTTAACTTAAATATTTAAGTTTTAAAAAATTACTTATTTAAATAAAAAGTAAAAATTTGTAAATTAAAATAAATAACTAAAGAAATAAAAGTTTTTGTATTTAAAAATTTAAAAAAAAACTGAGTTAAAAAATTTTTTTATAAAAAAAATGTTTTATTATTTAAAATGAGAGATTTGGATTTCTAATTTCATAAATTATTAAAGAATTTTATTTTTATTTTATTTCTTTTTTTTAATAAATTAAAACACTTATTAATATTATAATAAAAATTAATATTATTAATAAAATAAAAAAAATATTAAAAATTAAGATTAATAAAATTTTTAAAAATTCTTTTAAAACCAAAATAGTTTGATACCTCTGGAGAACTTAATTTAACTACTTGAGAGGTAAAATTAATTTTTTTAAAGCCAATTATACTAAAAAAGGATGAAAATTTCGAAAATTATCCTAATTCAAGACATCATTGGATTCAAAAAGTTCAATACTCCCGATTATCATGAAATCCTCGAAGGAAAACAACAAATTGATCTGATAATGTTTTCAAATATATATTTGTACTCGTTCATTGTCCCAGACGAAGAATGCCATAAGCAATATGTCTAACTGATGAAAAATATTTTTGTTTACATTTCATTAAATATAATAAATCATCAAGGTTAATTCAAGGTCAATGTTTTAAAAATCCCATAAGCTGCTTAAAAATTAATTTTTAGGTTAGAAAAAGGAACAAATTTTGTTTAAAAAATATTTTCTAAAGCTTTAAGTAAATATCTTGAAGCTTTTTAAACATTTTTTAACCCAAAAACAAATTCTAACCTCAATTAACTTCCAAACCTTTCATTTAAAAAAAAATTTCATTAACCACAGCGTAATAGAATCATTTGAGAAAGTAAAAGGCGTCGTAAATAAATTAATTTCGTTCAAACGACCTCATCAAACTAAAACATCGCCAAAGTAAATATTTAATCAGCAGGATATAAATAACGACGCTCCATTAATATTATTTATTGATTCATCAATTTTTTATGAACTACCTTCTTCTATTGTTATTCGTTACTCTATTTGTTATCAAAGAGTTCATCCAAGCCAACGCAATTACAGCAAAAATGACGTCTCAATAAAATTAATGAAAATAATCGAAAGGAAATCGGTTATCGGACAAAGACCTGACTCAACGTTATTTTTACACCTAAATTTAGGCGTCTTGTAATCGAATTGATTGACGGGAGTATTGATTGATTAGTTTACGTGACCTTTCATATCTCTCTTTCTTCTCCTTTTCTCGCTGTTTTGTTTTTGCAAATTGCACTGATAACCTACTTTACGATGCAAGAGAGGGAGAGATGCTGTTCAAATATTTTTCAAAGACTTACATTGTTGTCTAATTTTTTTTTTTTGTTTACAAAGTTGATAAGCAATTGTCAATTTTTTTTTTCGGAGCTTTCCGGAATACAATGTAGTCACGCAAATACGAGCTCAAGAGCAAAAGGACAGTTAGATAAGATGTCATGAGAAAAAAAAATTATGACTCACCTCCAGCGAAGAAGAAAGATATTTGTGTCACAAGTACTATTTTTATGCACTTTTTTCACAAAAAAAAAAAATAATGAAATTCACATTAACTTGCCAGATGCAAACGTATGACATGCAGTAATAAATAAATACTAATTGATGATTCACATGCCCGAGTTAACGAATGAAAAAAAAAATTAATTTCGAAAAAATTCCTGGAAGGCAAAAATTGTCACTTTTCAAGATTAATTTCATTAATTTTTCATGAAAATCGATCTGTTTACCCGCGTTATGCACTCGTTAACTGATGAAAAAGTTATTTTTCCGAAGGTTAACAGATGTTTTCCACACTAACACACACTAACGAGCGAATGCAAGACATGCTCATAAAAGTGATAATTTATCACTTGTTGCGTAAATTCGTTTCGTGGAAAAACTTTAAAATGATTTTTTGACGTCACAAGTCTCCAAAAACAATTTTTCGTGATTTTTTGTCGAGCGCGCGATATCAAGGTAGCAATAAATTTTAATAAATTTTTGTAAATTAAAAAAAAAAAATTTTTTTTTGTACTTACATGTTGCAAAATTTTGTATTTTTATTTATTTAAAAAATGATGTCACAGCAATAATTTTAAAATTTTTTAATGAACGTTGTACTACAGATTTTTTTTTAACTTTCCAGACAATAGACAATATATTGACGACGACACATGAAAAAATTGAAACTTGTGGCGTTATGTGTGTGTGACCTTTTATCAAATATAATTTACACGTTTTTTGCTGCACGTTCGATTCAATTCACTGAATTTAGCTTTTTTTCGCTGACACTGCGTTCTTTTTTGGCAAATTTTCTTCAACAATGTCTCGATGCAATAATGTCTTATCAATGCGATAAAAAAAAATAATTGCTACCGACACACACAACACAAAAGGAGTTATCTGAGGAAAATTTTGGGCAACTATGTGAAGGAATTTTCGAGAGTTTGTGTCGTTTGAGGATACGTTGATGTTTTTGCAAGAGACAAAAGTTGCCGGAATAGGATAAAATTCACACGTTTGCTGTTAATTTGCACTAAAACACTGTTCTTTTGAATTTTCTTCTTTTTTATGATATTTATTTTTGTTGTTGTCTGTACAGCATTAGAAACAGTACTGACACATGTTTGTTTTGTTCCCAGTGTGAATTTTGATGTGTGAAGTCAAATGGGGGGATTTTTGCAATTTGAGTGCTTTTTATTGAAGTTTAATGATTTTTTTTTTTGAATTAATTTACAAATGATAAATTAGAGCCCCTCTGACAAATTTTTACTTTTACTCCATTTTCGACAAGATTTCAATTTTTTTGCAAGTTAAAAATGAAATTGCTTTGACATTTGGAGCAGTTTTTGACACAGTTTTTTTGCTCTTGATTTAGTTTTTAAAACAAAACTATGTCAAAGAAAAAAAAATTTTTCAGTTTCAATTTTTTGGCAGTTTTGAGTTACAAAATTATTAAAAATGATAAATTAGAGCCCTCTGACAAATTTCAATCCATTTGGAGCAAGATTTGACAAAAATTGCTTTGACACAGTTTTTGACACAGTTTTTTTGCTCTTGATTTAGTTTTTAAAACAAAACTATGTCAAAGAAAAAAATTTTTTTCAGTTTCAATTTTTTTGCAGTTTTGAGTTACAAAATTATTGAAAATGATAAATTAGAGCCCTCTGACAAATTTCAATCCATTTGGAGCAATATTTGACAAAAATTGCTTTGACACAGTTTTTGACACAGTTTTTTTGCTCTTGATTTAGTTTTTAAAACAAAACTATGTCAAAGAAAAAAATTTTTTTCAGTTTCAATTTTTTTGCAGTTTTGAGTTACAAAATTATTGAAAATGATAAATTAGAGCCCTCTGACAAATTTCAATCCATTTGGAGCAAGATTTGACAAAAATTGCTTTGACACAGTTTTTGACACAGTTTTTTTGCTCTTGATTTAGTTTTTAAAACAAAACTATGTCAAAGACAAAAATTTTTTTCAGTTTCAATTTTTTGGCAGTTTTGAGTTATAAAATGATTAAAAATGATAAATTAGAGCCCTCTGACAAATTTCAATCCATTTGGAGCAAGATTTGACAAAATAGCTTTGACACAGTTTTTTTGCTCTTGATTTAGTTTTCAAAACAAAATTATGTCAAAGAAAATTTTTTTTTTTTTCAGTTTCAATTTTTTGGCAGTTTTGAGTTACAAAATTATTAAAAATGATAAATTAGAGCCCTCTGTCAAATTTCAATCCATTTGGAGCAAGATTTGACAAAAATTGCTTTGACACAGTTTTTGACACAGTTTTTTTGCTCTTGATTTGGTTTTCAAAACAAAACTATGTCAAAGAAAATTTTTTTTTTCAGTTTAAATTTTTTGGCAGTTTTGAGTTACAAAATTATTAAAAATGATAAATTAGAGCCCTCTGTCAAATTTCAATCCATTTGGAGCAAGATTTGACAAAAATTGCTTTGACACAGTTTTTGACACAGTTTTTTTGCTCTTGATTTAGTTTTTAAAACAAAACTATGTCAAAGAAAAAAATTTTTTTTCAGTTTCAATTTTTTGGCAGTTTTGAGTTATAAAATGATTAAAAATGATAAATTAGAGCCCTCTGACAAATTTCAATCCATTTGGAGCAAGATTTGACAAAAATTGCTTTGACACAGTTTTTGACACAGTTTTTTTGCTCTTGATTTGGTTTTCAAAACAAAACTATGTCAAAGAAAATTTTTTTTTTCAGTTTCAATTTTTTGGCAGTTTTGAGTTATAAAATGATTAAAAATGATAAATTAGAGCCCTCTGAGAAATTTTTATCCATTTGGAGCAAGATTTGTCAAAAATTGCTTTGACACAGTTTTTGACACAGTTTTTTTGCTCTTGATTTAGTTTTTAAAACAAAACTATGTCAAAGAAAAATTTTTTTTTCAGTTTCAATTTTTTGGCAGTTTTGAGTTGTAAAATGATTAAAAATGTCGTCGACTCGACGAGTCGAGTTTAATACCACATTTTTTCTTCGAAATGCGGTAAAAAAAATATTAAAATAATGAAATTAAATTTAAAAAATAAAATTTTAAAACAAATTATTTTAAAATTAAGCTAAAATAAAAAAAATGTTAAATTTTTTTCAAAATTATTTTTTTTTTAATTTTCAAAAAACGATCTCACATTCGACCAAACTCGTCGAAAATCCATCCCTCATAACATTTCACTCCGCACTGTCAACGCATTAGTTCGCAAAGTTGACCGCCAGAGTTACTGGTTCATGGACAGAACGAAATTCACTGAGAACATTTTCCATTAATTTAACGACAAATCAGTGGCAACAAAACACTTGTTTACGTAAATTTGCCTCCCTTAAAGTGAAATTTCGTGAAAAATCTACGGCAAATCCGCAAATAAATGTAGATAATCTGCCTGCAAAAAGTCAACGCAACACACACATTCGCTACAAATCGGGTAAAAAAGACGAGAAAAAAAGATGGCGTGTTAATGAAAGAACGGAAATTTTTGTGTGCGGAATTTCAAAGTGAATTTTACCGAAGAAAAAGTCAAAATTTCCACGGAAAAGCAATTTGCGTGCAAGCAACGCAGTGCCGCGGTGCAATTTATGGTGAAAAAGGAAAATCCGATCGTTGATTTGGCAGTGAAACCAAACGAGAATCACTCGACGCAATGAGTCAGGTAATTTTCAGCTCGTTTTTGGCGGAAAAGCCCTCAAAAGTGGATGGGAAAGTGTTTCGGCGACGTTTGGGCGACTTTGGATCTCGCGAAAATGACTTGGGCGTGGCATGTGCTTTGGCAAAGTGCTCGGAAAATGCCAACTAAACGGATGGAAAATGCTTTGTTTACATTTATTTGAGCTCCAAAAGGGACTTTTAAAGGCCCAGCTTCGTCTCAAGTGTTTTCTGATTCATTTTCTTCCGAGTTTTAGGCATCATCTCCCGCGGGAAAGACGAAAATTCGACATCCGCGTGTCTCTTGAATCGCGATGGAATGGCTCGATATCCAAGGCAGTGCAATTAGAAAGAAGGATTCTAACGATACCAAAGCAGCTCTCAAGGAAGCTCTTTGTGCTGAACAGTAATTTGCTTCATTTCGTGTCTCCTCATCAAATTTAAGCCCAAGTTTCTTTCATCATTTGACCAAATTCGGGACTTTTCATTCAACTTCTCGCAGAATTTCACCCAAAAGCCGGTATTTTGGCGGGCAGAATCGTTCTAAGGAACATTTTAAGGCTTTTTCCTGATTTTTCTTGCATTTTTGATGCGAAAAATGTTATGTAACCATCTTCTACGCAGTTGAGAAAAAATTTTTCAAAGGAATTTTTGATGAAAAATCAAGCAGTTGGATGGTTCTTGAGACGATTATGAGGATCTGAAAGCTTCCCCGAGGATTTTTTGTCCTTTTTGTGCAAATCTGTGACAATAATTTACTGAAAAAAATGCCACGTGGCATTTTATGAACATTTAACGAAGAAAAATTGAATTTTTAGCGGAATTTTAGGACAAATTTTGGAAAATTCGAGCTATAGGATACCCAAAAGGACCTTGACAAGGATTTACTGAAGCTCAAGTGTGAATTGAAGAAAAATATTTTATTTAAAAAAGTGCCTAAAGTGCTTTAAAAGGATTAAAAAAAGTTTTTTTCAAAGAAATTTAAACATTAAATGAATTTTAGTCGATTTTTGAACATTTTACGAGGTCAAAGTGCATAAATTAGGGTGTCAATATCCGAATTTGATATCCTTCGTTATTGAGCTTCATTTAAAATTCTTTAGAAACATTTTCAAAATTCAACTTTTCCTTTCCCAAAACTTTTTAGAAGGATTTTTAATGAATTTTTTAAGCAATTTTTGAGATTTTTAACAATTTTTTCCAATTTTTCCTTTTAGTCAAAACACAACAGCAGCGATTCAGAGCATGACAATGATTCCAGCAGTGATAGCAAAAGCGACGAGAGTTCATCGTCGTCGGAAAGCGAATCGGGATCCGGCAGTTCATCGGGATCCGAATCCGATCATGATAAATCTAGTCGCAAGTCGCATGGAAATCATGACGACAGCAAAAGCTCCAAAAGTAGCAAAAGCTCCAAATCATCCAAAAGTCACAATTCCTCGGGCAACATCGAACATTCGGATAGCGGAGAGGAAAATGGGAACGAAACGCAACCGCAAACCGCAACAAATGGCGTCGACATAAATTCCACGCAAGACACGAGTCACACGACGTACAAAAGCGGCAGTGAATCCGATGCGAGCAAATCGAGTGATGCAGGGAACAGTGACTCGTCTGATGACGAGGAAACGAGAAATCATGCACAAACGACGGCAACAGAATTTGAACCTTACAGCGGAGGGAAAAGTAGTCCTGATGATGTAAGTTTTTTTTATTTTTTTCATTTTAAAAAATTAGTTTTAAATTATTTTTTTTATTTTAAAAATTTTTCAATTTTTTTTTTGATCTGATAAAAAATAACTTTTCACAACGAAAATTAATTATTTTAATATTTTTCTCATTTAATTTATATTTTTATAAAAAAAAATTTTTAATTTTGCTTTTCATAAAAAATAGTTTTTAAAATTTCGTTTTGAAAAAATAATTATTATTTCTGATTTATTTTTTATTGCTTTTAATTTTTCATTTTGCTTTGCATAAAATGATCAGTCAAAAATTTTAGCCCTAAAAAAAAATTTTTTTTTTCCTAAAATAATAATTTTTCAATTTTTAATTAATTTTATTTTCTCATAAAAAAAAATTTTTAATTTCTCAAAAAATAATTTTAATTTTTTTTATTTTATTTCTCATAAAAAATGGTTTAATTTTTTTCTTATGGAAAATGAGTTTTATTTTGCTTTGCTTAAAAAAATTATTTATAAATTTAAAATGTTTGTAAATTAATTTTTAATTATTTAAAAATTTTTTCAAATGTTTTTCTCTAAAAATATAAATTCTTCAAATTAAAATTAATAATCAAAATTATTGATAAAATTATTAATATTTAATGTTTTCTCACAAAAAAAAAATTATTATTAAATCCCTTTTAAAAAATTGATTTTCAAAAAAAAAAATTATTTATAAATTTTTAGTTTAAAAAATAATTATTTGATTTTTTTTTTAAATAATAATTTTTTCAAATTTTAGTTAATTTTAGCATCTTGTAAAAAAATAATTTAATTAAAAAAAAATATTTAAATTTTTTTTTATAAAAAAATTTTTTTTAAATTATGATTTTCATGAAAAAAGGTCGTTAATTTTATATTTTTAAATTCAAATATTTTTTCAAATTTTATTTCTCATAAAAAAGCTGAAAAAAATAAAAGAAAAAAAAATTATTTATAAATTTTTGACCAAAAAAAAAATGTTTAAAAATTAAAGAAGTTTTAAAAAAATAATTAATATTTAAAATTAAAATGATTAGGTATTAATTATTTTTCAAATGCTCATTAAAATTACGTTTAATTTTTTTTCAAATTAAAAAATTATTTTCTAAATTTTTAGAATTATTTTCTATTTTTTTTATGTTTTTTTCGTATTTTTAGGAGGAAGATCTCGCCGTTCGTCGCCTCAAACGAAAACAAGAACAAATGGCAGCGCGTAAAATGCGCGCAGGAACTCTCCGAGCAGCTGCAAATGCCGCAACTTCCACAAATTCGGGCAGTTCGACGCCGCGCAACAACGTGCAACAACCCTCGAAGAAGCGAAAACCCAACCGAAGTCGATGGAAAAGCGAATCCTCCGACGAAGACGACGACGACGACGAAAGCGACGAAAACTCAAGTGATAATTCATCCGTGATGAGTAGAAATAATCGCAAACGCCCAGCACGCGGTCGCCGAAAAGTCGCGTCAAACACGCAAAACAACAACCGCAATCGCCAAAAGCATTATTCGTCGGAGGAGGATTCGCGCGCTGTAAATCGCCGCACGAAAAATGCCGTTAGTTATAAGGAAGCGTCGGAAGACGAGCCCACGGATAGCGAGGATTTAGTTGAAATCGAGTACGACGAGGAAACGGTGCAGGAAGACGACAAATCGGAGACAATTGAACGCGTTGTGGGCAAGAGAATCGGGAAAAAGGGCGCGACGGGCAGTTGTACGACAATGTATCAAGTAGATGAGCACGGAGATCCGAATGAGGGATGCGATGAGCGTGACAAGGAAAATACGGAAGTTCAGTACCTGATAAAATGGAAGGGATGGAGTCATATTCACAACACGTGGGAAACGGAAGAGACGTTAAACGAACAAAAAGTCAAGGGAATCAAGAAGTTGGAGAATTATATCAAGCGCGAACGGGACATTGACATGTGGAAACGAATTGCAGGTCCCGAAGATCTCGATTATTTCGAATGTCAGCAGGAATTGCAGCAAGAATTACTTAAAAGTTACTACAACGTCGATCGGATAATCGCCCAAACGGTCAAAGAAGACGGCTCGATAGATTATTTTTGTAAATGGGAGTCGTTGCCGTATGCAGAAGCGACGTGGGAAGACGCGAATCTCGTTCTGAAGCACTGGCAATCGAAAGTTGCCGAATTTGAAGCACGTGAAAGTTCCACCAAAACTCCTACAAAGGCGATCGGCAAGTACAGACCAAAGTTTCAAAAGCTCGAGGAGCAGCCAGATTTCCTCGGATCCGATCGCGGATTAGCGCTGCGTGATTACCAAATGGATGGCTTGAATTGGCTGAGTCTTTCGTGGAGTCGCGGCAATTCTGTGATTCTCGCCGACGAAATGGGTCTCGGCAAAACCATCCAAACCATCAGCTTCCTGTACTATCTGTACAACGTTCATTCGTTGCACGGACCCTTTTTGTGCGTCGTTCCGTTGAGTACGATGACGGCATGGCAGCGGGAATTCCAAATTTGGGCTCCAAATATGAATGTCGTGACATACCTCGGCGACGTTGGGAGTCGGGAGATTTTACGACAGCACGAATGGTGCTTCGACAACACAAATAGACTGAAATTCAATGCGATTCTGACGACATACGAGATTTTGTTGAAAGACAAAACGTTCCTCGGATGCATAAGTTGGGCTGTGTTACTCGTCGACGAGGCGCATCGTCTCAAAAACGACGATTCTCTTCTGTACAAGGCACTGAAGGAGTTTGAAACGAGTCACAGACTTCTAATTACGGGAACTCCGTTGCAAAATTCCCTCAAAGAGCTGTGGGCGTTGCTTCATTTCATTATGCCGCATAAATTTGAGTCATGGGATGATTTTGAGCGATATTACGGGAGTACGACGGAAAAGGGATACACGAGACTGCATAAGGCGTTGGAGCCGTATATTCTGAGGAGAGTGAAGAAAGATGTCGAAAAGAGTTTGCCGGCGAAAGTTGAGCAGATTTTGCGCGTGGAAATGACTTCCATCCAACGACAGTATTACAAGTGGATCTTAACGAAAAATTTCAATGCCTTACGGAAGGGAGTGAAGGGGTCGGCAAGTACTTTCTTGAATATCATGATTGAGCTGAAGAAATGCTGTAATCATGCGCAACTCACAAAGCCCATGGATGATGATCCCGATCAGAAGCAGGAGGATGATCATCTACAAAGATTGTTAAAAGGTAAGAAAAAATTATTTAATATTTTTTTTATTTTTTTTTTTTTTTTTTTAATTTAAATATCGTAAAGCTTAAATTTTTTGAAAAGTTTTTTAAAAATTATTAAAGTATATTTTTCAAATATTTCTAACAAATTTTATTGTTTAATATTTTTTGTCAGTAACTTTTAACGTAAAAATTGTTTCAATTTAAATAATAATTAAAATTTTCTTAAAAAATCAAAAAAAGTTAAATTTTTAAAATCCAATCATATTTATTTATTTGAAAAAAAAAATTTTTTTAATTGAAATTTTTTGAATATTAAAATTTGAAAATTTTATTTTATATTTTTTATTTATTTTCATTAAATAAAATTTAAAAAAATAAATATTTTTTCTCAAATTAAGATTCAAGATTGAAGAATAAAAATTTCATTTCAATTTTATTTTTTCATGTTTATTTTTTTTAAAAAATCAATAATTTTGTTAAAACTTTGCAAAAATTAAAAAAAAAATTAATATTTTCATAAATTTTTAAAATTTTGCAATAAAATTTTTTTGAATGAAAAAAATTTTTTGATAAAATTTTTTTGAGAAAAAAAAATTAAAAATTAAAATTTTAGTTTTTAAATTTTTAATTTTTTTTTTTTAAAAAAATATTCATTAAGTTTAAAATTTAAAAAAAATTTAAAGAAAAATTAAATTAAATTTTTAGAAAATTAGAAAAATTATTGAAAATTTTTAAAATAAATTAAAAAATTTTTTTTTTTAATTTTAAACTTTTTAAAAATTTTTAATATTTAATTTTCAATAAAATTTAATTTTTTTATTTTCTTTAAGAATTTAAATTTTTAAATTCAATGAAAATTTAAAAAAATAAATAATTTTTTTAATGAAGATATTCAAAAAATTTATTTTTTTAAAATTAAAATATCTAAGTAAATTTAATAAATTTTTAAAATTAAGATGCAAAGAAAAGCAATTTTTTTCTTAAAATTTTATTTAATTTTTTTTTTTTGTATATTAAAACCTAAAAAATTAATCATTTTTTTTAACTATTTCAGGCTCCGGTAAACTTGTGTTACTCGACAAACTGCTGGTCAGACTTCGCGAAACGGGTCATCGCGTACTCATCTTCTCCCAAATGGTCCGCATGCTCGACATCCTCTCCGAGTACCTCCAAAAACGCCATTTTCCCTTCCAACGACTTGACGGCAGCATCAAAGGCGAAATCCGCAAACAAGCTTTAGATCATTTCAACGCCGAAGGCTCTACCGATTTTTGCTTTTTGCTTTCAACACGTGCTGGCGGCTTGGGAATTAATCTCGCAACAGCAGATACTGTGATCATTTTCGACTCCGATTGGAATCCGCAGAACGATTTGCAGGCGCAGGCAAGAGCGCATCGTATCGGACAAAAAAATCAGGTGAATATCTATCGTTTGGTCACGGCACGAAGCGTCGAAGAAGAAATTGTCGAACGAGCGAAGAAAAAAATGGTTTTAGATCATTTGGTGATTCAACGGATGGATACGACGGGAAAAACTGTGCTCGACAAGGGGCATGGGCAGACAAATACGCAACCCTTTAACAAGGACGAGTTGAGTGCCATTTTGAAATTTGGAGCGGAAGAGTTGTTCAAAGACGACGGCGAGGACGGGGAAGGCGACGAACTCGTTTGTGATATTGATGAAATCTTGCGGAGGGCAGAAACACGCGACGAGGCGCCAGAAATGCCGGGAGACGAACTTTTATCGGCTTTTAAAGTTGCCAGCTTCGCATTTGACGAAGACAAAGACGTGCCAGCGGCGAAAACGGAGCCCGAGGAAAACGACACCAAAGACTGGGATGACATTATCCCCGAAAATTTCCGAAAAATTGTCGAAGAAGAGGAACGCAACAAGGAAATGGGCGATTTGTATCTCCCGCCGCGACGTTTGACCTTGAAACAGATGCAGGAAAATAATTTAGACGAATCCGGCGGAAGTGCGAAGAAAAAGAAGGGAAAACAGCAACAAATGGATGACGAGAGTTACGAAGCGACTGACGGCAGTGACGATGATCGCCCACGCAAAAGAGGAAGACCCACAATGAAGGAAAAAATCCCGAATTTTACCGACACGGAAATTCGAAAATTCATTCGCGCCTTTAAAAAATTCCCCGCGCCACTGAAACGTCTCGAACAAATTGCCTGCGACGCGGAATTACAAGAAAAAACTTTGGCTGACCTTCGAAAAGTTGGAGAAATGCTCATCGCGAGATGCCAATCCTTCATCGATGAACAGTCAAAGGAGAATGAAACGCAAAATGGGCCCGAAGCGAAGAAAAAAGGAGCTCGTGCAGCATTTTCTGTCAAATTTGGGGGAGTTTCCTTCAATGCAAAAACCCTTTTGTCATGTGTCGAAGAGCTTGAACCCTTGGATGAAGTAATGCCATCGGACATGAACGAACGCCTTAAATGGGTTCTCGAGATAAAAACTCGTCCCGCGAATTTCGATGTCGATTGGGGCGCGGAAGAAGACTCCAAATTGCTTTGTGGCATCTACCAACACGGCATGGGATCATGGGAAGCGATGAAAATGGACCAATCGCTTCATTTATCGGATAAAATTTTGCATGCGACGGAAAGTAAAAAGCCTCAAGGCAAACATTTGCAGTCGAGAGCCGAATATTTGTTGAAAATTATCAAGAAAAATCTCGAATTGAAGAAGGGAAAAGCGAATAAGGCTGGTAAACGTCAGAGAAAAGCGAAAAAAGAGGCAGTTGCCAAGTCAAAAGCGATCGTAGAAGCAACAGAAGAAGCAGATTCGAGCGAAGAGACAAAAGCAAAGGGCAAAAAGGAACGCACGAAATCCGAAAATCACGATGCGACGACGCACGATGAGACGTCAAATGGTCCCAAGGATGCCAAAGAACGCAAAAAGAAGGAAAAAACGAATAAAAAACAGAATAACAAGAAAAACGTGGGTCCTTTGCATATCACGATGAACAGCGATCCGACGCCATTGAACGTTCTCGGCGATTTGGATCCGAAAATCTTCAACGAATGCAAGGAGAAAATGCGTCCCGTGAAAAAAGCCTTAAAAGCTTTGGATAATCCTGACCACAAGTTGTCTCAAACGGAGCAAGTTCAACATACGCGACAATGTCTCTTGAGTATCGGCAACCAAATCAACGATTGTCTCAAAGAATACAAAAATCCCGATCAAATTAAGGAATGGCGCAGCAATTTGTGGTATTTTGTGTCGAATTTCACGGAATTCGATGCAAAAAAACTCTTCAAACTTTATAAACACGCCTTGAAAAAGGAATCGCTGTCGTCGCCAACGGGAACTGGACCAACGACGCCAAATCACAAAGCTGAAAATGCGAGTCAGAAGGCGACAAATGACGTCGGAAATAATTCCGTGAAGAAAGAAAAGAAGGAAAAGAAGAAAAAACATCACAAGGAACGGGATGAGAGGGATGCTGAGGGAAAGAAAAAGGGTCGAAGCATGGAACATGATCACGTACTTGGAGGAGATGAGACGAGAGAAGATGTTTCGAGGGTGAAGAGGAAACTCGAAGATGGCGATTATGAGCAAGAGTCGAAGGAGCATAAGAGGTTGCATGGCGATAGCAGGTAAAATTTTCATGAATTTGGATTATTTTTGGTTAAAAATAATTTTTTTTTGAATTTTTTAGGAGAGATCGTGATAAGGATGAAAGAAAGAAATGGGATGATTATCGGGGATCGTCACGGAGTTCAAGTAGTGCAACAGCTTCTCGCATTCCTCCGCTTTTTGCTGATGGGAGAGTTCCTCCGACGGGCAGTTATGCGGATGGCGATCGATGGAGTTCGCGTGATAGGTAAAAATTTATTTTTTTTTTTAATATTTGGTTTTATAAAATTTAAATAAAATTAAAAAATTTTAAAAATTTACAAATTAAAAAATTTTTCAAATTTAAAAAAAAATTAAATTTTTAAAAAATTTAAAATAAAAAAATTAATTCTTTCAAAAATTTTTAAATTTTAAAAAATTTTTTAAAAAAAAATTTTTGTCTATTTTTTAGCAAAAAAAATTTTTTTTAAAAATTTTTTTTAATTTAAATTTTTTTTTAAAAAGTTTAAAAGCAAAAATTTCGGGTGATTTTTCATTTAAAACAAAAAATTTTATTTGAATTTTTAATTTTTAATAAAAAAAAAATTATTTTTAGCAACAATTATTTTTTTCTATTAAAAGATTAATTTTTGATCAGAATATTATAAAAAATTTAAAATTTTCTCAACAAAAAAATTTTGATTGGAAGGTTTTTTAAATTTGAATTTGTAATCAGAATTTTTTTTTCTTTTTTTAATTTTCAAACTAAAAAAAAATTAAAAATTTCATATTTTCTTCTAATTTTTAAAATTATTATCAAAAAAATTTACAAAAAAAGTAAAATCTTTGACAAATATTGACTAAAAATTTAAATTTTCTTAAAAATTTTCACAAACTTGTCAAATAAAAATTATTTTAACTAAAAAAACTTTCAAATTTTTCATTCCAGATACGACAGCAAACGAGATCGTTACGACAGTTATCGCAGTCATTCCGGATACCATCGTGAAAGAGATCGCGATCATCGCGAACGAGATCGTGACGGTAGAAGAATTGACAAGAGAAGGTACTTTCCCTAACTTTTTCTCATAAAAATCCAAAAACTAAACAAAAAATTAAATTTTTCAGTCGTTATGCTCCGCCTCATCCCCCAATGTCGGGTTATCCAGCATATCCAATTGCTCCGGGCTATTATCCTCCTCCGGCAGATTCTTATGCAAGAGATTCGAGATACGCGCCAGCGCCTCCTCCGCCAAGTTCGAGCTTGGATTGGCGAGATCGCGAATACGGAACGGCAGAATATTACATGGATGAACGCAGCGTAGGCAGTACAGGCAGTAGTCGTGATAGAAGAGATTCGTACGGTGAACGAAGACCACCGTCATCGACAAATACGTAAAAAAATAGACATAAAAAAAAGTTGGAAGATCGCATTTCTTATAAAAACAATTTTCTTTATTTTTTCCTGAATTCCAAATTTGGCGAAAAAAACTTTTTTTTTACTCAATTTCTCTTAAATAATTTAATTTAATTAATATTTCATGAAAATTTCAACAAAAAAAATTAGGAAATTATAAATAGGAACAAAATTTCAAAGACATCAATTTGTTTCAATTTAAAAAAATTATTATTTTTCATCGAATACCGATTGTAAATAAATAAGAATTAATTTTAATAATTTTTTTGTAAATATTTGTTAGCAAAAAAAAATTTCCGATTATTTTAAATCTTTTTTATTTTTGAAGCGAATGTATAAAAAAGTGTAAATAAATCAGAAAATCCCTTAGATAGATAAGTCTTCTGTAGCTCTAAGTGCTTTATGGCACAAAAATGATATTTAATTTAAATTAATTATTATGTCGAAAGATCATTATTAAAATTTATTATTTAAAAAAAAAGAAAAATAAATCAATAAAAAACTAGTTTCAAAAGAAAATATAAAAAAAAATGTTTTTTTTCAACAATTTTGCTGTTCAAAGTCAAACTTTTGATCGTAGTGACCTTTGTTTGATTTTTACTCAAGTAGTGACGAAATATTTTCCTTCGAAAAAATAATTCATAAAAAATTTTAAAAGGTTATCTTGCATTAAAAATTCAAAAAAATTAAGTGCATTTTTTTTTTTTTTTGAAAAAAAAAATATTTTTTTTTAATTCAAAAAATATTTTTCTTATTATAAAAAAAAAAAAATTTAAAAACAATTCTCAGAATGACATTAAAACTTTTAAAAAACTCTTCAATTGAATAAATATAAAAAAACAAACACCTAACACTTTAATAGCTTTTCAAATCCTTGTCATTCATAATCATACTTTCTGCCAAAATAACAAAAAAAAAATATTCAAATTATTTATAGACTTTGCTGTGCATGTGCACTTCTATTGTTTTTATAAAGTGTTTGTTTAAAGTATATTTATTTGAACGAAACATTTTTTTTATTTCTCTCATTCCAATAATATTAAAATACAAAATTTTTGGCCATTTCAATTCAGTTCTAATCGAGCGGTTGAATTAATTGCATGGTTTAGATCCGAAAAATGCCGCGCGTTAAAAAACGCAAGACTAAAGTTCAAGCTAAAACTGGATTGAAACGGAATAAGGTAAGTTCAAGAAAAAAAATTTACTTGACTTGAATTAATTTGAATTTTAATAGAAATTCAAAGATGACTTTAATGTCGAAGATGATTTGAATATCGAGGATAAGACAGAATGGTGGGAAAAGGATACCATCACTTATGCGTGAGTATTGAAAATATTTCTATAAAACTCTTCGATATTGATTCTTGTGTAACATACGTTCGTGTAAAATGCAATTTATTGATTTTTTAAATATTTCGCGAGGTGTGAATAGTATTTGAACACAAAATCGATATTTGTCTACTAACTGGTTTGTTATAGAATTTTTCGTGTTACGGAAAAACATTTCAAATTCGAATCATCTGAAAATATTTTACAGGTTTCAAGGTTAAAAACACCTTCACACCTTCCTTCCTGTATCTTTGTTTTTTTTTTCCTTTTATTGTGTTGCTTAACAGTTTACTTTTTAAGGTGTTCGAAACACGACATTTGCTTGAGAAGGCGTAACTTGACAACATTAAGCGCAATTGCCTGATCATCAACATACCAACAAACAAAACAAATTCATTGAAAAAGTTTTCCAATTACCGTTTTATTGTTGCTCATTTATGTTAATAAAATGCCTAACAAGGATACAGAGCATTTAAACACGGATGAGTCGAAATTTGCAAAAAGGTTTTTTGCGTATTACCCCTTTGAGAAGATTTCGCGGAGGGTTGAGCGATGAGTGGTTTTAAGCAAAATTAACTTTTGAGTAAATTAAACTTAAAGGGGCTCAAAATTTTATATTCTATGTGATTTATGAGATTTATTCGTACAAACGAATATTATTGCTTTCTTTTGAAAATACGAAGTTCGACAAATCTTACACCGATCATTTGTTACTGACAATATGCAATTCTGCTCAATAGTATCATTTCTGTGACGACTTTTGCGTAAAGTAGAGTAAACATATTAAAGTTAAAGTTGTTACCATTAATTTTTAAGACCTAAGATTACTTTTTGTGCATATTGATACAATGTTGCTTTTTCTAATTTTAACTTCAAGATGTACATCAAGAAACAGCCTTCGACTAAGTATTTTTGCCTTTAAGGATGGGGAATACAGGAGTTTTTCTTAATGTGTTTGTTTTTTTGAGTTAAATGAATGAACGATATCCATAATACGAAATGATGAAGTCTGCGCTTTAAAGCATGTGAAATTGTTGGTTGATGTTAACATTTGAAAGACCTTTTGAAGATGTTTTCCCTCATTTGTTAACGACGTGGTTTTAAAAAACGAAAAGTGTTTTCTTTACTGAGCTATTGACTGATTGGTCTGAATGTTGGCTTCTCTGTTATTTTTATACTAAATTATAAGAAAATATTTGTACTTCGTTTTTTAAAGATCCTTGTGCCTTTTCTACTAAATCTGTTAAAAAAAATAATAAAAAATAAAAAAAAATTGACAAATTATGAAAATTTAAAAAATTTTTTAAAATTAACTCACAAATTTTACTTCCTTTTTGCATCTGAAATAAATTATATCTGAAACAAATAATATTTTTTAACAAGTAAAAAAAAAATTAAATAGTAAATTAATCACACTTACCTCCTTAAATTAAACGACAAAATCTCTCGCCATACCAACCCTCGAACTCAAACCGCGTTACACTGTATTACCTTTTTAACAACACCTTGGCAATATCATCATTCAAGAAAATATTACGAGCACCTCGATGTACGAAAATTAATCTGATTATCAGTCAATTATTGGCAAGTCACCCGAAAGCAGGAACATAAATTCACAACTCTTTAATCAATTGGTGCGATTAATCGACAACATACTTTGGCAATTCTTGCTTTGTACTTTCACTCTTTTGTCTTCGAGTCAAACTAAATTGCAAAATAGCGTGTCACGGATCCATCAAGTGTTCAACTCGGATGTCCCTTAACCCTTGCTTCAGTTCGTCAACGATTTTTTTGAACCTCACATGTCACATATCAGCTAAAGCCTAAAGTTTTTATCACAAAGTCAATATCTCGCAACAAGGATAATGATATTGTAACAACGCATGCAACAAGAATTCTGAAAAGAAATGAAATAAAAGAGTCAGATTAGTAAAATATGATTGATATGTCGACAAAATACTTACACAGTTGAGTAAAAACACACGAGTTAACTTGATTCTTGTTATGCGAAGGGAAAATTTATTACCCATTGCTTGCATTGTCTTTATGATGGTGATACATGTTAAACAAAAATATAGAAAAAAAAAACAAAGAAGTTGCATGGAATTGTGTTGTTACAAGTCTCCTTAACAAGAGAGCATACAAGCATTAATGTTGTTTATGTAAATGTTACAAAAATAAATAAAACTTTTTTTTTTATTCGTTGGAAATATTTTTCGTTTTTGCGTTTAGCGGAGATTTGTAAAGTGACTGCAAGTTACTTTGGCTTGAGTGTTCGGGCGTTACAGTTCGTAATTTTTTCGCGATTCCTTCGGAAATTAAATTTTTTAATTAATTTGTGACAACTGAGTGAAAATGTTGGCAAGAATTGCTTTGTTGAAGAAGAAAAAGGAGGAAGAGGAGAAAGATCGTCTCGATATGAACCCTCATGGGTTCTGGGGCACTTTAGAAAATCTCATTGGTCGCGAACGGAAGAGAGCTGCTGCGAAAAGTAGTTTCAGCGATGGAATGGGAAAATTCATGTTAGCTCTTCCCGCTTTAAGAAGTGGGCATAGTACGAGGTATTTTTGATTTTTTATTCAAGTCCTTCGGGAATAAATGACAAGGCGTCTCCATATCGAACAAAAAATAAATCCATAAATGTTTAACGATATTTTTGCCACAATAAAACGCATTCATTCCCGCTTGACTGACACACAAAAATCATTCTTTGTAATTGACGTGTCCCACATTTTCCCTCCCTTCGTTGTGTCGTGCCATAATATTTGAAATTTGTTTGCACAACAACCGCGCTTTCGTTACAACTTTAGTCACATCGATGACGGTTTCAACGTCGGACTTGAACCAACATTATCCGATTTTAATCATTTTCGGGAGGAAGACGAAGAAAAAAATAATCGCAAAAAATTAACGGAGCAAGATTTGTACGACGAAGACGGAAGACGAAAACGCAAGAAAAAGCGCAAACGAAGAATTGTTCATAAAATTATCACACGAAAAATGGTGAAAGACGAAGAGTACAGAAAACAAGTCGACGAGAAGATTTACAAAGAATTAGCAGTTCCATCAGCTCACGAATATACGGGCCCGCAATACGACTTGAGGTAAGTAAAGTGCAAAAATTCACAGAAAGGTGCATCAAACGAAGAAAAAAATGAAAAATAATTTAATTTGAGTGTCATTATTTAAAAGCACGCAACCTAAATTCTTGTTGCCTAAAAAGTAAGTGATATATGTGCAAAGAAAAGCAACAGGAAGTAACAATAACAACACTGAACTATATAAATGCTCAAAAATGTAACATTTTTGTTTACTTGAAGCGACGTTAACGACACAACATGCACAAAGAAAATTTTTTTGTCTTTTTTAATACTACAAAAAAGAAAATTTTTATGAATGAATTTCGTGTTATATCGTTCAAAAATAAAAAAATAAGGAAAGAAATCGTATAACAGTGAGAGAGCTTAGTTTGTTGTGAAAAAGCTTGAAAAAAAAAATAACTTTTGTTCAAGTTTCTTTGAAATTCTCAACAAAAGATGTCTCAAAAAAAATATTGAAAAAAAAAATGATGAGTGATTGCATGACAATGAAAATCAAGATAATGAAGTGAAAAGAAAAGAAATTTCAATTAGGGAAGTTTTTGATACAGATTAGATATTTGGATTTGATAATGAAGGAACAACAGGTGGGCTATAAAAGTTAAAATATCGTTAAAGGAAAAGTTTACTGAAAAGGAATAAACGTTAAATACAAGGCGTTTCCTTGTGAATGAATTTGATGTAAGATTCATGAATTGTTAAAGCTGTTTTTGATTTTCGTCTAAATGATTCTTTGAGAATTTTTTTGATCGATATCTTTTATCGAGTATCTAAAATGTAAGAAATTCTTGAATTTTTTTACAAGTGCGAAAAAAATTTTTTTGAAATAAAAATTTCTATTAAAATTTGATATTTTCTTAATTTTCAAATATTTTTTTTATGAATTTCGTTTTATAAATATTTTACTTGAAATTAAATAAGAGAATTAATAAAATTTGAAAAACGAAATAACAATTTTATTTATTTTTATTTTCAATAAATAACATTCAAAAATAAAGAAATTTTGAAATTTAAAAATTAAAAAAAATTTCTAATATGAACCGAATTTTTTCTATGTTTTTATTGATTAATTTTTTTTTTAAATTGGTTAAAAATGTTAAAATAATTCCTAATTTAAAAAAAAATAAAGGAAGAACTCCCAAATATTTTTTTATATTTTTAAGAATAATATAATTTGAAGAAATATTTAAAATTTTCCTCTATTCTTTAAAATTTTTTTTTTGTTTGAAAAATTTTCTGAAGAGTTATTTATAAATCTACATATAAATCTACATATTTGTCTATTAAGTTTAAGAATTTCGAAAAAAAAATAATAAATTTAATTTAATTTTAATTTAAAAAAAAAGAAATTATTATTAATAATTTTTTTTTTAAATCTGTTTTTAAAAGTTAAAATTTCTTATTTATAAAATTTTTCAAAATTCTTAAACTTGATGTACAAATGTCTCAATTTGATTTTTTTTAATCAAAATTTCCATTTTTTAAAGAATTTTTCATATTTCTGATATTTTTTTCTGACAAAATTAATAAATTCTTTTAAAATTTATTATTAATATTTTAAAAGTTAAAAAATCCTTTTAATGAACAAAAATTACTTAAAAAATCTCTGATGTAATCTTCTTACCTGTTAATATCACATAAAACTCCAATCAATAAGTAATTAAATGAAACGATAGCTAATCCGTATTAATCCTCAATAAAGCATCTCTCTTATCGACTTATTTACTCAAACCTTTATAAATCCGATTTTTTTATCAAAAAGAATTCCATTGAATCGCATTTCTTGAATTTGTCCAGATGCGTCGACAGCTGTTTATATTTTCAATTCACGTAATTAAAGCTCATCATTTGTCGCTTGCTTGATGACAATGAAGTGTTTCATGATCAAAAGTCAAGTAGAAATGTAAGCGTGACTCATATTTAGTCAACAATGTCGTGCATAACGTGTCTCTTTGTCATTTCGATATTCAACTGGAAATTTATTAGCATAGGTTATTGACATAAATCTATTTTTGTGGAATATTTTTTTAGCTGGATTTCAGTGTCAAGTTGTTGGAAAGGACCTTCGAGAAACATTTTTTGATAAAAATGAAAAAAAAAATATTTAAAAAAAATTGTTAAAAAATTATTTAATTTTTTTTTTTATTTTATTTTATTTTTTTTTTATTTTATTTTATTTTTTTTTTTAATTTTTTATTATTTTTTTTTAATTTTTTATTTTTTTTTTTTTAATTTGAAAAATAATTATTATTTATTTATTTTTTTTTATTTAATTATTTTATATTTTTTAATAATTTTTTTTTAATTTATTTTTTTTAATACGAAAAAAATTATTTTTTATTTATTTATTTTTTAAATATTTTTAAAGAAAAATTTTTTTAATCCAAATCAAGTTTTGAATTAGTTCTGCCTAATTTCCAACACACGCCAAACGCCACTCCAACCTTCAAATATTGCAAATTTGTGTTTGCTGTTAGACACCCAATCGATTTCCAAGTAATAGAGTAACGATATATCCATTTAGATTGTTAGAAACAAAACTTTTTCCCATTATACAAAACACACTTGATTGTTTATTAGGTATCAATTTAGTTTTTTTTTTTTGTTTCTTTCCGTAAATCATGCAAAAGTTATTTTTTTCGTATCATCGTCACATGCCTTTCGTGAGGAAATGTGTAACTTTTTTTTATCGCATTTTCTTTTAAATACGTCGAGGAATACATGCGATCGTCCCTTAAAAGAACTTCAAGACAGACAATCGAGTGTAAAAGAAAAAAAAAGAAATATTACGGCAAAAAAAGGATGATTTAAATGCCACTCAAGCAAAGTAGTCTGTTCACAGCTCGTCGTCGTCGTCGTGAAAAGGTGTTGCTGCGAAATTTTACGGCTTTTCCATTAAATTTACCAATTTTTCGGTGTCAGTTCCATTGTTGCGGCGAATTGGATCGGGCGTGAAAATGTCGAACAAACGCAGTACTCTGAGTTTAATTAAACGCGATTTTCTCGAGTTGTCGACCACGATACCGAAAAGTAAACGAGAACCGCCGAGTAATGGGCAAACCTACGTTGAAGGGTAAGAAAATTGATTAAAAATTATTTTTATGGAAGTCTTTGGGGATTTTCTTCTTTTTAAAAAGGAAATTGTTAGTTTCTTACCTGAAATGCAATTTTACAATTATTTGCTTCAATAATCGTTGGAATTTACGAGTCTCTTGAGGAAGGTTTCCTTTAAAAAAGATACTTTTGGTTTGTAATTCAAGTGCTTTTTGTAACGAAAAACCTCAGAGTAGACAATAATTTGAACAAATGTTGTTCGGTTAAGGAGAAATTTCTGTTATTTGTAAGAAAATATGTTTAGACAGTTCAAATTTCGTTTTACTTACTTGAATGGCATATGTAATTTATGTGAGAAAATTACACAAAAGCATGATATGAGGAAATTTGAAAACAAAAGAATTTTTTTTTATTAAATGTTATTTGGAGTTCGTTTACTTTGACTTGACTTCGTTGAGGGAAAAATTTTTCATAATAAAAAAATTAAAGAAATTTTAATAAATTAACAATTAAAAAAAAATTAAAATTAAATAATTAAAAGTTTTAAATTAAAATTATTTTTTTATAAAAATATCTATTTTTTCATCGTTTTACAATTAAATTTAAAATTTTTGATAAATAATTTGAGATTTTAACAAAAACTTAATGTCATTTATTTTTTTCGTATGAAAACGTCAAAATTTACGAAATCTTTTGAAATTTTTGAAGAAATACTTTTCTGTGTGAATTTTTTTTATCGCATTCCGAAGAAAAAATGCGGTATTAAATTTGACTTGTCGTCTTGTCAGTAACGCTGTGCCACAATTTTTTTTTTTTATTTCATCAAAATCGATCAGATATCAATGGAAATCAACTTTAGAGTAAATATTTATTAACTTTTAGCTTTGAAACCCATCAAAAGTTGGTTGAAAATTGACTTGAGAAAAAAAGTACGATTTTTGCTCCTCATATGATAAAATCGTACTTTTTTTTATTTCATCAAAAATCGATCAGATATCAATGGAAATCAACTTTAGAATGAATATTTATTAACTTTTAGCTTTGAAACCCATCAAAAGTTGGTTGAAAAGTGACTTGAGAAAAAAAGTACGATTTTTGCTCCTCATATGATAAAATCGTACTTTTTTTTATTTCATCAAAAATCGATCAGATATCAATGAAAATCAACTTTAGAATGAATATTTATTAACTTTTAGCTTTGAAACCCATCAAAAGTTGGTTGAAAAGTGACTTGAGAAAAAAAGTACGATTTTTGCTCCTCATATGATAAAATCGTACTTTTTTTTATTTCATCAAAAATCGATCAGATATCAATGAAAATCAACTTTAGAATGAATATTTATTAACTTTTAGCTTTGAAACCCATCAAAAGTTGGTTGAAAAGTGACTTGAGAAAAAAAGTACGATTTTTGCTCCTCATATGATAAAATCGTACTTTTTTTTATTTCATCAAAAATCGATCAGATATCAATGAAAATCAACTTTAGAATGAATATTTATTAACTTTTAGCTTTGAAACCCATCAAAAGTTGGTTGAAAAGTGACTTGAGAAAAAAAGTACGATTTTTGCTCCTCATATGATAAAATCGTACTTTTTTTTATTTCATCAAAAATCGATCAGATATCAATGAAAATCAACTTTAGAATGAATATTTATTAACTTTTAGCTTTGAAACCCATCAAAAGTTGGTTGAAAAGTGACTTGAGAAAAAAAGTACGATTTTTGCTCCTCATATGATAAAATCGTACTTTTTTTTATTTCATCAAAAATCGATCAGATATCAATGAAAATCAACTTTAGAATGAATATTTATTAACTTTTAGCTTTGAAACCCATCAAAAGTTGGTTGAAAAGTGACTTGAAAAAAAAAGTACGATTTTTGCTCCTCATATGATAAAATCGTACTTTTTTTTATTTCATCAAAAATCGATCAGATATCAATGAAAATCAACTTTAGAATGAATATTTATTCAATTTTGTAGCTTTGAAAAAACCGTGTATGGAATACCATCTTGTAGCTTTGAAACCCATCAAAAGTTGGTTGAAAAGGGCCATGAAGAGTACGAAAATGTGAACTTGGGGATACAATAAAGAGTAGGTATGTAATAAATGCGGTATAGTAAGTCGTTCTTTCGACGACTACTTTTTCTATTTTTTTTTTATTAATTTTTCAAAAAAAAAAAAAAAAATTTAAATTATTTCTTTTTATAATTTTTAATTTTTTTTAATACAAACTGAAGGAAAAAATTTCATATCAAAAATAAATTAAAAACAAAAAAAAAAATTAAAAAATCTCAAAATGTAAAAAAATTGTATTTTCGGGACAATTTTTTTTTTAATTAAAAAAATAAATAAAACAAAAAATATTTACCTTAAATTAACTTTTGGAAATTCTCAAGAAAAATTGATATTTTAAGGAAAAAATTAAAAAATCTGAACCTTTTGTTAAAATTGAATAAAACTACAATTTAATTTTTTCTATATTTATGATATATTATTGAATTCAACTTATAGAATTATTAATCGAGAAGGATCTATTTCCTAAATGCGTTCACTAAAATTCTCGTTTTTGGCACTATAGAAATAGATTGAGCTTCAAAAAAAAGGAGAAGAATGGAGAACTATGCAACAGCATTTTTTAATGTTTAATATTATTATTAATTAATAACAAATAATAAAATTACTTTTGATTAAACTTCAGTATCTATATAATATGTAACATGATAAAGTTTCTTGCTTTAATTTATTATTAGGTATTTACGATATATTCGAGTTATAGTCGAGGAGATATTATTAATTATTTTTTTTTATAATTTAATGAGTTGCTACCTTTTATTACTTATTATTTGTCGCTTTAATCGTCCCATTCGTTATCATTGTCAAAACTTTCGCTACTGTCGTCATCCGAGTCGGATTGAATGGCGCCCTTTCGTTGCTCCAGCGCACGTCTCAGAGCCAAAGCGAGTGCGTCTGTGGGCGCCGCTTCGTCATTGCTTAGTCTATTGGAGAGAACACGCTCTTCCGCAGGTCTCAATGTCGTGCCGTGTCGTATTTCGTTGAGCAATTCGGTGCGAGCGTCTCCGCTTCCGCTGCTTCCCACGGAAATTTGATCGACTTTCCGCAGTTTGGTCCCTTTTCGTATGCTTTCCATTAAGGCAGAGCGGTCATCTGTGATTGCGGGAAGATTTGCTCCAGCATTGCCGCTGTTAATTGGTGATGTTTTATTGCTGCTTGGTTGCGAGATGGGACTCTGGATGGTAATTGGGGGAGGAGGAGGCTAAAAAAATAATTTTAAATTAAATTTTTAATTAGAAATATTCATTTGTTTAATAAGAAAATTATTTTTTGTATTAAAAAAAAAATTAAAAATTTAATTTTTCATTAAAATTATTATATTTTTAATTAAAAAAAATTAAATTGAAAAAAGTAATGTTTTTAATTTAAAATTTAATTTTCATTAATTTTCAACTTGAAAATTATTTTTGATCTTATAATTTCATTAAAAAATTTAGTAATAATTTGGTTTCTTTCAATTATTTTTTTTCTTAATAAAAATGATTTTTTTAAATTTTTTATTAAAATCGTTAATTTTTTAAATTAAAAAAAAAATTAAAATTTGAAAATTATAAAAAATAATAATTTTTGTTTGAAATATTAATTTTTATCTTGAAAAAATAATTTTAAATAATTTAGTTAAATTCTTTATTTATTTTTGAAATTTGTTTGATTTCATTTTTTTTTATAAAATTATAATAGCATTTTTAATCTCAATTTTTCATTAAAAAAAATAATTTAAAATATAAAAAAAAAAATTTTTTTTCAAGCTTTTATTTTTTTTTAAATTTATATTTTAATTTTTATATTTTTTTTTTAAATAAAAAATTAAATTATTTAATTTACAATTTTTTTTTTAATTATTTTTATTTAAAAATAATTTTTTAAATTGAGTCGATTTTTAAATAAAAAAAAAAATGCATAAAAAATTAATTTAAATTTCAAGTAAAAAATTAAATTTTTGATTGTGAAAAATCAATTTTGAATTTTTAAAATATTTTTTTAAATTGACAAAAAAAAAATATTTTTTTGATTTTTTAAAGAAATAAAAGAAATTTTTTAAAGAAAAAACTTACCGGAGGAGGAATCGTCGACGTAATTGGCGGAGGTCTCTTGGGCGGATCAGGAAGTCTAATCGTCGGCGGT
This sequence comes from Culicoides brevitarsis, assembly GCF_036172545.1. Taxonomy (NCBI): domain Eukaryota; kingdom Metazoa; phylum Arthropoda; class Insecta; order Diptera; family Ceratopogonidae; genus Culicoides; species Culicoides brevitarsis. The sequence goes on along the minus strand of NC_087086.1, from coordinate 5,036,224 downwards.
TTCGGAATCGCATCAGGAACCCTTTCATGCGTGATAAATTCCTGTTGTAACTGCGGACTTGGTCTTTTGGGAGCTGGTTGATGTCTTGCGGGCGGTGCTGGGGGCGCTGTTCGATTCACCGCTTGCTTCGTGTGTATCGACGGGGGAGGCGGGGGCACAATTTTCGCTGAATTTCTCGATGGCACAGGCGGCACAGCTTGTTTTTCCTCTTCTTGCTGCTGCTGTTTTTGCTGCAATTCGACTGGCGGCGGCGAATACAATTGCTCCGACTTGATACTTTCCAAAACGTTGTTCGATTGGATAAAATCATAAATAAATGCCTTCGTTTCGCGATCTTTCAACTGTTGCTCCGACACACCGGCTTTAATTAAGAACGGTTTAAGTGCTTCGTCGTCCTCTCCGTCGAACTTGAAGCCAGATTCGGAATTCCATCCAACGTGCGTGACATGCTTGAAGCCCGTCGGCATCCCAATATCCGCTTTTGTGAGTTTTTTCTTTGTTCGTTTGTCGTTTTTGTTCGTTTTCGCGTCTTTCGCGGGCATGGAAGTGTCAATTGTGGGAATTGCGGGCAGCGCAGGCTTATTTCGCAGCACAACGCCATCGCTGACATCGTTGTTGTTGTTGTTATTTGTCGTAACGACGGGATTTGGCGGTCTCGCTGGCTTGACACTCCGTTTCGCACGTTCTTCTTTTTTCCGCATGCGACTACTAATTAAATTATGCACCGTTTGCAAATACGTCGATGTCTCGTCTTCCGAGGCAAAATTGAAGGACACAATGCGATCGTGGCCCTCGAACGTGAGCAAATATTGACGCGGGCGATTTATGATGAAGGGCTCGTAAACTTCGTGTTCCCACACGAGTTCGTTCCTGCTCAAGCAGTAAAGTTGCATGAAGTACGAGCGACGCGACGAATCCTTGACGAAACACAAAACGCCCGTGTGTCGTTTCACCCATGTCGAATGGGCGGGCGGTTCTGTCGAGAAAAGTTGCACAACTGCTGTCGCCTGCGTTTGTCTTTTATTGCCGAGCAACTGAAATACTTGCTCATTTTCCTCGCGCGTCAACAATTTACTCGGTCTGTTCACTTTTACGCTCTTTCCCGTGCTGCTCGTCGATAAGCGAACGTTGCCCGTTGTAGCTGTCATCGTTTCTGCTGCCTAACTGTAAGCGAAAAAATTTCTATTTACATTTCTTATCTCAAAAATTTATTTTTTTTTTTACTTACCACGAACTTTAGCTGCCACGAACTGCCCCAATTTGCAATAAATCCGGATGCGCGCCGAGGAAAAAATAATAAAAATCTCACTAATTTCCTAATTAAAACTATTCGCACCAAAAACTTTTCGTCATTCCATTCTCAGTTATTCACAGGGGATCATTACACGTTTAATACGAATTTATCATCGACACACACACTCTTGCTGTGATACGAGTTTTTAGATATACTTGGTAGTAGGTGTAACTTTTTACAAGTCAATTTTCGCGATTTGTCTCGAATTTTTCCGCCGTTCCGGAATGTCTTTGCATCGAGCAGCGGCGAAACTCTGCGGATCACGTATTTTTCGCGTGTTAGAAAGACTTTGGGAGCGTTTAATTTAATTATTTTGCATCGCACAGAGTTCAGGCAAAATCTTTCAAGTTCACTTTTTGACAGATGAGGTTGTCCATGTGACAGAAAAAACGCGAGACGATGTTTTGTGAAGGAGTAAAATGCACTTGAACAATTGAAATTTGGTGAAAAAATGAATAAAAGTTTTTGCGAAATCAATATCTTATCGATTTAACATGAAAAAGTGTACTAATAATAGATGAATGTTGAATTTTGTGTGATGTTGTGAATTTTTTCGTGTGAAAGAAAATCGAGAATTGCGCATTAGGGTGATTTCATGGGGGTTTGAATTTTTGATGTAAGGAGTTCGTTAAATTTTTTTTCATGAATTTAGGTAAATAAAAATATTTTTTTTTAATTAATTAAAAATTTTAAATAAATTAATTAAAGAAATTAATTTAAAAATTAATTTAAGAAATAAATTTAAAAATTTTCAAAAATTATCTTCGCAAATTGTGATTGATAAATTTGATAGATTGACATATCGCCTTGAAGATTCTTTAGATAGAAGTGTCAACTTTCAAGATGATATCATAACTATTACTTAAAAACCAGTTCACGATGAGCAGATTTTTGATTTTTGACAAATAGGGTTGATTTTATGTTAATAAAAGATAAATGAGGTGTCAATAGTTCTCATTTTGCGTGATTTATTGATAAATTTATGAATAATATATTAGATAAATTTTATTTTATTATTTTTTAAATATTTATCAACTTAAAATAAAAAAAAATAAATTAAATTGAAATAAACTATTTGTGTCGAAAAATTATTTGTTAATTAATAAAAATTAAAATTATTAATTTAATAATTAATTTATTATATATTTATTTTCCTAACATTAATTTTTAAATGATAAAATAATTTTAAAATAAAATAAAATAAATTAAAATAATAAAATTAAAAAAAAAAATTATATTTTTTTGTAAAAAAAATTATCAATTTAATTTAATTAATTTTTAATTTAAATGTTAATTTTTTAATTTTTTTACTTACATTTTTTTATTTTTTTAAATAAATATTGATTCTTTGAAATTTTATAAATAAAATAATTTACAAATTTACAAAAAATAATTTACTTTGCTTGATATTTGAATTTTTGACTGATTTTTTTATTATTTACTTCATAGATAAAAAATTTTCAATTTTTCTAAAATTTAATTAATTTTTTTAAAATAATTTTTAAACTGAATTTAATAATTTTCTAAATAATTTTATAATTTTTAAATAAAATAATTTTTTTTATATTAATTATTATTTTATTTTTATTTAATTATTTATTTTTTTTATTTTAAATTTTATTTAAAAAAGCTTAAAATATAAAAAATTGTAAAAAAATCATTTCGTGAAATATTTATTAAAATTACATTTTTATAAAAATTAAAAATTTTAATTTCTTATAAAAAATCCGTCAATCAACTTCTGACATTTTCAATTTAACTTTTTACTTTTCCAAATTTTCAACATTTTCTTTAATTGTCTTTTTTCAACAACAACTTTTCATTTACCATTAAAAACAATATTCATCAAAACTTCAGGAAATGTCACGAGCAATTTTATTCTTTGATCTCTTGAGTCACACAAATCTCACTTGATGACACAACTTTTGCAGCAAAAACATGAACACGTGTAAAAATAATATTTCATTACAACTGCAATTTTTATTCTTCACGGACAGCAATCAGTTGATATTGACTCAAGAGCCTTCGAAAGTTATTGAACTGTTGTCCTTGACCAGCAAGACACGATCGGTTCTTATGAAGTTTATTGAAAAAAAAAAAAATGTTAGAAAAGGGCACAAAGTCGCGGTTTTTGTTTGAAGAGAAAAAAATGGAAGGAAAATGTCTCTATTATTATTTATTATTGAGAAGTCGTCATTCGTTGAGTTGAATGTCTTTATGAATTGATTTTATATTTATGTTTATTTGTTTTTACTTCGCTTTGTACACAATTTTGTTGGCAAAGTTGGTTCTTGTGAATGGAAAAAATTTTTTGAGTTACAATATTTTTTTTTCTATTTCAGTTATTTTTTTATTAGGTTTTTTGTTTCTATGTCAAATTTTCAGGGACGGTATATTATCGAAAAAAAAATCATTAAATAATTTTTAATAAAAATAAAATAAAAAAAATTTAATATTGTTTGAAAAAAAAATAAAAATAAAAATTTTAATAATTTTTTAAAATAATTAAAAATTTTTTTTAATTTTAAAAAAAATTTATTTTAAATTATTTATTTTTTTTTAATTAAATTAAAAATATTTTTTTCCATAAACAATATAAAATAAATTTATTAAAATATTTTTTTAAAATTAAAAAATAATTTTTTTTTAAATATAATAAATTATTATTTTTTTTATTTTTTATTTTTTTTTTTTGAATAAATTATTTAATTTCAAATAAAATTTTTATTTTTTCTAAATAAATAAAATAAAAAATATTTTTTTATACATTTTTTTTGAAAATATTTTTTTTACACAAAATAAAATTTCTTATAAAATAACAAACTTGAACCTTAAAAAATTTTTTAACTATTATTTACGGACCTTTTTCCAATTAATGACGTCACACGAAAATATGCATTCCATAAAACTCCCATGGAAAAAAAATAAACAATATGTGAAGGAAGAAAATAAAAAGCGTGACTCATAAATAACAATAAAGAAAAACAAAAACTTTCTTTCCATTTCGCTTTGTTTCAAGAAGCCGCGTCATAAATTTAACAACTGTCATGCAAAAGTACTCACGTAATCCATTTTTTTACTTCACAAAATAATAAAACAAAACTGAAGGTTCTTAAAAAAAAATCTAGATAGTGTCGCGATAACTTTCCGCTGTTTCGTACCTGAAAAAAGAAATTTGCCTCGCAAGAAAAAATGTCGTCTGTAACATTTTTCGGGATAAAAACCGAATTTGATGCCAAACGGAAACGCAAAAGACGTCATCGACGTCGCCAATTTTGTCTGCCGTGGTAATAAAAAAGCATTTCTTACGCGTTTCTCGACAATTATTGACAAAAATTGATGAATAGTTCACAAGAATCACTTAACTTATTACTTTATCGAATTAATGCGTAACTAATCCAAGGTCGAAAAAAATATTTATAAATAAATTTCTGGTCGGCAAGGAAATTTCGACTTAGTTGTAGTCGAGAACTTTTCCAGAAAACTTGCTAAAAAATTTTTTTTTGTATTTTTCTTGCAGCTTTAATTTGCCTCGTGTCACTGCTCAACTGGAAAAATTGATGGGAACCAATGTCGTTCGCTTAACTGATCGGAAATACATGCAAGAGCTTCAAAAACGCATAAAAGAGGATTATTGTGCGACACTTGAAAAGCGAATTAATAATCGAGTGGTGAGTTGAATTTTTTTTCTTTGAATTTTTTTGTCAAGTCATTTTTTTGATTTTCATTCAAAATCATTCAAATGTTCATTTTATTCGATAAATGACGAAATTTAGGTCAAAAGGCAATAATTTTAAGATCAAAAGTCACAAAGAGTGTCGTTTTTATGGTAACTTGAAGTAACATCAATAATAAGAAGGTCCATGAAACTCGCATGATATTTTATGTGACATGCAATCTCTTTTTGTCTCCTATTATTATTTGAATGTTGAAAATTGCAAGGAACATGCAAGTAGCGTGCTTTGTCTTGCCTTGACTCTTAAATTAAATTTCAAATTGAAAATGTAGGAAATCAAATTTATTTGGACCTAAAATGAAAATTTTCTGTGATATGAGACTAAAATATTTTTTTTTTTAGAAAAAGAGGACAAAAATTGAGCAGAAAATTATTTTCTATTTTTTTAATGATAAAATATTTTTTTTCAAAATTAAAAAAAAAATAAATTTATTTAATTAAAAAAAAAATAATTAATATTTCACGTTTTTTTTAAATTTATTTATATTAGGCAAATTTAATTTATTTTAATTTAAAAAATTAATTTCCAATTTTTTTATATTTTTTTAACTGACATTTATTTGACAAAAAATAAATTATAAAAAATTAAAAAAATATTTTTTTATTTTTAATTTTTAATTTATAATTAAAAAAAAATTTATTATTTATTTATTATTTTATTTATTTATTTAATTTTTTTTTTTTGAAAAAAAAGTTTTTTTTTTTGATAATTTCTTAATTTTACTTTTTTCAAAAAAAAAAAAATGAAATTAAAATATAAATTAATATGTAAATAAATTAATAAAAATTTAAAAAAATATTTTACTTTAATTTTTTTACAAAAAAAAAAAAATATTTTATTCCTTCTATTCTATTTTTTAAAAAGAATTTTTATTAATTTATTTTTTTTACAAGAAAAATCATTAAAATATCAGTTAATAAAAATTATTTTATCACAAAAATTTTAATACAAAATAAAATTAATTTTTTTCAGCAAAACTCACAACAAATTTTCTCAATAAAAACAAACTTTCTTTTAGAATAAATTTTCTAACAAACGTACAAACGATAGATAAACTTTTTAATTGATGACGCAAATATTTAGTCGAGTAATTTTCTCTTTATCTCATTAAGATAACAAATAATTATTTATTATCACCTCACATAATTTGCCTGCGTAATTGATTAATTTATTATCTTCATTCAATGAAAATGATAATCGTCAAAAGGAAATTGCCGCCAGACACATGACAAAAAAACGTGTGACACGCAGAAAATTTTAATTGACAAACAAAACTTTTAAAGAAAATTTTCCCATTTTTGACGTATTTGACAGAAAAAGGAGAATTTTTCGCAAAGAATTTAATAAACAGAAGTCAAGCTGCGCTATTTATTTATATGAAAATTTATTTAATATGCAAAAATTAATTTTATAGTGAAAAATTATTATTTCTTCTCTGTTATTTGATTAATTAACGTAGAAAATTTAAATATTAATTTATTACGAGAAAGGTCTTTGATAAACCATTGGGGGTTCGTGCAACGACCTTCTCTCACCTACATTCGCACTATTCGACCTATTTCACTAAATTCTTTCTTTAATTTTACAAGAAAAAACTATTTTTATGAGGAAAATTTTTCTGCGACCCATTTCAAATAATCATTTGTGACTTTTATTAAGGGTTTACCGCCGAGAAAGAGTAGGAGATTTTATTTTTAATTTAATAAGAAAAAAATAAAATAAAATTATGGCAGAAAAGTTGTTCCTTAAGTGCATCATTTTTCATCATTAAATCTCATTTCATTCCATTTTTGCAGTTCCTTGAACAAGAAAGACAAAAGCATTTGATTCTCAACGGCAATTACAATCGCCAGAACTGTCCCAAGAAATTGAAACCATTGCATAGCATAGTTTTGGTTTGTTGCTCATTAATTTTCATGTCTTCATTTTTCTTTTCATTAAAAAAAAAAATTAAAAAAAAATTCACATTTTTCTTAAAAAATAATTAATAAAAAAAGTTTTCATATTAAAAAAATAATTGAAAAAATATTTTATTTAAAAAAAATAAATTAAAAAAATATTAAAAAATTTTAATTTATAATAAAATAAAAATTTAAAAAAAATTATTTGATTAATTTAATTTAATTATTTTTAATTAATTAATCAATTAATTTATTTTTTTTTTAATTGATTTTTTTAAATTAAATTATTTAATTTAAAATATTAAAAAAATAATTTTTAAAAAAATTAAATAAATTAAAAATATCACATTTTTCATTAAAAAAAATTATTAAACTTTTTTAAAAATTAAATTAATTAAAAAAATATTTTTAATAAAAAATATGAAAAAAAAAAATTAAATAATTATGTAATTTAATTTTTTAAAAAAAAATAATTTTTCAAATTTTGAATTTTAATTAAAAATATTAAAAATGTTTTTTTTTAAAAAAAAAATTTAAAAAAGTAAAAGTAAAAAATAATTTTTTAAAAATATTAAAATTAAAAAATTAAAATTTAATGAAAAATGTGAAATTTTTTTCATTTAAAACTTTTTCTAATAACATTTTTTCTTATTTTAGTCCAAAGAAATGGATCGCGAAAAGAATTTGCTTTTGCATGGAGTTGCTGAATCTCTTCCTCCTGAAATGGCGGGACATCCTGTCTTTTTAACGAACATCAAAACTAACAACGTTGTATCTAAAAAGCGATCAAAAGTAATTTTTTTTATTAATTTTTCAAAAAAAAAAGTTTTTAAATAAAAAATTTCTTTTCAGTTGAAGACAATTCGTGAAAAAAATGCCGAACGCCTCATAAAACAAGGCGCCAAATGGGAAAAGGAACGTTTGTTGCTCGAAGAACAAGATCGCTTGAACGAAATCGAAGCCAAAAAGCGTCGTGAGAAACTTTTGGAGACCGAGCAGCTTTATACAGTCGAAATTAATGCTCAAGGACTCGACATCATGGCGATCAAAAGTCGAAAATACACCGAACCCGAGATAAATTTGAAGGATTTCTTGCTGAGTGAACGCGAAGCTGCCGTAAAAAAGAAATTTGAGCCCTTGGATCCGTTCAAAGACGTTCAAATGATGGTTGCAGCAAAGTAAGTTACTGATTTTTTTGTAATTTAGATATTTTTTTGGTTTTGGTGTGTGACATAAACTTGAAACGAATCTTGAAGTAAACTTTTACGTAGGCGCAAAATGAAGAAACTCATCGAAAAGGACGAAGGAATTGAGGAAACTGAAGCCGGGAAGCAAGAAGCAGCTGCTAAAGCGAGTGGAAAATTGACTCCTGAGACGCCGGAAGAGGGTTACATCTCGTCGAACGTTTCAGATAAAGGCAGTGTTGTAAGATTTTTTTCAATTTTTCTTCAAAAAAATCAAAAATTTTCATTAAAAATTTTTTTTAGGACAAATTAAAATCAACTTCAACAACTCCTGATCCCCCGACGCCGAAAAAAGAGCAAAAATCTCGCCCATCTTCGTCACGCAAACCAACGCCAGAGCCCGAAAAACCCAAACCCGAGTCAATTCTCAAGGACGAAACGAAAGCAAAATCCGAAGAAAAACCCAAAAAAGTGAAAGAAGTCAAAATTTTACCGAAACAAGCAGCAACTGAAGTCAATTCCGACGTCAGTTTGGATCTAAGTGCTTTAGACAAAGACACTCATAAGGAAACAACGACGCCCAAAGAGCACGAGAAAAAACTCGAAGATGCCGAAAAGGAAGAAGTTGCAAAGGGAAACATGGTAAAAAAGCCAAATATTAAACTTTTGCACTACGAGGACCCGAGAATTATTCAGTTGAAGTTAACTGACGTAAGTTTATCGAAGAAAATTTCGTAAAATAAAATTTTATTTAATTTTTTTTTAATAGAATGTCAAAGAAATGTATGCGTTGGCAGACGATATCATCATTGGTGACTTGAAAAAGAAGTAAAATTGCACGTTGAACAATAGATTGAAAAATTTTTTGTGTTGTAGAGAAGCAATTGAGACAGAAAATTAATAAAAATTAATTTTAGAATCGAAAACATTTTTACTTTTGAAGGCGATTTTTGATGTTGGTGTGAAAAGGTAAACAAAACGACGACGAAAAAAGGGTAAATTAATACAAAATTTATTTTAATTGGTAATTATTTCGATTGGATTGTTAATAAAATATTTTTTTATTTTACGTTTTTAGGTTCTTTTGTGCGAAATTGTGGAATATTTTTAATAATTAATTAAAGAAAGGCTCGAATTTTTTTTTTTATTTTTCAGGACTCAAAATTGATGAAAAAAATAAATTTATTGAGTCTAATATCGTAAATTCACTGATAAAGTTTTAAATTATTCTCATTTTTAAAAAATTTTTATATTTTTTGTCTTTCATAAAAAATTGTTTGCTTAAAATTGCAAAATTTGGCCAAAAAAATTAAAATTTATACATAAGATGAATAAAAAAAATTAAAATTTTGAGTAAAAATTTAAGATTTTGACAAAAATTTAAAATCAGAAAAAAAATTTAAATAACAAAATAAAAATAAATTAAAATTAATTAATTAATTTAAAATTTATTTAATTATTTTAAAATTTATAAATTATTAAAAAAAATAAATTTTAATGTTAAAAAATAATAATTAAAATAAAAAAAAATATTTTTTTTAAATTGTCAAAATTTTGGTTAATTTTTTTTTTATTTTTAATTTTGATATATTTAAATATTTTTTTTTTTAAATCTTAAAAATAATTTTTTTTTAATCATAATTTTATAAATTATTTTAAGATTTTTCAAGCAAATTTTCATAACTTGAAGAAAAAAAAAGCTAAAATTAATTAAAAATATTCCATTTTTTATACATTTTCTCAAATTAATTCGTTGAAATTGATACCAAAAACAATTTCAAGGTGATTTTTTTATTAATTTCCTCGAAAAATCATTCTCATCAACACACCTTAATAAAATTCCGCAAAATTATTTTTTCTTTTTGTTTGTTTGTCCAGCAATTCATCAAAATTGCCCGATTTGATAGCAAAACGGTTGCATTATGCTCTAAATTGAGGTTATTCATCGAAAAAAGCGTTGAGAGCCATCAAACAATAGTTAATCGAAAAAATGAGGTGAATTAACTAAATAAACAAATATTTGTGCTTGTTGTTTGTTTAATCATTCACGGAATCGTGACGCACAAAAATTACTCAAATCGCGTCACATGTGAAGTTTTTCCGCTCATTTTTCAACTTCCTACCTTTTTTTTCGTGAAATATCAACGGCGACACCTTTCTAATGAATCGCCATAAAAATTCCAAACACATTTTCGTGTTCGAGAATTAATGAAAATCTACGAGTTGTAGTAAAATTTCCCCTCTTGAGTAAAATTTCATTCATAAATTCGGGTGTACGAAGGAACGTAGTCCCTCCTTAGATGCGCGGGATGCGCAAAAATTTGGTAGGGAAGCAATTTTCCTATATAAGCAATCGTAGTTTTCACATGTGACTCAATGGACTTCAACAAGTGGTTCAAGAATATTCAACAGTTCTGTGAAAAGTGAGAAAAAATTAAGTTAATTAAAAAATAAAAAGAAAAAATAAAAAAAAATAATTTTTGTGACGGACTGAAAAAATTAAAAAAAAAAAATTAAAGACTTTAAAAAAAATTATAAAAAAATTATTTAAATTAAAATTGGTGAGTTAAAAAATAAATAAAAAATAGAAAAAAAAAAAAAAATTAATGGTTATTTATTAACCTAAATTTTATTATTCCTTATGGACTGACATTTTATTTCCACAGACGACCTTTTAATAAAATAAATAGTCGTTAACAAAAATTGATTGTGACACTGAACACGAGTTGAACATTTTTGTTTGTCTTTCCGTTGTTCAGTTTAGTTTATCTTTCCTTCCTCGTTAAACATAGAAAAAAAAATATGAATGGAAAATAATTTTTTCCTAATGAAAAATGTGAATAAAAAGAAAAAATAAGTTTTTAATAGAAAAGTGAAGTTTAACATAAAATAAAAAAAAACTACAGAAAAAATATAAAAAATAAATATTTGCAGGTGAACTTGTCGATTTTTACAAGAAATTTACAAAGAAGTGATTTTATTATAAAAAATTCATGAGAAATGTGAAAAAATTAAAATTGATATCAGACATTAGTTTTTTTATTTATTTTTTAATATTTAATAATTTAAATAATTTTAATTTATTTTTTAATTATTTTAAATAATTTTTTTTAAATTTAAAATTATTTAATTTTTTAAATAATTTTAATTTTTTATTATAAATTGTTAAAAAAATCTTTTAACTTAAAGAAATAAATAAAATAAAATTAAAAAAAAATTGTTTTGAAGTAATATTATTATTTTAAAAATTAAAAAAAAAAAAAATTATTTTTTAAAAGATTTTAAAATTAAAAAAAAATTTAAATTAAAAAAAATAATTTTAAAAATTAAAAAAAAATAATTTTCAAGGAATTTGGAACTTAATTTATTTTTTTTTTATTAATTTTTGAACATAAATTAAATTTTCAATAAAAATGCATTTTTTCCGTGCGTATAAAATATTTTTTATTTTCTACAAAATTCGTGCATTTAAAAATTTATAAAATTCATGAATATTTTTATTTAAATATTATTTTTAAATTTTTGAGTATATCAGCCTTAATTTTTTTAATTTAATTATTTTTTTTTTATTCGAAAAATTTATTCGGTCGTTTCAGTATTGGTCAAATCAATGTCATCCTGTTCCGTTTGTTGCTGCGTATCGCCTGCATCCGTAATAACTTGTTCCAAATCTTCTTCCTCGGCAACTTGCGACAATTGCGAAGCACTTTCTCCAACATCTTTCAAACTTCCCTCTGGCGTAATTTCCTCATCGATATGCGCCGTCTTTTGAATTGATTTTTTTCTCGATGTCAAAATTTCAGTTTCTTCATCTTCGGGCTCTTCAATCACGGGAATCGCATCAGAATCATCAAATTTGAGCAAAGAACCACTCACGACGTCGAACATTTTTTCCGAAACTTCTGACATTTGCGCGAGAGAAACGTCGCCCGTTGCCGTGGGAATTACTCCTAATGCTTCGATGGATTGTTGTTGCATCGGCGGCAAATGACGAACGCTCGCCAAAATTTGTTCAAGAGACTCTTTCGGCAAAATTCCCAAGTCGCCTTGCAGATACACGTAATTCGCCGAGGGAATTGTGTCCGTTGAGATGTTTTGCATTGGCATCGCGTCAAGTTCCGTCAAAATGTTCAAAAGATCATCCAAGAGAGTTTTTCGTTGTGCCATCCGGAATTCAATATCTTCCTCTTTTTGGGCTTCTTCGGCCTTGATGGCGGATTTTATTGTCATTTTCACCGTTTTGAGTACTTTGAAGATATGATCCATTTGTTGCTGTTTCATCATAATGTCCGCACAAAGCGCCATTCGTTGGCAATTTATCGCGTGAACGTGTTGCTCGAGCATTTTTGTCTTGTGTTGCAAGGATTTTTGTCCTTCCTCGGAATCTTTTAGTTTTTCTTTTGCTGCTTCGAATTGCTTGTGGATGTTTTTGAGCGTCATACTGCGTTCTCGTAACTTTTCATAAGCGCTCGTTAACTCCTCGATGATTCGAATGTGACCTAAAATTAAAAAAAAAAAATGATTTAAAATTTTTAGTATTTTAAATTTATTGAAAGGCTTGTGAATTTATTTGAAGAAAAAAAATTTAAATATATTTTGATAATTTTTCATTTAATTTTATTTTTTTTTATATTAATATATTATTTTAAGAAAATAAAAAATAACTTTGGGTATTTATATGAAAAACTAAATTAATTAAAATAAAAATAAATAAATTAATTAATTTAAATAATTAATACCTAATTATTTTTATATAAAAAATTTTAGAATTTTGAAACATTTTTAAAACTCATGATTTAATTAAAATCTATATAAATAAAAAAATAATTTATTTAATAAATCGAAAAATTTAAAAAAAAATAAATTTACTTTATTTATAACAAATTTTTAATAAAATTTTAATTAATTTGAAATGAATTAAACTAAAATTTTAATTAATTTGAAATGAATTTAAATCAATTTTTTAGTTTAAGAAAAATAAATACTAATAACAAAAAAACAAATTAAAAAAAAAATAATTAATTAAAAGAGTAATAAATATCTTAATTTTTTCGATTTTAATTTAATTTTATTAAATTCTAAAATTTTTAATTAAATAAAATTAATTTATTAAATTTAGAATTAAAATTTTTATAAAACAAAATAATTTACTTTAATTTTTATAAAATTTAATTTAATTTTTTTTTTTAATTTTTGAAATTTATAATCAATTTAACAAAAATAATAATTTTAAATCAGTTTTATTTAATTAAATATTTTTTAGTTTAAGAAAAATAAAAAAAAATAATTAAAAAAATAATAATATTAAAAAAAATCAAATTTAATAAATAAAATTGTAAAAATTATCAAAAAAATTTAAGTAATTTTTTTTTAATATAATAATTAATATTTTTTTAAATTTTATTTAACATTTAAAACTCTACATACCTTGACACGTGCGAACGAGACGAGCCTTTTCCGACTCAATAATCTCCGCTTGTGACTTAATCCGCAAGTTCGCGTGCTTCATTTCGTCATATTCGCGTCTCAAACGTTCATGCGTGTAAATCATCCTGTCCATTTCATTATTCAACGCGATATTTTCTCTTACCAATCGTTGAGTATGTGCCGCGACACGAATCTCACTCGACTTTGTGAACTCCGTCGACAACTGCAGCAACTTATTTTCGACATCTTTCCTCAACAAATCCTTATCCAGAATGACTTTCCGTTCCATTTCATACAAAATTGCCTTGTGCCGTTTATGCTGTTCCTTCAACTCCGTTTCTTGGGCGTCGAATTTCGCCAGCAGCTCATCTCGTTGAATCCTGAATTCCTCCATTGAGTTCAATTTTCCCGTCAAAAGTTTAATTTCTGACGTCAATTGGTCGTGCATCGCTTTATACTTTGCCTCACGTTCACTCAAGACTTTTTTAAATTCGATATTTTCCGCGTCCCGAACTTTGCTCAGTTCCGAGAGTTTGTCTTCGAGTTCGGAAATTGTATTTAACTTTTCGTTCAAGGTTCGGTTCAAATAAGCCGTTGTGTCGGATTTGTCTTCCTCCATTTGGCGCATTTTCGATTCAAGTTCCTCATTTTTCTCCTCGAGCTTCGTGGTGTGAGCCCGAAGTCGCGAAAGTTTGTTGTTCAAGTCGGCGATGGAAAGTTCGTAAAATTGTCGATCGACTGCTGACATTTGATCGGCACCATCATCGCCTTCGCCATCCTTCTTTCGTCCCTTTTTCGGCTTTTTTGGCAGTTCTTTGCCCATTTTTCACGAATTTTTCGGTACAGAGTTCAAAGGAATGCGACGCCGCTCGCTTTAGTCGAGTGTGAAGTAATTTTGTCTGTCTGAAAAAATGAAAAAGGGAGTTCAATATCAGACACGAAAAATAAAACAAACAAAATTTGGCATGGAAACCGACAGCGAAATTCCCGTAGTGATGAATTTTAATTGATCAAACAAAGAATTCATGCAACAAGTGAATTTTTTTTATTTATTTAATTTTTTTTTCGAATTTTAGTTGAAAAAGGATTTTTTTTGCTTAAAAAATTAAAAATTTTTTTTTTTTTTTTATTTTTAAATTTTTTTTTTTAATTTGTTTTATTTTTTATTGTAAAAAAAATTTTTTTTTAAATCTAAAAAAATATAAAAAAAAATATTTTTAAAGATAAAAATCGAGTTTATCGAACTTTTACTCTCATTTTTTAATGAATGGACTTGTGACAATAACGTTGCTTGTCACATCTTACGCGTCATTTAACACATTAAGAAGAATGATGACAAACGTGTTTCTTTTGGCAATTTCATCGTTGCAGAATTTTTCCTCTTTCTTTGTTTGTTTAACGTGATTAGAATAAATTAAGATTTTTTAATACTTTTTTTTGAGTTGAATTAGATGAGCTAAATTTAACTGAGTCGTGATTTTGCAATTTTTTCCTTTTTTTCAGATTTCATCCTTTTTTATGCTCTTTTTATGTGATAAAATTAAATTTTTAACCAAGATTTGGGTCGATTTTTTTCTCTTGTAGAACAAGGGATAACATCGTATATTTTTTTTTACACAAAGATGTACCTTTTTTTAAAGTTACATATAATAAAATGTCTCGAAGACACATATGTGTTGTGTAAATTATTTAATGAAAACAAGCAAGAAATAAAATTAGGTTGGAGCAATTTTCAAAAATGTTTCATGTTTTGTCTTTGTTTTTTAAATTAATTAATTAATTTATTTATTAATTTAATTTAATTAATTTAAAATAATTAAATAAAAAATAAATTTGAAAAATATTTTTAAGTTAAAAAAATGATATAAAATAATTAATTAATTAGTTATTCAATTTAATTTAATTTATTGATTAATTGTAATTATTTTAATTAATTAATTTTTATTTTAAAATTTATTTTTTTATTTAATTATTTTTTTTAAATCTTTAATTTTAAATTGAATTAATTTTTAAATAATTAGTATTGAAATTTTATGAAAGCTGAAATTATTATTTATTAAAATATTTTTTTTATATTTTTTATATTTTATTTATTTATTATTTTATATTAATAATTAGTTTTATCTTAAATATTAGATAAAAAAAATTGTGTTTTAACTCACAAAAAATTAATTAAATTAAATTAAAAGTTTGAAATTAATTTCAAACTAATTTAAGCAAAACGGATTTTTTTTACATTTATAAAAAAAAAATATAATTAAAAGTAATGAATAAAATAAAAAAAAAAATTATGCCGAAAAAAAAGTAAAATGGAAAATATTTTTCGAAGCAATATTTTTTTTCGAATACAATATAATTTTTTTAATTAAATTAAAATAAATAAAAAAACATCTAATTAAAAAAATGAATGAATTTTCAGAAAAATATATAAATTTCGTGTAAAAATACCTTAATGATGTTTAAAATTGAAAAAAAAATATTTATGAAAGATTTTTCAAAATTGCATCATCCTTAAAAAAATATTTACAAAATAAAACTCGAGAATGAGTAAAAAACAAACAACATCAACCGTTTAACTTGAAATTTAATACGAAAAAAAAAATTTTCTCACTAAGTAGTTTCGAGAAAATTTTCTGGTTCATTTCTTCTTCTTCTTCTACGTTGTTCAGCTTTCATAAAATTAACTTGACACCTTAACTTGTTTACTTCTGATGTGCCGTACGTGCGCTAAATGATACAAATGAGTCAAGTAATGACAATAACGCTTAATATTAATTAAATTGTTGTGTGGTTTTATTTTTGTTTACACGGAATTTGATGAAATTTTCGAGCTGTTTTAGCAACAAAAATGCGTTGTTGACTCAACAAATGTGGAAAAATGTGTTAAATACGAGTTAATGAGTAATTATGGTTGATTGGGTTATTGATGAGAGGGAAGGAGAAATAATTTCCTTGATCGAGTTTTTTTTTTGTTGTTTCTTGCTTTTGACTGAAAATTGTTGATTTTTGATGTACTTAAAAAAAAATTTTTTTTTGATGTTTTGAGCCTAAAATGAGAAAAAAAGTTACATTAGTTATTAAAAATTTAAATGTTTGTTGTTCAAAAAAAATCTTTAAGAAGCAATTTTACAATATTTTTTCTCATTAAATAAGTAAAAATTATTAAAAAATTATTTTTAAAAAATTTAAAAACAATTATTTTCTGATCTACAACGATTCGAGTTTTATCTAAAATTGTCTTCTTAATGCCTTGAAGTCTCATTTTCTGTTTCAAAATTCATCAAAAATATTTCTCCGAATACCTAAAATTTAATTTTTCATTAAAATTTTGTTAGTTTTTGACATAAAATCTCACAAATAATCAAAATTTCTCAAAATAAAATTATTTTTGTCACCTCTTAAAGTCAAAATCCCATCAATGACCTATTTTTCCATTACGATCCTCGTGTGTGACGAACCCGACGTCACAAAAATACCTTCCATGTGTCAACCAACTGTTGATTAATCACATCTTTGGCGTATGTCAACAATAAATATCGCAGTAAATGCCGGCGGCTACAATCGGATTACTTAGCGTTCGTCATCAAAGTCCTAAAATAAATACAAGACATCGTTATTAACCGCCTTTACGCACATGTTGCTACTCACTCTCTTCTCTCATGGACAATTTTTCTCTTTTAAAAGCCATCTGCTCCACGAACTGCCTTCGTTTTTCGTCTTTATCTCGTTTTCTTATCTTATCGCTGCATTTCTTATCATAACCCGAACGTCTATTTTGCAAGTTTTGATGTTAGTTTCATGTCTGCACTTCACGATGGCTGATTTTAAATTAATTTTTTGCCTCTTTTTGGGAAATTTTTCATTTTTCACGGCGATGTAAGTCTTTTTTTCATCAAAATTTTACCTAAAAAAATAAAAAAAATATTTTTTTAGGTCAGAAATTGTCAATGCAAGTTCCTCAAATGATTTTTTACTTGATTTGCGATTCCAAAATATCACCCTGACCCTGACCTCGAACCATCTTTTGAACAAAACTTCCTTCGAGACGATCGATTTGTCTCATAACAACTTGGAGTTCATCACATCTCACTTGTTGGAAGGTCTCAAGAACCTAAAAACGCTCAAAATTGATGAAAATAAAAATTTTAAACCACGAAAAGTCGAAGCTTTTCTCCATAGCGCTTCATTAACTTACTTTTCGTGTTCCGGATGCGGCTTTCAAGAAATTTACGAAAAAACGTTCACTGGCTTGCCAAATTTGGAAGTCTTGGATTTGAGCAGGAATCAGTTGAAAAGCATCGACAGCAAAATCGCCTTTCAATCCAACGAAAAATTGAATTTTGTGAATTTTTCCTCGAATTTTTTGGATTTTATTCATCCGGAAACCTTCAGTGCGAACAAAAATCTGCAAATTTTGGATCTCAGCATGAACGCAGGACTCAAGGCGATGCAAGGAAACTTTCTCAGCAACTCCCATCTTGAGATTTTGTACCTTCGTGGATGCAATTTTGACGTTCTCGATGAAAATACCTTCAGCGCTCTGCCCAATTTGCGTGAAATTTATCTGCAAAATAATAAAATTCGAAAAGTTAGTGCGGCTTCGTTCGATAAAAACACAATTTTAGCTAAAATCTCCTTTGAAATGAACTTTTTGGAGCAATTACCGCTGCAAATAATCACGAATCACACGAAAAACTTGTGCCTTGATGCGAATTCGTTCAAATTGACACGCGGTTATGTGCGACTTTACACCAAATACGAAAAATATCACTTGATACATGGCGACGAGGCGACAATTTGCGAAAATAGAAATGAAACGTTGAAGTTTGAGTGGTTTGTGATCAAACATAAACTGGTAAACATGGCTGGCATATCCGATGCATTCATTGGCACGTACATATCGGCGATAGTTGTTGCAGAAATTGTCGTTTTAGTTGCTCTCGTTGGATGTTTCATGAAGTTGTCGAAGAAGTTCAAGCCAGAGGATTTGTCGCAAACGATTTTGAATGAGAGTAGTATCTATAAAATTATTAAAAATGATTAAAAAAAAAAAAAACTGAATTTTTGTTTTCGAAATTTTGTTTTTGAAAATTTGTATTCGCAGCTTCTCAATTTCGAAAATTTGTAAACGAAGCTTCTCAAATTCGAAAATTTGTATTCGAAACTTTTCAATTTTTAAAAATTTGTTGAAGTTTTTTTCAAAACTTTGTAAAATTCTAAATTTTCGAAAATTTGTTTTCGAAGTTTCATATTTTCGAAAATTTGTATTCGAAGCTTCTTAATTCGAAAATTTGTATTCAAAGCTTCACAATTTCGAAAATTTTTATTCGAAACTTCTCAATTTCGAAAATTTTTATTCGAAACTTCTCAATTTCGAAAATTTGTATTCGAAGCTTCTCAATTTCGAAAATTTGTATTCGAAGCTTCTCAATTTTGAAAATTTGTATTCGAAGCTTCTCAATTCGAAAAATTTCGAAAATTTGTATTCGAAGCTTCTCAATTTCGAAAATTTGTATTCGAAGCTTCTCAATTTCGAAAATTTGTATTCGAAGCTTCTCAATTTCGAAAATTTGTATTCGAAGCTTCTCAATTTCGAAAATTTGTATTCGAATCTTCTCAATTTCGAAAATTTGTATTTGAAGCTACTCAATTCGAAAATTTGTATTCGAAGCATCTCAATTTCGAAAATTTGTAATCGAAACTTCTCAATTTCGAAAATTTGTATTCGAAGCTTCTCAATTTCGAAAATTTGTATTTAAAGCTTCTCAATTTCGAAAATTTGTAATCGAAGCTTCTCAATTTCGAAAATTTGTATTCGAAGCTTCTCAATTTCGAAAATTTGTATTCGAAGCTTCTTAAACCAAATTTTCGAAAAATAATTTTTCAAATATATTTTTACTTTCAATGATTCTTTAGTAAAAAAAAATTACCTCCCTCGAGACTAAATTATTCAAATTAAAGCTACATTTGTGCCTCCATCTGTTCAAAAAAAGGTCGTTCTTACCTTCCGCATTGTCCATTCAAATGAATATTTAATTCCATGTGATACCAAACAACAAATCCAATCGGCATTAAAATTCAATTAAATCTCTTTTTCTGCCATCCACAGTGAAATTAATCGAATCTATCGAACGTCAGATAAACACTTCCATGCACCAATCAATCAAAAATCTCCAATAAAATTATCATCATCATCGTCGTCATCGTCTCAATGCGTTACTATTTTTGCTACTGAGAGATGTCTGTGCCAAGCTTTTGTCGTTATTTTTATTACTTTTCCACGCCGCCACACATACTGCTGATCCTCTTATGTTGCTACGTTCTGACAATTGCGTCGGCGATTCCGGTGACTTCCTCCTCTAATCAATTCAGAAATCAATTAAGGGCATCGCCGAATTCAGCGGTTGGATCTTACAGCAAATTTGATGACTTTGCGGATGGATTTGCTGACGAGAATTTCATGGAAAATGTCGTTAAAGGTGAGTTTTCTGAAAAATTTCTTAAAATCAATCAAAAATTCAATTTCCTCCGTGGCGTTGTTTTGACTGAATCTCAATTTTATTGATGAGCAGAAAAACAAAACGCAAGTGAAGAAGTCTGGTCAATCGTGAAAAATTGTTCACTTTTGACCTAAAAATTATTTTTGGTTGAATTTTCATTGACCAACAATTTTCCGATGAGAAAATTTTATTTAGCAACCAATTTATTTTGATACAAGTTTAATGATTCACTTCACTTCGGATCACTCAACAGGAAATTAGAAAACCATTAAATTAGGTCGATAAGTGAATAGAAAGTGGTTTTAAATTGAAATCTATACAGAAAGAGATTAGAGAGGATTTTGCGTTTTTATTTCGTGTTAAGTAGGCACTTATCTTGTAAATAATTATAAATAGAAACTTGAGAGAGATTTAAAAGACTTTTTTGTTAAATAATTTTTCATTGGAAAATTCATAGAAAAATAGAAGAAATTTAATTTTATGTTTGTTGATACAATTTTTAATTAAAATTATATTTTTATAATTATAAAAAAAAACAAAAAAAATTAAATTAAAAAATTATTTAAATTTAATTAATTTAAACTATTAAAAATTGAAAAAATAATAAAAATTAATAGTTAATTAATTTAAATTAAGTTTTTAATAAAATAAAAAATTAATTTTAATTAATAAATTTTATTTTAAATTAAATTTAATTTAATTAAATGAATAAAAAATTATATGGATAAAAATTTAGAAAAATTAATTCCTTAAAAAATAATTAATTAAATTAATATTTTTTTTTTTTATAAAAATTAGTGAAGTGACAAACTTGTTGCTTATAATAATTTTTCATCTCACTTCATCATTAATAACAAAAAAAAAATCCCTTATGCTTCAAAAGTCTTATTAAAGTAGATAAAAAAAAATCATCTAAACGCGTATTTACGATAAAATGAACACAAAGTTGCTTTCAACTTTTTAAATACAGCAATAACAAATTACTTAAAGGGAAATTGCTGCAATCCATGAAAAAAAAATATTTTATACAAAAAGTACATAAAAGTAAGCTGTAAACATTTATTTAAATTTTGCCATAAAATTGATAAAGTGAAGTTTTGATGATGTTTACTTTTATGTGGGACAGACATAAACCCAAAAAAAATTTTTTAGGTAATGGTTTAATATAAAAATAAATAAGGTATATGAGGAAATATTTCATTTTCAGATTTAAATAATATTTATTTTTAGAGAATGTCTTTAAGACATGTTTTTAGCGTTTTTACTTAAAATGAGATAAAAATATTTCTCGAGAATTAAATATTTTTTTAAAATTATTTATTTTATTTTTTTTTTTTAATTTTTAATAATTAGGAATTAATTTTCAAATAAAGCAACAAAAATATTTTTTTAATTTTTTTAAAATATTTTTTACGATTAATTTTCAAATTAATATTTAAAAAAAAAATAAATTTAATAAAAACAAAAAAAAATAATAAATAAAAAAATAAATATTTAAAAAATTTTTAATTTATTTTTTATTTTATTTTATTTAAATAATTTTTAAATTAAAAATAAATTAAATTAAATTCATTATTTTTATTTTCACAAAATTTATTTATGATTTTTTTAATTTAATTTTTGAATTAATTAATTTTCATTTAATTAATTTATTTTTTTTAGTTTTTTTTTAATAAAAATAATTTTAATAATTTTTTTTTTTATACTTTTATAATAAAAAAAAATATTCTTAAAGTCTAAATTTTTTTTAAAATGTTTTCATTGAAATACAGTGCATTGACAGAATAATTAAGATAAAGAAAAAATCTACTTAAATTCAACTATTTTCAAATAAAAGAGCAAACTTTATTTATTTTTTTAAAACAAATAAAATAAATTGGCTACATTCTTTTGCTCTTATCTTTTAGCACATCTTCAAGCCAGAAAATAAAAAAATAAGAAAATGCATTTTTCTTTTAAAATTTTTCAAACACCCCCAACTATGTTCTATTTTTTATTACTTTTCAACCTACAAGCAGAAAAAAAAATATTCTTCACACGTTCAAAGATTCTTGTAAGCACTAAATCATAAATCAGATGCTGGTTTTTCATTTTCTTTTTTTGTGAAATATTAGACCAATATTTATTTATTTAATAGACAAGACACATTATCGAAAGCTTTCTTTTGTCAGATATTGGTATCAACTCATACCGCGGCGCCGAAAGTGAGGACATCAATCCCCCCATGCCGCTGACGTCAAACACTGATGCGAACCTGAACGCCGTAATGAATAGGATAATTGAATCCATGACTGAAGACGATTTGAGCCAAATGGACAAAAATAGCTTTGAGATATTGCGAAAGCAAATAGAAAAGGTGAAAGACGAGGAGGATATTCAGCTAAAGTCGGAATTGTTGCAACAAATTTTGCTGGTAAGTTAGTTGAAAGTACATAATTTCTCGTGGGATCCAAAAATTAATCAAAAATCTGTTGGTTAACTTACCTCGAGGCTCTGTTATTGACTCGTGTTTATTTTCTTTCCCAAGAACTACCCGGAAGGTCCTCTCCCGATTTTGTATGTGGAAGAATCGAAACCGATGACGGGACAAAATGGAGTTGATAAACGTTCAGGGCGGTATTATCGACGATATCCATGGAAAAGGCAACAAAAGGGAAAGGGATCGTGAGTATTTTATTTTATTTTTTATTTTTAAAATTGATATTTTTTAATTTTTAACAAATTAAAATTTTTTTTTAATTTAAAATTTCTAATTTTTTTTTTTTTAATAAAAATTTTATGAAATATTTTTTTTTTATTTTTTTAATAAATAAAAAAAAATTTTTTTAAATAAATTTCTTTAATTAAAAATTATTATTTTTTAAAAATATTAATTATTTATTAAAATTATTTTTTTCTTCATTCTTAATAAATTTAAAAAATTAAAAATTCTAATTTTTTTCTTTTTTTTATAATTTTTTTTTTAATTTAATTATTTTTTTAAATTTTTAATAAGTTAGAAAAATCTTCAAATAAATTTCTTTAAAAAAAAATTCGTTAAAATTATTTTTTTTTAAATTTATTAAAAAAATTTTTAAAAATTTCTTTAAAAAAGGTACGATCCTGATGCACGTTACATGTGCACACCGACACGCGATGAAATTTTCCGCCTACTCGTTGGCTTGCACGAAACACACAAAGGAAACGAACGCAAGCTCGTTAATTTCTGCAATAGACGACGTCCAGCTAAAACTGTCTTCACAAATATTCGCTTTTTAGGTTAAAATTTTTTGCTTTTTTTGATGAAACAGTGGATCAACAATCATAAAACATAAAAATTAAATTAATAAATCGCATTTAATTAAACATCTATGTGTCTCTTTATGCTGTAAAAAAATATTATGTCAAAAAAATCAATAAATTCCTCTTATATTTATTTTTATTTAATTATTTAAATTAGATGACTAAAATATATTTTTAGCTTCCATGTGACATTTTGTTCCTTATCAAAGTAAATTAATTTACTGAATATATGAATTTGTCACAAAAGGAATTTTATTGAATTACTTGAAAAATATTAATTGTTATGAAATGTAAAATAAAATATTTTAAAGCTGTTATTGAGTAACAGAAGAAAATGTTTAAAAGAGGAGAAATGAAAAACTGAAATTAAATTTGTTCAGAAAATTTATTGGTTAAAAATGAAAAATAATATTCTGTATATTAATGAATATAAAAAATATATTGTAATGAATAGAAAACAAATAAATAGATAAAAAATGAAAATTTTGAATTTTTCTACAATATTTCATTCAATCCTATTTTTTATTTTGTAATTTGAATAATTTTTTCTATTTCTTATTTCGACTTTAAAAGTCATTATTTTTATAAAATGCTGAAGATAGTTTTATTTGTCGGTAAAAAATTTTTTAGTAAATTGAGAGATAATGTGTTCAAATTGCTTTCATGTTATCAAAAGGATTTTGCAGGTGTCAAGTTTTGTATTATTTTTAATGGATTTTGTCTGTTTTGTACAATAAATTTCTTTTTCAAGATTTTTTTTTACAATTTTTGTCCTTAAAGAGATTAATTAAAATTTTGATTTTTTTATTTGAAAAAATAAATTTTATTTAATTTAAAAAAAAAGCTTATTTAAAAATAAAAAAATTATTAAAATTATTAAAAAATTTTAAAATTGAATTTTTATTTTAATTTTTTTTTTAATTTATTTAAATTTAATTAATTAATTAATTTAAGTTATTAATTTAATTTATTTATTTTAAAAAATTTTTTTTTAGATAATTTTATTAAGAAAATAATTAGGTGAGTATTTTTCCATAATATTAATTAATTTAATTTAAAGTTTTATTGTTCTCTAACCTTTCTCACCATCATAATAGTTGAACACAATTTATCATAATAATAAAATTTTCTCACTCTCATTCGCAAAACTTTAACATATGGATAAATTCATGTTGTTGACATTGACTTTCACATTCACTTCAGCTTAAGCAATTGGCACTAAGAGCATGGCTTTCAATAACCCATTAACTCAAATTGGCTTTTCTCATGTCATCTTTATCAAAATCACATGTGAAATTTATTTCGCTCTCCATTTTACGAAAAACAATGAATTTCAATTAAAGAGTGTCGAAAATTATTAACAAAACGACATAAATGTAAAATAAATTTATTTTTAGAACGAAAAAAAATTCAGGTTGAGTTTTTAATCTGTTAAAGGATTAAAGTGAAGAATTTCTGAACAAGTTAATCTGATCACGGGATCAACAACTTTTCTGAACTTAACTATAGTTTAATTGTACTTGTTTTGTTTAAATAAGTAACTTCTGGAAAACTACTCGAATATGATACATTTAACTTTTTAACCGTTATGGAAATGTTGATGGTAATTTAATAAAGACGACGTCATCGGAGAATTTACGACGACTTGTAGGGTGAAAATATGACGAAGGTTGGACATTTTTTGCGGTTTCCATTTCCTGTGCGACAGTAGCATAAAAATATGCATTCAAAATAAACTTTTGAAAAAATAAATATTTTTTATTAAATTTGATATGAGCGCTTTTAGAAAAAAAATTAAATTTGTTTAAAAAATTGTGAAAATAATTAAATTTAAATAAAATAAAATTATATTTTTGCAATTTTTAATAAAAATTTTTAAAAAATTATTTTTAATAATTATTTATTAATTAATTATTTAACAATTATTAATTTTTAATAATTATTTTAAAAATAATTTTTGATTAAAATACTTTAATAATTTTATAATTATTTCAAAAATATTTTAAAAAATATTAAAATAAAAATTAAAAAAAAAATTTAAAAATATTAAAGAATTTAAAAAAATTAATAAATATTTGAATTTAAATTAACAAAATTAAAATTAATTTAAAAAAAATAATAAAAAATTATTTTAATTTTATTTTATTTAATTTTAAAATTTAAATGTTTAAAAAAAATAAGAAAAAAATATTAAATAATAAAAAGCCAGCTAAACGTTTTTTTTTTACCCAAAATGAATTTTAGAAAAATGACTTCACAAGAATTGATGAGCTCATTTTTAATTAAACAAACAATTCTTCATCGTCTACTCCGCAGATTATAAGCAAGGATGGAAAGTTCTAATTAACATTCAAGGAAAATAAACAAGCAACCGAACAAATAAATTTTTTTCAATTATTTACGCTCGTACACTTTCATTCATGCAAAAAATGTGTAGTAGTGACACTTGTTGATTTATTGTTATTTTCTGAATTCTGAAGAAAAATTTAAACAGCAAAAAAAATTTTTTTACGTTTTAAATTGATAAAATAGTTTTTTTTACTCTTTATTTCTTATTTAATTTTTTTTTGTTTAGTTACTTTTTTTTTACGTAAAATACTTTTACAAACATTTCTAAATTAAAAAATTTTCAACAAATAATAAATTGTGGGAATTTTTACGAGGATAAAAATATATTTGATTGAAAACTTGAACGTTTTCAGAATTTGTTGATGTTGTTGCATCTTCAGTTGGTCACGAAATCCTCATTGATGCTCCCGATTCCTGTTGGTAAGTAATTGATGGTCATCCTCTTTAGTTTGATGCTTGTTGTTGTTTTGATGAATTTTTCTTTTGGATTTTTTTTTCATGTTTTTTTTTATTTTTTTTTTTTTATAGAAAAGTCTTTTGTCATTTTTTTTTTCTTTTTTAGACCTAAAATCGGGATCACACAAGAAGAATATTGTTGTTGTAATAATTTTGTTATACTTTTTGTTTTTACGTGTTGTCACACTTATGAACTAATATTTTGTGTTTTTTTTTATTGTTTTACAATTATTTCTAATTAATTAAATTTCTAAATACAATAATTAATTATAAAATTTTTGTTTTTTTAAGTTCGCCAAAAATGTTACAAAAATTTTTTTATTCTTGTATAAATTATTATTTTTTTTTTTACATTTTTATAGTTAAATTTTTATTTTTTTATTCGATGAAGACAAACTGGAGTGACCTTTATTAAATATTATTTTGATAATTCCGTTTTAAAATTTTTATATATTTTTTTCTATCTTGTAATTTGAAATTATTTTTTTTATTAACTTAAAACTAAAAAAAAATTTAATGAAAGATTTTAGATAAGGAAATAGTAAAGTTAAAGTTATAGAATGATAAAGAAAAAAAATTTTTTTTTAGAAAATTTTTTTAGTTTCATATCTCAAAAAAGAAGTTAGTAGAATAAGTCGTCAGAAGGCCATTTCGTGACAAGAAGTAAAAGAAAATAAATAAATTGTTCGTTTTGAAATCGCAATTATATATTTTGAAGTGCATGATAAAATCCGAACTCTCAAAGCTTTATTTGAAGAGTTCAAGTTATGCAAGTAAAATATTAATTTTAATGAGAAAAAAATTCTAATAAATTATATTTATTTACATGTAACAAATAGGAGAAGGAGAATATCGAGATGAATTTATTTAATTTTAATTTATTAGCCGACGACATAATTTTTCGATGTAAAATGCCGCGATGTTTCAAATTAATTCAAATTAAATTAATTACCATTTACTGTCCAATGGTAAATATATTTATTTTTTACATTTTTAAAATTTAATTTAATTTGTATAAAGGTATTGTATTTTTTACATTTTAAAATTATTTTTCATGTATCAAGTCAAAAAGGATTTTACCAATTGAAAAGTATATGTATAAAGGTATATTTATATGTATTTAAAGTATATTAAAGATCCGAACTCTCAAAAATTTTTTTGAAGAGTTCAAGTTATTTAATAATTAATTAATTTAATTTAATTAATCAATTAATTAACTAATTTCGAAAATTTTATGAGATTCGTAAATTGAGCTAATTATTTTTCATGAATGTATCAAGTCAAAAAGGATTTTACCAATTGAAAAGTATATGTATAAAGGTATATTTATATGTATTTAAAGTATATTAAAGATCCGAACTCTCAAAAATTTTTTTGAAGAGTTCAAGTTATTTAATAATAATTAATTAATTTAATTTAATTAATCAATTAATTAACTAATTTCGAAAATTTTATGAGATTCGTAAATTGAGCTAATTATTTTTAGATTTTAAATTAGAAAAAAGTTTTAAAATAGATATTAGAAAAAAGATGAAAAAAAGAAGAAATTATACAAAATTTTCACTTAAAAATATTATAAAAATCTTAAATTACAAAAAAATTTTTTCCCTGTAAAATTTATATTTTCTTATTAATGATCCTAAATTTCTTTTGTTAACTATCCTGTTTATTTATTATTTTATTTTGTAAATTGATTTATGTTTAAAATTTTAACTCTTTTTTCTTTTTACTTTGTATATTTTTTTAAGAAATTTAATTAACTTTTTTTTGGTCACTCCCTTTGTTCTTTTTCATGATTTAATTAAATTATATATTTTTTCAAATTTAAATTATATTCACAGCCAGACTGATTAAATTTCTGTTCAATCTAAACTTTTTGTTTCTTATCATTTTAATAAAAAATTTGTACTTTAAAAATATTTCTATGAAGAAAAATCTTATATCTAATTTTTTTTTATCACAAATTCTTATCACAGAATTAAAAAAATCACATTTTTAACATTAAAGAAAATTATAGAAAAAAAGAGAAACATGTTCAATTAGAAGAAAATAAGAAATTGATACCTTCTCTGACTTCCAAGTTATTTTCGCCCTCACAGGTTTCGCAGTTGTACCTGGCGCTGAAATTGGTGTCCTCGTTGTTACTGTTGCTTTTGTTTCCTTTTCATCAACTTTGCCGCCCAAACGGGATCTGATCGAGGTTCGAACGAGATTTCCATTTGTCGTTTCTTCCTTCTTTTGAATGTTGCCTCCTGTGGTTATTGTGATATTTTCTTTGACTAAAATTATTTAAAAAATAAATTATTTTTGTTGAATTTTTTTTTTGTTTTAATTGAAAATAATTAATTTAATTAAATTAAAAAAAAATTAGTTAAATTTTAAAAAAATTAATTTAATTAAATTTTAAAAAATTAATTTAATTAAATTTAAAAAAAATTAATTTAATTTAATTAAAAATTTAAATTAAATTTTAATTAAATAAAAAAAAATATTTTTTAAAAATTTTAATTTTTTTTAATTGTTTGAAATTTTTTTGATTAAATTTTTTTTAAAGAGAAAATTTATTAAGGAAAATTACCTTTTGAGTCGTCCTTGTTTGCTGTAATTGGTCGTTTAAGTTGAATCGTTCTCTTTTCCGGCGTAGATGAAGTTTCTTTCGCCACAGTTTTAACTGTTGATGATATCGATGGCACTCGAACTTCTAAAAAAAATTAAAAAATATTAATTTTTAATTAATTTTTTTGAAAAAAATCTTACCTGGAGTATTTGAACGTTTTTTATCATCCACGAGGGGCTTAAATTTCTTTACCACAGACTCTTCTTTGGGATTTTCTTCTGTTTTTCTGCTTTCCTGTCGTGCTCGACTTCGCCAATCTCGTCTTCCGGTGTCTTCTCGTCGTCTTCGATCATCATTTCTGTCTTTTCTGTCGCTCGGAGTCAATTCCGACGTTACTTTTGACGACGAACTCGATGCTCCAAGCTTCGAAAATGGCAAAACAGGCGTCGGTTTTGCTTTATTCGACGTATCTCGTGCTCCAGACTTGAATCTTCCTTCATTTTCGGACTCGCTATCTTCGGAATTGAACAAATCATCGAGTTCAATGTCATTTCCGCCCAAACTGATCTCGTCGTCGCTCATTCCAAGAAGTTCATCTTCATTGACTTCATCGAGAGACTTTTTCACAGCAATTGGTTCAGCTTGTTTTTCAACTTTTTCTTCGGGAATTTCAATTTTTGGCTTTTCCTCGATCGCAGGTTCGGGTTTTGTGACTTCAGGTGTTTCTTCGAGCACATCGGGCTCCGTTTCATCGAGAATTGGGAACATGTCGTACTCATCATCCAATTTTTCGAGCACTGCAGCGAGATCTGCACCGGGCGATAATGATCTCGATTTTGAACGGGATTTTGCTTTTTCTGGAGTTTTTCGACTTGTCGATCTTTCTTCGCTTTTGTGTTTTTTCGGTGCGGGCGACGCATCGCGATTTCTGTCTTTTCCGTTTCTCGGCGGGGGTGAATTTCGTCGCAAGGGTCTTCGCCCGTTATTATTGTTGTTGTTGTTGTAATTTCGATTAAGTCTTCTTCCGGGGGATTTTGAGTTGCTTCGTTTACGCGGAGGGCTTCTGCGAGGACTTCGCGATCTGTGACGTCGAACGGGGGAATTTCCTCGCGTTTGATTGGCATTCCAACGACCATTTTTCTTCGCGGGTGAATCACGATCTCGTCGATCGCGGCTTTTGTCACGATAATTGCGTTGAGGCGGCAAGGGACTTTTCGATCGACTGCGATGACGTTGACGAGGAGGAGAAGGACTCCAACGTCCCGGCGATGCGTTGCGATAAGGGGAACGACAACGACGTCGAATGATGTCATTGTTCTGAAAATTAAAAAAAATTAAATTAGTTAAAAATTAATTTGAAAAATAATTTTTAAACAATAAAAAAGGAAAAAAAAAATAATAAAAACCAATTAAATTCAGCTTATAAATTTAATAAAAATTATTTTATGAAATTAATTAATTTTATTTTTTTAAGAAAAATATTAAAATTGTTGAATTCTTTAAAAAAATATTTAAAATAAAAATTAAATTTAATATTTTTTTTTTAAATTTTAATTTTTAAGAAAAGAAATTAATTAATTAAATCAAGGAATTTTTTAAATTTTAAGCAATTAAAAAAACAATCTAATAAATTGATTCAATTAAAATTAAATTTTAACGAAAAAAAATATTTAAAAATAATATTTTTATAAATTTAAAATATTTTTTTATTTATTTAGCTATGTAATTTTTTTTAAATTTTATTTTAATTATTTAATTTTATTAATTTATTTTTTTTAATTATTTTTTTTATTTAATTTTTTTTTTAATTTAATTTTTTTTAATTTAATTTTTCATTTTTTTAAATTTAAAATAAATTAATTAAAATTAATAAAATAAAATAATTAATTATGAATTAATTAATTAAAAATAATTTATTTTCAATTATTTTAATTTTGTATTTTTTAATTTCAATATTTTTCTTTAAATATTTTTTAATATTTTGAAATTTTTAAGAATTTTTTAAATTAAAATTTTTTTTTTTTCAGAAATTCACTCACCTGTGACACAAAAGCCGCACTCCTTGGCGACAACTGCACATTCGGGACATGCGTTGGAGCAATGACAGGCGGCACAATTGACAATGGGACGTTCACGGGAACGCCTGGCGGTGTCGGCAACATATTTGGCATAAATTGAGGATGAATCGGAGCAACTCCATGCGGCGGCAAATAATGCATTGGAGGCGTCGGAACGACAGGCTGAGGTCCAAAATTGTTCCATGGTTGCGCAGCAGGAGGACCTTGAGCAGGAATGAACGGAGCTGCGCGTGGATTTAACGCTTGCGGAGGTTGCTGTATCGCTTGCAAAGGTTGAATTTGCTGCGTTTCTTGCGGCGGAGGTTTCGAATTTTTCTTTTGCAACGATTGAAGAGCAGCTTTTCGCAACAACTCCAAGTCCTCGTCTTCCATTTTGAATTTACTGAAATGAGAAATTTGAATACATAAAAAATTTGATGACGCGAAAAAAAACTTTGAAGAAAAAACAAAAAAACGTGAGGTTTTGTAAAAAAAATAATGAATATTTGTGATTTTACGTGAATTTAAGGCAAAAAATTAATGATGTAATCGTTCCATAAAAGGTCAACTCGTTGTGAAAGTAATTTTCCATCAAGTTGTATTACGCAGCGTTGGCTAGTTTCATAAAATCACAAATTTCATGCAAATTTTCACATTTCCTTCGGGATTTTTATGTTTTCCTTATTCTACGAGCACTTACCTTAAAATTAACACTTAAATAGACATTCACAGACAATTTTGAAGGTAAATATTTAACAATTTTCTGGACAATTTACAATTATTTTGTGTATTTTTTTATTTTATCAATTTCAGTCGTCTCACTTCTCAATGCGAATTTGACAGTTTTTAAACGTTAGGCTGATACAAAAATTGAAAATGTTTCCAATTTCATTTTTTGAGGTTTAAAAAATTACCA
This sequence comes from Culicoides brevitarsis, assembly GCF_036172545.1. Lineage (NCBI taxonomy): Eukaryota > Metazoa > Arthropoda > Insecta > Diptera > Ceratopogonidae > Culicoides > Culicoides brevitarsis. The sequence continues at coordinate 5,004,564 of NC_087086.1, read as the reverse complement.
AAATTTAGAAGGATTTTAAAAGTTTTTTTTTGTATTTTTTTTTAATAAATAAAAACTTATCACTTAATTTTATTAAATAAAAATTTAATTTATGTTTTTCAAAAAAATTTTTTTTAAATAATAATATTTTAAATTTTCTTGAAAAAATAATAAAAATTTTTTTAAAAAACAATTTTTTTAAATTTTTTTTATAATATTTTTTTTTAAATTAATCACTAAAAATTTGAAAAACTAAGAAAATGATTTTAAATTAAATATTTAAATTTAAAAATAAAATAATTTTTTTTTTCAAAAAAAAAAATCTTCATTTTAAGTTCTGGTTAAAGCAAAAGTAACTACAGAAAAAATAAATATTAAAAAAGTAAATAAATATAAAATGTATTTAAAAATGTATTTATATATTTTTTAAAATTATTTAAAATCAAAAGTTTTTAATGAATTATTTGTTAAAAAAATTATGAAAAAACGAAAAAATAAGCAAATAAAAATAAAATTTGTAACGGCCTTGAGTAATTTTTCAGTGAAAAACTGTCAACCAAAACAAAAATCAAACGATTCAAAGCCGATTTTTAAATTTTCTTGTGAAAAATCCTCAAATTTTGAACTCAAAATGGTAAATTCTGCTATTTTTCGTCTCTTCTACGATTTTTAAATTTTTTTCCTCATTTCAGCTTCCATTGTCTCTATTGAAAACTGCTCAATCCCATCCCATGGTAAGTCTCCCTTGCTTTTCCAATCGATTTTTGTTAATTTTCTCACTTTTTCCTCGTAGTTGGTCGAACTCAAGAACGGCGAAACGTACAACGGGCATCTCGTGAGTTGCGACACTTGGATGAACATCAATTTGCGCGAAGTTATTTGCACTTCGAAAGACGGCGACAAGTTTTGGCGTATGCCCGAATGTTACATCCGCGGCAGCACGATCAAATATTTGCGAATTCCCGACGAAGTCATCGACATGGTCAAAGAAGATGTACAGCAAAAGGCTCGCAACCGTACGGAAGTGAAAAATCAACGAAATCAGCAAAATCAGAACAAAAATCGAAACCAACAGGGAAATCGCCCGGGATTGGGATCGCAAGGCATGAAAGGCGGCATGAATAAAAAATAATAAAAAATGCGTACTTTTATCTAATATCTATCTGTCTTTCTCTATTTATTTTTTTTTTCAATTATTTTTACGGTTTACATTCAATATATTAATATATTTTTTTTTTGCTTTGTTCGAATTATTTTACGAAGTTACGTCAACAACACTACGATACATTTTTTTTCTCTTTTTCTTTTTGGGTGAATCTCGTCAAATTTAAATACAAATGGTGATAACAAAAAAAAATTAACTCTAAATTTTAATCTTCCTTCTTTTCTGTGGGAGATTTGGCGGCGGCGTCGCCTTCCTGTGATTGCTCAACGAGTGCTTGGTCCTTATTTTGTAACATTTCTTCGGAGAAACCGAATTCGTTAACACGCTTCGAGTCAACTTTGTAGATCCATCTTTGGTACAGGAAAATGAAGAAGACGATGTCTGAAATGAAAAAAAAATATTTAATTGAAATTTTATTTAAATTTATTATTTTAACCGAAATTGAAATGAAAATTAAAATTGAGAAAAATAAAAAAAAAATTAAAAAATTAAAAATTAAAAAATTAAAAAATTAAAAAATAAAATAAAAAAAAATATTAAAAATAAAAAAAAAATTAAAAAAATAAAAAAAATTAAAAAAAATTAAAAAAAAAAATTAAAAAAAATAAAATAAAAAATAAAAATTAAAAAAAAATAAAAAAAAAAAATAAAAAAAAATTAAAAAATAAAAAAAAATATAAAAAATTAAAAGAAATAAAAAATAGCTTTAAAGGTAAATTTTTTAGAATTTTTAAATTTGATATTTTTCAGTTTTCTTGAAATTTTTTACTTTTTTTTTTAAATTGTCTCACATTTTGAATATTGTTGTAAATGAAATTTTAATTTGAATATTTTTAATAAAATTTTATTTATTTTATTTATTTTTATTTATTTTATTTTATTTTAAAATTTTTTGATTTCTTAAAATTTTGAAAATTACTATAGTAGGTTATTTTATTTGACTTTATTAATCATTTTTTTTTTATTTTAAATTTTTAGTTCAATTTTAATTTTTTTGAAAAACATTTAAAAATTTTATTAATACGTTTTTAAACATTTTCACAAAATTTTATTTTAAAATATTTATTATTAATTTTTTTTATTTTTTTTGAAGTCTGAAATATATTTAATTAATTCAAATCTTTAAAAATATCATGATAAATTTTTAAATAATTTTTGTAAAAATTCTAAATGAATTTATGACTTTATTTGTCAAATAATTAAATAAAAAATATAAAATAATTAAAAAAAAAATTATAAATAAAAATTTAGTTCTTTCAAATTATTTTTTGAATTATTAAATTTTTTTTAATGAACATTTTTTTGATAATTATTTTTAAATCTAATTTTCAGAAAAATAAATTCAAAGAAATTTCTTACCATCTCTGAAGCATCCGAGACGATACATGGTCGGCATCTTGATCACAAACGCAAAAATGTCATCGATAAATGTGTTCAAGAATTTATAACTCATCATTCTCCATGGCAAATGAGCAACAGATTTGAGCTTGTAGTCTAAAATTTTCACAAAAAAAAATTAGTTTCCATGCAAATTTCCTCAAAAAAATTCTTACTGATAAACAACTGCGGCGTCATCATAATAAATCCAAAAGTCAACAAAAATCCATACAACATGTTAAGTATGAAGGAATACCAGCCTTTGTGCTCCAAATAAATGAGCGAATAAACGGTGTACCCAATGAGCAGCGGGAAACACAACCACCCGAGATACTTGAACGCTAGATTGTCGTATTGTCGCGTACTTGACTCCACGTACGATCCCTTATCGGTGAAAATGACTTTTGGAAAGACACCGAAAATTTTTTCCGTCTCGTGAAACGAAACATTTACGACTTTTTTGATTTTCCACAGCTCGATGGCGAGTCCCACGAAGCAACTGATCTTTATCATGAAATTTGTTTCGTTATCCAAGACGTAAAGCAGCACGATGAGTGATTGAAAAACGTTGAAAAAGACACTTCGCACCGAAAGACCTTCCAAAGATTTGCGATTTTTCCAAAATTGGATGTCATTTTTGAAGGCAAGCAGCTCAAAAACGCTGTGCAGGATCGAAACTGCCATCGTAAGTCCCAACAAATACGGATTGGTGTCCAGCAAAGTTTCTTTTAGCGAATCCTGATCGCCATCTGTTTCGTCTTGGGCGAAAGCATCGCCGAAAATACCGCCGCCCCATTGATGTTTCATCTGTTGCGCGGCGTAAAGTTGCCATTTGAACAACGAAAGAGGCTGGAATGTCAACTGAAGCTCCAATTCTTCGACAGTTTCGTTAATTGGCATGTAATCTCGTTGCATGTTCCAGTAGTCGTTCAGGAAGAGAATTGGCAAATATGTCGCACCGCCCGGCATAAAGTGCACAAATTCATCCAAAGGCGCAGGAACTCTTCCGCGAGTCCATTGCGTGTAATCGAAGACAATATTTATCGTTAAATTCGGATGCCAGTGCGAAACAATTTCGGAATTCATGAGTTCAGCCTTCCTTTGTTCCTCGGCACTGCGTTCTGTGTCGCCCGTGAGCAAATTTACCGTTTTTTGGTAACGAATCTTCTTGAATTTGTTCAGTTGGCGCGTCGTCATCGACACATATCGCCCTGCGAATTGCTCCCCGGAATACGGATCGGGAGATTTTCCCGTTTTTGTGACGTACGTGTACAAATAAATCGATCCGTTGCGCTGTAGTTGCTGACTCGGCTTGAATTTGTGCGATTTTGTGTAAATTCCGTCGCCATTTTTGCCCGCATACCAATCGCCATACGTCAAAGCTTCCTCGAACCACACCAGAGTGCCCGGATCTTTCCAATTCATCTCGCTGTTTTCCGACAAATAAACGTGCAAGTCGTACAAAGTCCCATTTTCGAAGTAATTGAAGGCAGCAACGTTCGACCCGCCGGGCGCTACATCATTCGAGGGAGTCGTATTCGTTTGAGGTCTTCGGAAAAACGAAGAAATAAAATAAATCACAAGAGCTCTCACGATTAAAGACTTCGTCACGGCAAAAAAAGACTCCATTCGTGTGGGTTGACGATCAATTGGAGGCGCTCCAGCAGCAGCTACCTGTTAGAAAAAAAATTTTTTTTTTCGTGAGAAACGATTTCGACACACACACTTGAGCGAATTTAATTTCAATTAAAGCCACACAAGAAAATTCTTACATCTCCGTTTTGCGTTGCGGCGGATTCTGCCACAGCAGCTCCCGCATTTTCTGCTTCAGACATTGCTTCGCTGTTGCTTCTGATTTATCATGAATTGATGGTTTTGGTAAAATCGCAAGTTTCTCCTCCTCAAAAAAAGAATGAATTTTGAAATGAGAACTAAAAAAATTACTCGTGATGACAACGGTTATCAATTTTGAACGTCTCAGCAGAAAAAATTGACGTTTTTTAGGCTGATCCAATATTTGAAAATTTTTTCCTTTCATTTTTAAAAATTTATTTAATTTAATTTTTTTTTCATTTATTTAATTTAATTAGGTATTTACCTAATTTATTTAAAATTATTACTTTATATTTATTTAATTTAATTTATAAAAAAAAATATTTTTTTTTTATAATTTTTGTGATTTTTTAAACATTTTTCAAGCATTTACAAATAATTTAAATTTATTTTATAATTTTTAACTGTTTAATAACTCAAAACTGCCAAAAAATTGAAACTGAAAAAAAATTTTTTCTTTGACATAGTTTTGTTTTAAAAACTAAATCAAGAGCAAAAAAACTGTGTCAAAAACTGTGTCAAAGCAATTTTTGTCAAATCTTGCTCCAAATGGATTGAAATTTGTCAGAGGGCTCTAACTTATCATTTTTAATCATTTTATAACTCAAAACTGCCAAAAAATTGAAACTGAAAAAAAATTTTTTCTTTGACATAGTTTTGTTTTAAAAACTAAATCAAGAGCAAAAAAACTGTGTCAAAAACTGTGTCAAAGCAATTTTTGTCAAATCTTGCTCCAAATGGATTGAAATTTGTCAGAGGGCTCTAACTTATCATTTTTAATCATTTTATAACTCAAAACTGCCAAAAAATTGAAACTGAAAAAAAAATTTTTCTTTGACATAGTTTTGTTTTAAAAACTAAATCAAGAGCAAAAAAACTGTGTCAAAAACTGTGTCAAAGCAATTTTTGTCAAATCTTGCTCCAAATGGATTGAAATTTGTCAGAGGGCTCTAACTTATCATTTTTAATCATTTTATAACTCAAAACTGCCAAAAAATTGAAACTGAAAAAAAAATTTTTCTTTGACATAGTTTTGTTTTAAAAACTAAATCAAGAGCAAAAAAACTGTGTCAAAAACTGTGTCAAAGCAATTTTTGTCAAATCTTGCTCCAAATGGATTGAAATTTGTCAGAGGGCTCTAAATTATCATTTTTAATCATTTTATAACTCAAAACTGCCAAAAAATTGAAACTGAAAAAAAAATTTTTCTTTGACATAGTTTTGTTTTAAAAACTAAATCAAGAGCAAAAAAACTGTGTCAAAAACTGTGTCAAAGCAATTTTTGTCAAATCTTGCTCCAAATGGATTGAAATTTGTCAGAGGGCTCTAACTTATCATTTTTAATCATTTTATAACTCAAAACTGCCAAAAAATTGAAACTGAAAAAAAAATTTTTCTTTGACATAGTTTTGTTTTAAAAACTAAATCAAGAGCAAAAAAACTGTGTCAAATCTATTTTTGTCAAATCTTGCTCCAAATGGATTGAAATTTGTCAGAGGGCTCTAAATTATCATTTTAAATCATTTTATAACTCAAAACTGACAAAAAATTGAAACTGAAAAAAAATTTTTTCTTTGACATAGTTTTGTTTTAAAAACTAAATCAAGAGCAAAAAAACTGTGTCAAAAACTGTGTCAAAGCAATTTTTGTCAAATCTTGCTCCAAATGGATTGAAATTTGTCAGAGGGCTCTAATTTATCATTTTTAATCATTTTATAACTCAAAACTGCAAAAAATTGAAACTGAAAAAAAATTTTTTCTTTGACATAGTTTTGTTTTAAAAACTAAATCAAGAGCAAAAAAACTGTGTCAAAAACTGTGTCAAAGCAATTTTTGTCAAATCTTGCTCCAAATGGATTGAAATTTGTCAGAGGGCTCTAACTTATCATTTTTAATCATTTTATAACTCAAAACTGCCAAAAAATTGAAACTGAAAAAAAAATTTTTCTTTGACATAGTTTTGTTTTAAAAACTAAATCAAGAGCAAAAAAACTGTGTCAAAAACTGTGTCAAAGCAATTTTTGTCAAATCTTGCTCCAAATGGATTGAAATTTGTCAGAGGGCTCTAACTTATCATTTTTAATCATTTTATAACTCAAAACTGCCAAAAAATTGAAACTGAAAAAAAATTTTTTCTTTGACATAGTTTTGTTTTAAAAACTAAATCAAGAGCAAAAAAACTGTGTCAAAAACTGTGTCAAAGCAAAGTCAATTTTCCAAATGTCAAAATCATTTTTAATCATTTTATAACTCAAAACTGCTTGAAACCAAATGGATTGAAATTTGTCAGAGGGCTCTAAATTATCATTTTAAATCATTTTATAACTCAAAACTGACCAAAAATTGAAACTGAAAAAAAAATTTTTCTTTGACATAGTTTTGTTTTAAAAACTAAATCAAGAGCAAAAAAACTGTGTCAAAAACTGTGTCAAAGCAATTTTTGTCAAATCTTGCTCCAAATGGATTGAAATTTGTCAGAGGGCTCTAATTTATCATTTTTAATAATTTTGTAACTCAAAACTGCAAAAAAATTGAAACTGAAAAAAATTTTTTCTTTGACATAGTTTTGTTTTAAAAACTAAATCAAGAGCAAAAAAACTGTGTCAAAAACTGTGTCAAAGCAATTTTTGTCAAATCTTGCTCCAAATGGATTGAAATTTGTCAGAGGGCTCTAATTTATCATTTTTAATCATTTTATAACTCAAAACTGCCAAAAAATTGAAACTGAAAAAAAAATTTTTCTTTGACATAGTTTTGTTTTAAAAACTAAATCAAGAGCAAAAAAACTGTGTCAAAAACTGTGTCAAAGCAATTTTTGTCAAATCTTGCTCCAAATGGATTGGAATTTGTCAGAGGGCTCTAATTTATCATTTTAAATCATTTTATAACTCAAAACTGACAAAAAATTGAAACTGAAAAAAAAATTTTTCTTTGACATAGTTTTGTTTTAAAAACTAAATCAAGAGCAAAAAAACTGTGTCAAAGCAATTTTTGTCAAATCTTGCTCCAAATGGATTGAAATTTGTCAGAGGGCTCTAAATTATCATTTTTAATCATTTTATAACTCAAAACTGCCAAAAAATTGAAACTGAAAAAAAAATTTTTCTTTGACATAGTTTTGTTTTAAAAACTAAATCAAGAGCAAAAAAACTGTGTCAAAAACTGTGTCAAAGCAATTTTTGTCAAATCTTGCTCCAAATGGATTGAAATTTGTCAGAGGGCTCTAATTTATCATTTTTAATCATTTTATAACTCAAAACTGCAAAAAAATTGAAACTGAAAAAAAATTTTTCTTTGACATAGTTTTGTTTTAAAAACTAAATCAAGAGCAAAAAAACTGTGTCAAAGCAAATGCAAAAAAATTAACAAAAATTCATCTTGCTCCAAATGGATTGAAATTTGTCAAAACTTATCATTTTTAATCATTTTATAACTCAAAACTAACAAAAAATTGAAACTGAAAAAAAATTTTTTCTTTGACATAGTTTTGTTTTAAAAACTAAATCAAGAGCAAAAAAACTGTGTCAAAGCAATTTTTGTCAAATCTTGCTCCAAATGGATTGAAATTTGTCAGAGGGCTCTAATTTATCATTTTTAATCATTTTATAACTCAAAACTGACAAAAAATTGAAACTGAAAAAAAATTTTTTCTTTGACATAGTTTTGTTTTAAAAACTAAATCAAGAGCAAAAAAACTGTGTCAAAAACTGTGTCAAAGCAATTTTTGTCAAATCTTGCTCCAAATGGATTGAAATTTGTCAGAGGGCTCTAATTTATCAAAAAAAATTAAATCATTTTATAACTCAAAACTGCCAAAAAATTGAAACTGAAAAAAAATTTTTCTTTGACATAGTTTTGTTTTAAAAACTAAATCAAGAGCAAAAAAACTGTGTCAAAAACTGTGTCAAAGCAATTTTTGTCAAATCTTGCTCCAAATGGATTGAAATTTGTCAGAGGGCTCTAATTTATCATTTTTAATCATTTTATAACTCAAAACTGCCAAAAAATTGAAACTGAAAAAAAAATTTTTCTTTGACATAGTTTTGTTTTAAAAACTAAATCAAGAGCAAAAAAACTGTGTCAAAAACTGTGTCAAAGCAATTTTTGTCAAATCTTGCTCCAAATGGATTGAAATTTGTCAGAGGGCTCTAAATTATCATTTTAAATCATTTTATAACTCAAAACTGCCAAAAAATTGAAACTGAAAAAAAAATTTTTCTTTGACATAGTTTTGTTTTAAAAACTAAATCAAGAGCAAAAAAACTGTGTCAAAGCAATTTTTGTCAAATCTTGCTCCAAATGGATTGAAATTTGTCAGAGGGCTCTAAATTATCATTTTAAATCATTTTACAACTCAAAACTGCCAAAAAATTGAAACTGAAAAAAAAATTTTTCTTTGACATAGTTTTGTTTTAAAAACTAAATCAAGAGCAAAAAACTGTGTCAAAAACTGTGTCAAAGCAATTTTTGTCAAATCTTGCTCCAAATGGATTGAAATTTGTCAGAGGGCTCTAAATTATCATTTTTAATCATTTTATAACTCAAAACTGCCAAAAAATTGAAACTGAAAAATAATTTTTTTAAGCTTAAGATTCATCAAAAATTACGGAAATTTGATATGAATGTCTTATTGATGGTTCTCAAGTTTGAAATTTGAAAAATAAAAATACGTAAAAAAATACGTAATTTTTATTTTGAAAGTCTTCTGAAATTCTAATTCTAAGAAAATGTGAAATTTTTTGAAATCTGAAACATTTTTGATATTTGTATCAACCTAACAAAAAAATTATCACTTTCATTTGCCTCAAATGCATACGTGATCTGAATTAGCAAAAAGCCAAATTGACTGCAACGGTTTCGCGAAAAAATTAATTACGCTCTACTTTAAAGTCAATTTTTGCGAATTTAATTGACTTTTCTCCAGATTTTTTCAACAAAAATCCCTTTAAATGATCTGTTGCACGTAAAAACTACAAAAATTCACACAAAAATTTCGGAAAATCCGTCAAATGTGAGTAAAAACTTGATGTTTTGGTTGCGTTGGCATCGCGCGAAAAATAAAAATTTTTCCCTCCAAACATTTTTCGATAAATTTTACTAAAATTTCGCATTTTCAGATCTTTTTCTCGGGGAGAATGAACAAAATTAACAACAGTTATGAGTCCAGTGATAGTTGTTTGGTAAGAAATCTCGTGAAAATGCTTAAAAATCCATTTATTAAAGTCATAAATTTTCCATGCAGTCATCCGGATCCGACACGACAGCTCCTCGTGAATTGAACAAAACTTTGGAGAAATTAAACTCCGGCAAGGCAACTGTCAATGAATTGCTGATACCCGCGACAATGGATGAAAATTTACCTCTTGACGACGAAAATGAGGAAATTGTTCGAAGCAGCGCGAGTCCCGAAGACGACGGAAGTCACGTTTCGCCCTTTAAATCGCTCAAAATTCATCCGGAAATGGCAAGTCCCGAAATCGAAAATCAAGATGTCAAAATTCGGGAATATCTGAACGCGCGTACAAGTGCAATCAAGTGCGACGTTGTCAATGAAGAGACCATCGCTGAACCAACTGTCGTGCCAAGCTTCAGCGGAAACACATCCGAACTGAGTTTTCAAGGAAAAATCGCGGATTTGTCAATTTTTGGACCAAAATCTCCCGAAGACCTGTTCGATGACTTTGACGATGAGGATTTCGGCGCCGAATGTGAGAAATCTGACACTTCTGCAAACACGAGTGGCTTAACGACAACATCTGGCACCGAAAATGACGACGATCCATTCCGAAAAATACTCACGAACGAGTCAAGACTGCTGAAACGCATGCAACGCTCGTTGCAAGGCGTTCTACCGCCGCCCTCCGTAACAACTTCGTCCAAAATTACGATCTCAGAGCTGCTCGAAAGGTATCACGCCAACTCAAAATTGACGGAATGCGAAAAAATCGATCACGAAACGAGTCTTTTTCAACCAAATTGCGATTTTGATGAAATTTCGAAAGCTGAATGGCCCGAATCCCGTAAAATTCGCAGTTTAGGAGTTTGTTACAATTTGTCCCGGAACACGGAAAAAATTGAAATGATTGCGTTGGATCTCGTTTCGCGTTATGTGGGTTGCGAGACAATTTCCAGCTACACGACGACCGTAAAATCGCCTCAAAGTACGAAAAAACGCGCGATGCGATCGAAAGCTGTGATGCAATCGCCCGGAAGACGTTTGAGCCATCTCGCGAGACGTCGAGCAATTTTCTCGTCGGCAAATTTGAAGCAAGGTGTGGGAGTTGCTACAGCTGCAAATCGACAAATTGTACTGAATCCCAAGGGAAGAGATCAAAAAAAGTTATTTTTGGGCGGAATAAAGGTTGGAAGGACTCCAAATAAGCGAAAAAATGGCACGCCAAGTAAACGAAAGACTCCGCGTTCGAGCAAGAAGAAGCGCGAAGTGATTGTGATCAAAAGTACTATCACGCGGGAACAATCCAAGCGTGCTTTGTTTCAAAGTCCCGCTCTAACGACCACAGAACCGCCCAAACCGACAGTTTCTGAAGATGTCGCCAAACGAGTTGAAAAGTCAAAACGCGCGCTTTTCTCTCCGGCGAAGAAATTGGATCGAAGTGCCTCATTTAACGGGAATTCCTTACGTTTGGCGGCTCTTTCGAGCGATTCAGGACGTTACAAGTCAATGAACAACTTGGATCAGGTGCTCGGAGGCAAGCGAAAACGTGTCGATGATGAAAATTCGACAGAAAATTGGTCAAAAATCCCTCGACTCTTGAATTCGTCGAATGCCGAGAACGAATGTCCTTCAAGTTCTTCCTCGCGAATCGTTAAAAGTCAAAGTTTTCATGTCGCAAGTCAACTATCGCACTCCCGCTCCTCACTTTATCGCTCCCAAACGGACATCAGCGACACGAAAAAGCTCTCGGAGCATCACAAACAGAAACTTCTATGGGCCGTCGCTACAGCGCTCAAAAACAAAAGCATCATCAGCTCGCATCCGGACTACAAGAAACACGCGTCGAACCTCACGCGCATCGTAAAAACCCTTTTCCTGCAACTCAGCGACGCCGATCCTCAAATCGCGAGTATTTCCAGCACGAGCGAGAAACTCAAACGCATCGCCAACAATCACGTCTTTTCCGTCATCAAGGGCATCTCGTACGACATCATTATCGCAAAGGAACGCGAACGCATCGAAAATTTGCGGCAATTCAAAAAACTCGAAGGATATGTGGCGCCTGACGAGTACAAAGCGGCGCAAAATTTCAATCGACGACATTCGACGCAAATTGATTCCGTTGAATCGTCGATTTTTAGTCAGTCTTTTAGTCAAATTAGCACGACGACGGGAAATCTGAGTCAAATGTCGAGTTTGAGTCAAATTCAGGCGGAATTGGCGGAAAATGTTGGAAAGACGAGTTCCTCGAAGAAAAATGGCGACAATTTTGCACTGAAGGAGAATCAAAGGTCGACGCAAAAGAGTCAAACGAAGCAAAAAATTCAAGCTGCTGGCACAGGAAATGTACTCAAAGCAAAGCGACAAATTTCATTCGATAATTGAGGATTGTAGATAGGATTTTTTTTTATTTTTGCAAAAAAAAAAACTGAAATAGCGGGTGATTTCTTTTAGTTCTTAATTTAACAAATTTTTAATTTTATTTTTTTTTCTTCTTGAAAGATGTCTCTAAAAAAATTTAGTCACTTTTCATAATTTTTAGTAAATTTGAAATTATATTAAAAAAATATTAATAACAAAAAAAATGTAAAATATTTCTTGAAATTATAAATAAATAATGTGTGATTTAAATATTTAAAAAAAAAATTGTTTTATTTTTCAAATTTTTTTTCTAAAAATTTTTTTTATAAATAGGTAGGTTTCAAGTTTTTTCAGATTTTAAAATACATTTTTCCGTAAAATTTTTTTTTTTTTATTTTTTTAAATTTAAATAATTTTTTATTATTTTATAGTTAATTAATTCTCAAAAATTTATTTAAAATAATTAAAAATTAACTGATTTAAATTAAAAATAATTTATTTTAAATTTGTTAACTTAGGCCGCTCCAAATGAAAATCAAAAATTAAGTCCAAAATTTTTGAAAGTAAAATGGGGGGGCAAAATAAAAAAAAATTTTGAAATACTTATTTTCATACAAAATGACAAAATTTTAGCAACTTTTGACCGTTGATTAACATTTTTGTTGTTTTTTAATAATTTTCTTTGAAATTTTCAAATTAAAAATTGATTTAAGATCATTTTAAGTTAAAAATTAAAATTTCATAAAAAAATAACTATCAAAAAAATTTGAAAAAAAATTCAGTAATTTTATGAAAAATATTTTTAGAGAAGAAAATTCAAGTTAAAATATGATTTTCAAAACAAAAATTAAAATTATTGAAAATTAAAAAAAAATTTTTTTAAAAATGTCTTGAAAAATTATAAAAAAACAACAAAAAACGATCAATTTTGATGAAATTTTTAACTTTTTTTTTATTTTGCCCTATTGGATTTTTGACTTTTTAAATGGGGCATCGGACTTTATTTTTGATTTTCATTTGGAGCGGCCTTAAATATTTTTTTTTAATTTTTTAAAATTTTAATAATTTATATTTTTTCTATAATTTTATCTTCTTTGTGATTTGAGGTTAAAAATTAAAAACAAAATATTATTTAACAAAAATTAATTTAGGTACATTAGCAGTAATTTATTTAAAATTTTTTAAATTAATTTTTTTTTATTTAATTGTTTTAAATCGTTTTTATGTTAAACTTGATTAAAAAAAGGAGGAGAAAACTCATTAAAATACTATTTTCAATGCAAAAATTACAAAAAATGAAAATTATTAAAAAAAAAATTAAATTTATGTTGTGCAATAAGAATTTTTTAATAAAAAAACTGCAGATTTAAAAACTATTTATTATAAATATTTTTTCATTTAATTTTAAATATCTGCTTCAATTTTATGAAAAGACAAAATATGACGATTTTCATCTAACAATTGCCGGAACTCTGGCTGGGTAATCAATTCTTCATAAAAATATGTTCCAATTTCAAGCTTCTTTGGGCGTTTAAATGCTTCAAGGCGCGCCATGAGTCTATCGAGAAATGCAAAATTTTCGTGAATGTGAAATGATGGAATATTGATTTTTTTTAAATTTTTCATATTCGTCATAAATTCCAAAAGTGCACTGGATGAAAACTCTGCATTGTTAAAAGCAACACATTCTAATCGATGTAAATTTTGTAATTTTTTCATTTCACTGTATGGCAAATCGTAATTTATCTCTAAAATCTTCAAAGTTGTCAACTCTGATAACGAATCTATATGTTCTGACAAATCAAAGTTTAACAAATGCAACTCCTCAATGTTGTTTTTGTCCCTTAATTTCTCTAACAAAGACAACATTTTTGTTGATTGCCTACGTGACGGATGGAAATCAAGATATAATTTTTTTAAGTTTGGTAATTTGCCAAGAAGATTGATCTTAATGTCTGAGTCTACTTGAAATCTCAAATCTTCAACATTTTTCAATTTTGCTACGATGAAGTTTATAACGTCATCATCAATGCACTTTTTTTGAATACATTCAATTTTTTTTAGTGTCAAGTTTTGCTCCAATATCTCTATAAAATCTTCGCTTTGAAGATAATCAATTCGAACTAAACTTATCGACTTCAAATTTCGAAAATGGGTGAGAAACTCGTCGTATTTTATGCAATCTTTCATCGACAAGTCTTCAAGTTGGCTCGAACTGCCCAAACATCTGCCTATATTGTCACGATATACGCCACCAATCAATGAAATGCTTCTCAAGCGTTTTGTCATGCGGGAAAATTCAAAACTGGTTTGCTTAAATTCAATTGAAAAACCCCTCAATTCTAAGGACTCCAATTTCGGGCAGAGTTGATCCAAAAGAAAGAAAATTACAGCGAGTGACATGTCAAAAAGTCTTTCCGAATCCAATGTAACCGACTTTAAATTTGGTCCCATAAACGTTAAAGCATCTCGGAAATTTTCCATATCCCATTTGACGTCGTCAATTTCATGAAGAAATTGAAAGTCGGGATATTTTTTTCGCAAGTCGTTTACCACAGTGCCCAGATGAGGAACTTCTAGAAGCAGCAAAAGTTCGTGTGGATGGAAGAACTTTAAAATGTCTCGCAGGCAATATTCGTTCAAAACTTTGAAGCGGTTTGATGTTCCGTCATCTGAAAATTTTTTTGATTTAAAAATTTGTTAAATTTCATGTAAGAAACTTACCATCCATCATAATTTTTACAGATTTTCTCAAGTTTGCAAGGTAAATCGGGAAAAATCTAAGGAAAAAAAAATTTTGTTATTTTAAAACTTTACAACAACAAATTTTTGTTTACATTACAAATTTAAATAATTAGTTTAATTTCAATATTTTTTACGAATTTTTTGAGTTTTCGAATATTCGAATACTTTGAGTTTTCGTTTTTCACTGATAATTAAGATTTTTCTTAAAAGTTTTTTTTTTTTAAATTTGATATATTTTGCTAAGCCGGCAATTTCACAACACTTAAAATGTGTAAATAAACGTTGATGTCAAAAAAATTTAAACGCATGGAAGGCAAGGCAGGAACAATGTTAGAAGATATTGCACATTGTTTTACACCTCATTTTGATAATTTATTTTTTTTTATATTTTTTAAAATTCAAAAAAATTTTTTAAATTTTTTTTAAACAAATTTTTTCGCTGTGACAAATATGGATAAAATATTTAATAATTAGATATTTTAAAGTTTTTTCGTTTGTTTTTCGTTTTAATTCTTATTTTATGACACTTCTCATGTCAAATTTGTATTTTCTTTAAGGAAACTTTAAAATTTCCTTCAAAAATGTAAATATAATTAAAAAAAAATTATCGAATTTTTTAAAAAACCATTAATTTCTTCTTGTTGAAAAATTTTGAAAATTTCAATTTTATGATTTTTTTTTTAATTTAAAATGATAATTAATAAAAATGAACTAAATTTCATTAAGTGCAAATTTTTTAAATCTGCCAAAAAAACTGCGACGATTATCAATTTGAACCAACTCAAAATCGGATTATGATTTTATTCAATTTTATAAGATTATTTTAAAGAGCCACTCAAAAAAATAACAAAATCTAATTCAGATGTTAATTTAGCATCTAAGAGATGTTTATTTGATCGCTGGCAACGTCAAATAAATACGTTAAGAAGTAAAACAAATTTTCCTCAAATGTTGATTATTTCCTTTGAAGGGCGTAAATTAAACTTTTTCAGCAATTAAATTAACCTACCTAAAGGTGTTTATGACATAAATTGAACATTTAAATAAGATTTTGTTAATAATTTCATTAATAATTTCAGTATTTTAAAATGTAAACAATCATTTCAAATTTTTAAGTCAATAACTGGCAACTCGGTTTTTTGAGGTGTTCGAAATTGGTGAAGTCGCACTTTTTTTCGTCGCACTTTTTTTGCGACTTTTGGGAAATTTGGTGGCGCGACGATAATATTTATAATTATTTATATTTTTTGGTTTTCAATTTACCTGTCGTCTACACAAAAAATCGCCAAACCTGCTAATTCAACCAAAAGCATAACAGCGCCAAAGTAAAATTTTCGAACTAAAAATGAGGCGCATAAAAATGTGACACTTTTACACACTGTACTCCTCATTCGTGTTCAACTAATCGCGAGCATCTCGTAAAATTCTCGTAAATTAATCAAAAATCGTGTCTTAAACTCGCTCAAATTCGCGTAAATTTGTCTGTAATCCATCGTTAACGTGTCAATCTTATGGCGAAACATCATCCCGACTTGATTTTTTGTCGAAAACAACCGGGAGTTGGTAAGTAAATTCCCGCCTTACGATTCCAATCGATTTCTGCCGGCGACCAAAACAATTTTTTTTTGCAGCCATCGGAAGATTGTGTGAAAAGTGTGACGGTAAATGTGTTATTTGTGATTCTTACGTGCGTCCCTGTACTCTCGTGCGGATTTGTGATGAATGTAATTACGGCTCGTATCAAGGGCGGTGCGTAATTTGCGGAGGACCCGGAGTTTCGGATGCTTACTACTGCAAAGAGTGCACTGTGCAGGAAAAAGACGTAAGTTTTTTCGAATTTCATCTCGTTCAAGCCTTGATTTAACGTAAAAATTCATCTTTTAGCGTGACGGTTGCCCGAAAATCGTAAATCTCGGAAGTTCCAAGACAGATTTGTTCTACGAACGCAAGAAATACGGATTTAAGCAAAGATAAGACTTTTTTAAGGTAAGCGTCACAACATTTTTCTACAACTTTCATCTAAATTTGGACCGGAATTCATCACAAAGGGATGTTTTTCTCACATTTTCCACACAACCATCGACTTTCGCCGCTTAAAAGGACAAAAATAGGTTAAGAAATTTATTAAAAATAATAAATGTAATTTATAGGAATTGAGTTTTGATCCAATTTGTATTAACAGTTGGACTTGAAGGCATCAAAAAGCCAAAAATGTGTCTCTTGTCGACTGTTTTTGGTGAAGAAATGAGGTAAAGCCTAAATTTAAGATAGATTTAAGGCGTGAATGATGAGCTGAGGATGATTTTTTGTGTTTATGATGAGTTTCTGAATGACTTTGGGAGTGAATGTTTCTTAAATTAAAATATTTTTGTATGATTTTGGAATTTTCAGTTATTTTGAGTAAGAATTTTAATTGTTTTCGGTAGAAGTTAAAATTTTTTTGTAGAATTTCAAGAAAATTGAATCTGTTTATTTGGGTTTCTTAAGATTTTTTGTGTTAATATCTCTAAAATATTTTTTTTTTTTTGTAAAATTTCAATAAATTTTAGGTTTTTTCAGGGATTTTCAGGTCAAAATGAAGGTAAAATCAGAAAAATTTTGCTTTATTTGTTCATAAAAAATTCAAACAAATTACTTTTCTTGCAGAAATTGTAATTTTTTGTATCTTGAGTCGCTTGACCAATAAGAAATTATGAATTTTTTATACAAATTTTGCATAATTATGAAAAAATTTGTGATATGAGAGTTCATAAAATGGATATATTTTGTTAAAAAAAATTATTTTTTAAAATTTTGACACCTGTCAATTTAAATTTTTTACCGTTAAATTTTTTTTTAAATTTATTGAAACATAAGACATACATTTTTTATAAAATTTTAAAATTTAACTTTTTTTTTTGTTAAAATTTATTTTTCCAAAAATTTTGACATCTGTCAATTTAAAAAAATTACCGTTAAATTTTTTTTATCAAAATTTGATAAAACGAAATAAAATTTCTTAAAACATTAAGATTTTTTCAGAAATTTCACTTTTTCATGTCAAGTAACAGGCAAGTAATCATCTCACTTAATGTCCTTTTGAATTATCGCCACTTTTTATATCCTTTTCCTCTTTTTATTTTTTTTCGCCGCGTGTTTTTCTCCTAACATATGTCATAAAAATAATTTGCATTCTCATCGTAACGCGAGAACGTCTTGACATCAAATTTGCGCCAATCATCATTACTTTTAGCACCGACCATTATCATAACGCACATTCACAACACTTGTAACCGTTTAGGCTCCAAGTCATAAAACTCGAGGCAAATGACAGAAAAAACGAGAGAGACAGTTAAAAGTTAATTAGGCACGTCGAAAAATTATCGTTTGGCAAAAAAAGACTTTTTTCATGAATTTTTGGGCGAATCCTTTTAATTCGAGAAAAAAAACCGAAAAGTTTATTTATTTGAAGAATCATTCAAATTTACTTCGAAATTTAATCAAACAAGAGAAAAATATTTTTATTTGTTGCCAAAGTTGCTCTTCCTCTTGCCATTCTTGGGGTTTACCGAAATTATTTGATGTCATGATACTTGTGGGGTTTCGTCTCGTCGCTCGTACGGCACAAAACTATTTTCTGAGGTAGAAAAGTTTAATAGACATTCGAAACCGACTCAGTTTATGTTTGATTGAAAGTTTTTCCTCTCTCTGGCAAAAACTTTTCAATTCGACGAGCGACGACAATTTTCGTGCAATTTGCATTACCTGGAATCACGTCAATTGCGAATTTCCGAAAGTACGTGAAAAATTGCCACAAAAATTCATCCTTCGATGAGTCTTTTGATGGTTTCGAAAGTTTTGCGACGAGACAGACAATTAATTGACTAACTAGTTGGGTTACTTTGCTCTGTGTAAAGTTATGAGGAGACGTGATAGAAATGTTTCTAACAAACTTTTAACGAAGGCTAATTTGTGGAATTTGATTTAAAAATTTAGTTTATTGCAAAATATTAACCAAAAATTATCAGAAATTCTTTGTAAGCGTATTTTTAGTTGAAATTTGTACTTGAACTGGCAAAAAAATTTTTTAAAGAAGAATTGATTGAAAAATTTTTTTAATTCATAAAATTCGTCTCAATATTTTTTGGAAGCAATAATGTTAAAATATTTTCTCAAAATTAATATTTTGGTTAATAAAAATAAAAAAAAGCTTGAAGTTTGAATTAAACGAATATTTTAAAAGTTTTGCTATAAGACCAAAAATTTTATTAAGATATATTTTTTATAATTTTTTATTAAAATAATTTTAATTTAATTAATTTTAAATTTATTTATTTTAAATAAATTAATTTACTAAATTTAAAAAAGGAATTTACTGCAAAAAAAACTTAAATTTAATATATATTTTTTCAATTTATTTATTTTTATAAATAAATTTTATAGTTTATTAAATAATTATTATTTTATTTTTATTGTATTTAATTAAATTTTATTTCTTAATTAAAAAAAATTATTTAAAAATTAAGAAAAATTGTAAAAATTCTTTCAATTTTATTTTTTTTTAAATTTGATTTAAATTTTTTACAATTTTTTTTTAAATAAATTCTTATAAAAGACTCAAAATAAAAAAAAAATAAATAATAAAAAATAAAAAATATTTTTTTTCTTCCAAATTATATTACAAATTTTTAGTATTCGAAAATTAAATAAATTTATTTTTTTTAAATTTTTCTCAAATTATCTTCAATGAACCCCATAACAACTTACATTCTAAAATTTTATTTTTTTGAATAAAAATACAGTTACACATAATTTAATATCTCAATTTAATGAAAAGTTGAGAACCCCTCTAAAAATATGTTTCAAAATGAAATTTTTGTGCCGGCTTCCTCAACTTTTATCTTTATCTCTCTCCGAAACATTTCTGAATGAACAGACAAAAAGTCAAAAGGCAAAGTTTCATCAACTCACACAAACATAGAAAAAGTTTCCTTTTTTTCTACCGAAATCACTATTATGCTGAAGTTAAGCTGCTCTCATCTGTCCTCTGTGAGAATTTCTATCTATGGCTTTTGTGTATTTGCGGAAAAGACAAAAATTATAAATGAATGGCTTTTGAAATCCATTCGTGCGTGTATTTTGCCAAAATCAAATCCGAAAACTTACCTTTAATATCGTGGCGGTACGAAGCAAAAAAAAAAAGAAGAAAAAAAAACAGAAAATTATTTTCCACATGGACAATCCAATATTCTGCTGACAATAGTTGCCTACGACGACGACGAGGGATTTGGTTAAATGAACAAGTCCCTGTGTAATGTAAGTGTTTTAATTACAAGAATGTTCGTGCAGTTGTGTCTCATATTTCCATGAAAATTTGCTTTAAATGACCAATAAGGGTGAGGTAATTTTAAAAAGTTGTTTCGATTTTTAAAGAATTTTAAGTAGAAAAAGATTTATATATAAAAAAATTAACAATTTTAAAAAAATTGACAGCTTGAATTAGCAGAAAAGCGATTTCCAAATTTTTAACGTTCATGTTTTGAATTGACGTTTAAAAAAATTTTGACTTAAAATTTTTTAAAATATTATTTAAATACTCAATTGAAAATTAATTTAATTTAATTAATAAATTTTAATTTATTTCATTTTAATTTTAATTTCATTTTAATTTATTTTAATTAATTAATAAATTTTAATTTAATTTAATTTAGTGAAAAGATTTTTTTTTGTTAAATTTAAATTCATCAATTTTTGAACTAAAATATTTCTATAATTTTTATTTTGATTTTCGAAAATTTATTTTTTGGATTAAACTTTAAAAAAATAAAAAAAAAATATTTTGGTATTTTTAAATAAAATTTTAAAATTTATTTTAGTAAAAAAAAAATTAAACTGTTGAAAATTTTGGTTTGAAAAAATTTTTTTGGGAAAGGAAAATTAAAAAAAAAATTTTTTCAAATATGTCACATTGTTAATAATTCAAATGTCCTTAATGCATTTATTTTCTATTATTATTATTATTATTGGTAACGATTTTGCTAGTTTTACTAAATGAAACGGAATTTTACGACACATGGAATTTCACACAGCACAAAAAAAGCCATATAAATTTTGATTAAACTTTATTTTGAGAACAAACCACAGAACAGAACGCAAGGAGACTTTTTGCATGTGACGCTCAATGTTTGGGGTGTGTAACTGCATGCCGCAGCAGTAATACTCTCAGTACGAAAAAAAATTGCATTTATATCTGTAACCTCTATCTATCTCTCTCTCCGCACATTATTCATTATCCAACTATTCAATTTAAAATTGCTTGCTATTTTATTCTTTGTGCATATGTGACTCTTAAAACTCGTGCAACGGCTTGGCATGGCATGAATGGGCTTTGCATTCGAATGTGTGTGTGTGTGTGCGGTGTTGAAATAGTTTTTCGATTAGGAATTAGAAAAAAAAAGTTTTTTTTTCTGCTCATCGTACGTGAGTACGTGTTTTTCATGTTTTCTTGCTTTGCTTGGATTTTCCTTTGAAATGCTATTCATGCATTTGATGACACACGGGAGACACGATTGCAACATAAAAGTTGGGAGTTTGAGTCTGTTTGGGATGCGGTTTTACCGGTTTTTATAAATTTTTGAAATTTTTGATTTTTTTTTTATTTTTTAAAGAATTATGCCGATTTGGGAGCTTTTATTTAAATAATTTCAGGAGAAATGTACAAAAATTTTTAATGAACTTTGGAAATAATTTTTTATAAATTTTATAAATGCTTAATTTTTTAACAAAAAAAAAAAAAATTAAATAAATTAATTTATATTAAAAAAATTCAAAAATAATTCAATAATAAAAAAATATTTCTTAATTAACTTAAAGTTTTAAATAAATCAAATTAATTTATTAATTTTTTTAAACTAATTTAAATTTTCTTAAATATTTTATTTTAAAATATTTTTTAAATTATTTTTGTCTTTAATTTGATAAAAAATGAGAAAAATTTATAATTTAAAATTTTTAATTAAAATATTTAAAAAAAATTAATTTTTTGTATATTTAATAAGAAATTCTAAGCATACAATTTACAAGTCAAAATTTTAAATTAATTAAATTATTGTTTTAGCAACATATTTTGCAATTTTTTTTTTGAATATTTATTTTAAATTTTTTGCCAAAATTCTTTTATTTTACAATTTTTCTCTCTAAAATTGAATTTTAATAATTAAATTTAATAAAATTTTTGCAGTTCAAAAATATTTTTTTAAATAATTAAAATTAATTTTTTTTAAATATTTTAATTAAAGATTTTTAATTATAAATTTTTTCATTTTTTATCAAATTAAAGACAAAAATAATTTAAAAAATATTTTAAAATAAAATATTTAAAAAAAAAATTTTGAAAATTTGCTTTAAAATCGATCTTTCGGTTTTTAAAAATCCATTAATTTCTCATCCTGCCATCTTTTGTTCGCATCGAATGCTAAACTAGAAGGCGGTAATATAACTTAAAGGATAATATAGACACACAAGTGACCACTGAATTGATATTCTATTAGATTTTAAATTGAATAAAAACATGATATACAAATAAATGTTCGAGTTAATTCTCTGAATCAGTCAACTATTGTGCTTAAAAAATATAAAGTTCAAAGAGAAGTTGACCACTTTTGATCATTGGCCTCACAAAAGTATCAAAAATATCGAATTTCCTTTAAACGTTGCTTGTTACGAGATACAAAAAGTAAAATAATTAATTGAAAAATCATTTAATTTGAAATTTTATCCTTTTTTCTTTGGATTTTCAATTTAAAAAATTTTTTAAACCGAACATTTTAAACGATTTTTATTATAACAGTTATTACCACTTATTTTATTTTTCATTTCATCTTGTAAAACATACAAAAATGTTGTTAAGCTTCACTTTTTCTGCAAATGTACGCGTCGAGAGGAGGACAACATGCATTGAATAAGTAATTAAATAACAAGCAAAGGAGAGAAAAAGGAACGTTAAACTAACTGTTGAACCGGAAAAAACGTAATATTTTATGTGAAAAGAGAGTTGAAGAGAGAGACAGAGAAAAAAGACGAGGAAATGAGAAAATGAAATACTACCAATGCAAGTGCTTGATTATGCAATTTATTTTCATTTTTGCGCAACGACTAACTATAAAAATGCGATGATGAAATGCTATCATTGTTCCAATGTTCAACAATCGCAATTTTTTCCGCGTTGTCGTCGTGCACTTTGTTAAGGAAGCCACTTAATATTCACAATCTTACTTCGTTTTTGCGACATAAAAAAAAATCGTAAAAGGACTTTGTTCTGAAGTGTTTGGAATGCGATCGCGTAATTTTTATTAGAGAATGTTGTAAAATTAGCTTTTGAGTAATTTTTGTTGGAGTTTTTTTTTAAAAAAAATTTTAGATTTTCGAAATTTTTTTTATTTTCGAAATTAGTTCTGCTCAGATTTTCGAAAAAATGGTTGAAATTTTTTCTCAAATTTTCGAAATAGTTTCTTAATCTTCTATAAATTAAAATTTAATTCTTAAATTTTTCAAAAATAATTCATTAACATTTTCGAAAGTTGTTCGAAAAATTTATTTAAATGTTAAATTTAATTATTTTTACTTTTCAAATTTTCGAAAATAACTTAGAATTTTCGAAATTAAATTTTTTTGACAAACATTTTTAAATAATTTCTTTTAAAATTATTTCCAATTATTCCATGACAACTAACGCGATGCGATGTCGACAACAATATTCCTTGTTATAAATTAAGGGATGTCTGAACTCATTTCGCTTCAAAAAAAAAAAAAAAAATAGACTTGATGAAAAATGATGGCAAGTGGCATTGTCTTTTATTACCTAAGATATTCTAATTATTTCGAGATGAAAACTCCTCCTTTGTGAATCGCAAAGAACGAAACCTTCCTTTGTCTCGCAGAATATTTCGCAAACTATTTCTTGACAATGGAATTCTTTTTTCTGCTCCTTTATGCATTGAAGCTCTTGTAAAGAGACATTATTCTGATTAATTTTTCATTCACTCGACCTTCCATGCATGTCTCGAACTCACGAGATCCGAACAAAAATAACCAAAAAATATGACTAACCAAAAAAAATTCCCAATTACAATCTTTTGTCTTCGGCCTGAAAGGGAAAAAGTTGCTTGCCAAGCACATTACTTGTAACTTTTTCATCAATTTTCCTCCGCAGAATAATAACAATCATCGTGATGATGATGATGGAAAGCAAGCAAAAAAGTTACTAATAATAATAGGAAGAAGGAGAAACAAAAAAAAAGTTAGAGTTAGAAGAGCAAAAAAAAAAAAAAAAAAACAAGAAAGAAAGAAAAAATTGTGTCACATCATTTTTTGTCCATTATGTAATTTGTTCGTTATTATCTCAGATGTCATTGGAAATTAAGGGGGACTCGAAGAATAATCGTAACAATAGAGACGATGTTGATAAAAATAAAAATAATGACGCGAGCAGGAAAAGAACTGCGTAACTGGGGCATCGAGACATTGTTGTAATGATGATGGGGATAAAAATGGGGAAAAATTAGTGTAAAAGTTTTATTTTTTCACGTTTCGTCTTTTGTTTAGAGCATAAAAGATGTTTTTATGACGGAATTGTGAAAAGTTTTCAATATGCCTCCGTTAAGATATGAAAAAAAAAACAAAAAGATTATTTTTCGTGTCATAAAAAATAATAAAAAATTTTTTAATTTTTATTTTTTTTATTTTATTAATTTTTTAATTTTTTTTTTAATTTTTATTTATTTTTTTTAAAGTATTAATTAATAAAATTAATTAATTAAAAATAAAAAAAATTATTTAAAAAAAAATATTTTTTTTTAAATTAAAATTATTTTTTTTAAATATTCAATAAATAAATTATTAAAAAAAATAAATTAATTAAAATAATATTTTTGTTTTGTTAAAAAAAAAAATTAAGTTAATTTTCATAAAATATATAAATTAATAAAAAAATATTAAAAAAAAATTTCAAATAAATTTCATGAAAAATCTCTCAAAGCCTCTCAGGAGTCTTCATCTCACACTTTCTCATTGACTGATATAAAATGACGCGTCAACAGAAAACAAGGAAAATAACTTTCTCCAAAATGATAAATGTGTTTTCGCCATAAAAATTGTAAACAGATAATAAAAATAAATGGCACATTGATTCGGTTTATGTTTATTCACTCGTGGCTTGTTCGTGTAATAAAATAAAAACTTGACTTTGACTTGATATGAATAAATATGGCAATAAATTACAAAACATTTTCCGAAGAGAGAAAAAAAAACAACTTTTTCGTAAATAAATATTCAATTCATTATACCAAGCGGAAGAAAATGAGTCACGAGTGTTAAACAAACAAAATAAAAATGGCCATCCTAAATTCCCAAACACACATAATTGTTTACTTCGTGTTGTTTTTTTCTTCTTGTGTTTTTAAGCTTTTTTTTCTACATGTTTGATGAAGAAGGAACGGAAAATATTTACTGTTTACTTACTTGTGAGCATCCAGTTACCGTTTCAGGGGTGTAGAAAAGTGAAAATTTGTTTGAAAAGAAATTTTTTAATTTTGGCGCCATTTTTTAGATTGGATCTTTTAAGATATAGTTTTAAAAAATTTTTTGAACTAAGCTTAAAATAAGAAATATATGTTGGATATAATAATAATTTTTTAATAAACTTTTAAGTTTTTGATCATTTTTATGCTTGGCATTTATAAATAATTTTCGCGCCGTTTTTTTGATCTTTTAAAATATTAGATCCTTTAATATTTAGATAAAAAAATAGATTTTAAATAAATATATTTAATATAATTTGTTTAAAATTAAGGAAATTCATCATTTGTAAAGTTTTTGAATTATTTGGCGCCTTTTTTAAGTTTTTATGAATTTCGCGCCTTTTTCAAGATCTTTGCTTTTCAAAGATTTTTTTGCTTTTAATTTGCATATATAACAGTTTTAAATACATATTTTACAAAAATTATTTGAAATCAGTACAAAATTAAAAGAAATGATCATATTTGAGTTAAAAAAATTGGCGCCATTTTTAAAAAAAAAGGCGCGAAAATGATGTTTACGCCTCTGTTTAATTTCAGTAGTTTCTTCGTCGCTATATTTTTACATTGCCTGCCTTCGCCATCCCTCGAACCGACAATTTCTTATATATGGGCATATTTTTGTTTGCCTAACTTTGATTGTTTGTCTAATCCAATTATTCTTATATCTTTTATCGACTGTACGTGAGTGATTTTCCTCTACGTGCATCTGTATGACCGGAGAAAAGTCTAATAATTTTTGTGTAAACATGACTAAAGATTATGTTAAGGTATCGCCATATCATGATAAATGTAAGTAACGGAGTGCGTGTGCGTTATTATTATTGTTATGAAGTTGCTCTGCCATGCCTTATCTTTTACTCACCTGAAGCGTCAAAGATTTGCCTCGTTCTCGTCTCGTACACAGAGAGAAGAGATTAATTTTTGCCTGACCCATGGATATAATAAAGGATTTGAATATAAATTATACACGTAGGAAAGTTAAGAGGGATAAAGTTTGTTGCCTACTTTACGTTACTTATTATGATGTTGGAGAGCAAACGAGAAGATGTATGAGGAGGAAATCACGCTTGTATTTATTAAATTGCTGCCATGTCCCGTGTTTCCGTATTCACTTTTTGGCATTTATCGTGAAGGCAGAACTCGAGTACGTGGTCTCCGGGAGATAAAGTGCTTCTTGTTTGACGTGTGTGTTGGGAGTTAATGGTGCGATGAATTGTTTGTGAGAACTTTTGATGAAGATTGCGGATGGAAAAGTACAAGGCGTCTCCTTTAGTCTTTGGAGAGTTGGGGAAATTTTATTAAGAAGTTTTACGAAATTAAATATTTTTCATGAATTACTTATTAATTTGTTTGTTTATTTGTCGATAACTTCTTCTTCTTGCTAAGTCCCCAAGGAACGAGAATTTTCAGTAAATAATCGAATAACATAACAAATTGATAGAAAATTGTTACTTTCTGTGATGAATTTTGCAAGTTTTTTGAAAAATAATAAATAGGGTTTAAAAAAATTTAAAAAATTAAAATTAAATTATTTTTTTGGAAATTTATCAAATTAGGCTCATTTTTTTAAATTTATTTTTATAAAAAATAATTTTTTTAAATTTTTAAAATTTTTTAATAAATTAATATTTTTTTAAATTAAATTTTTAAATTAACTGTTTATTTTTTTATTACATAAATTCTATTTTTTTAGAAAAAAAAAATAAATTAATTTTGTTCCAAAAATAATATTTTAAAAAATTTCTATCTAAAGAAAGTAAAATTCATGAAATAAAAAAAATAAAATTGAGTTAAAATTAATAATTAAATTAAATTAAATTAAATTAAAAATTAAAATTAATTTTTTTTTAAATTTATGAAATTAAAAATTAGGCTTATTTTTTAAATTTATTTTTATAAAAAATAATTTTTTAAAATTTTTGAATAAATTAATATTTTTTAAATTAAATTTTAAAATTAACTGTCTATTTTTTTATTATAAAAATTTTATTTTTTAGAAAAAAAATTTTTTTTTTAATTAAATAAAATTTTAAAATATTTTTTAAAATTTCTTAAGAAAAGTAAAATTCATGAAATAAAAAAAAATATTTTAAAATTATTAATTAATTAAAAATTAATTAATATTATATTTTATAAAATAAAAAAAAAATATAAAGGAAAATAAATAATTAATTATTTTTTAAAAAATTTTCAATTAATTAACAACTTTAACTCAATTTTATTTTTTTTTATTTCATGAATTTTACTTTTCTTTAGAAAAAAAAAATTAAAATCATTTTATCATCTTTTAAAACTTCCCACGTAAAATTACAATGTCACTTTTCTCGACTTTATTTCTTAATTAAACTTATCGCATTAGAACAATTACCTTCTTGTTCTTCATCTTCTTGCATTTTCATCTCGTTAGGAAATCTCATGCATAATAAAATAATTATAAAATGATTTGCTTTAAAATAGCTACGCTAAACTCTTTTTAAAGCTCATTAATTCCAACGCGCATCAATCATTGTTGCACTTTTCGAAGAACATCTCTCGCATCGAGACTTGAAGATTTGATTAATTATCGTACTTTTGGTGTGGATCATCATTATTTGTTTTCTTTGTTAAATGATGCAAGGAAGGCATGATAGATGTACCGAATAATTTTATGTTTTATTTCATTTCATCTCTAAACACGCCTCGCCGGGACTTGTGTGTGTGTAAACATTAAATAAATTTAAGTACTCGATCGACTTTTTCAATTGCACGAAAATTTTATAATAAATTGAAAATTGGCAGCATACCAAATTTAATATTATTATTATTATTATTGTAGTCGGATAGTTTAGTTATTATAGCAGTCGATTTATAATCTCTGCTGTGCGAGTTTTTTCTTTTCTTCTTGTTGGCTCTACTTAACACTACGTTTCTGTGTGGAAGAAACGAACCAAGAAGAGACGAAAAATGAGAAAAAATGTAGATAAATATAATTTTCTTCTTTCTTTCGTTTTAGATTTTCATGTTTTTTTTTGTGTGATTTTTCATGAAATTAAAAATTTGTCTTATTTTATATTTTAATTATTTATTGAGCATGAAGATGGCGCTAAGTTTTATTTCGAAAATTTGATTTTTCGAAATTACTTTTTTTTATTTATTTTTTTAAATTTGTAAAAAATGTATAGAGTTTTGAAAAAAAAAATCTGGACTTTATTTTTCTATAATAGTTCGATAATTGTTCGAATTCGAAAAAAAAATTATAACTTTTTTCATTTTCGAAAATCTCAAATTTTATAAAAGTATTCTTTCAAATTTACTTATTTTTTTTATTTTAAAATTTTTAATATAATAATTTTTTAATCTTTCATATTTTCGAAAAAAAAAATCTATAACTTTAAAGTTAAATGAATTCAAAACTTAAGATTTTCGAACTTTCGTAAATCAATGAATTTTTAAATTTTAAATAATTATAAGTAACAATTTTTTGAAAATTAAATAAAAAATTTTGAGTTTCGAAAATTTTTTTCTATCATTTTCGAATTCGAACATAAGATTTTCGAAAATTTGACAATTCATTTTAATTTTCGAAAATTAATAAATTTCGAATATTAAATTTATTAAATTTTTTAAATTATTAGTAATAATTTTTTAAAATTTAATTTTAATCTTGAATTTCGAAAATTTTCGAAAACATTTTTTAAAATATTTATTTCTTGTCTTTTACTTTTTAGTTTGTTTTTTTTTTTTAATATTTTTCACTTAAAAAAATTTTCAAAAGAAATATTTTTATCTCTTTCTGCATGTGTAGGATGCGAAAAAGGATCAAGATCATACTATTTGTCTTTCGAGATTTGAGAAATATTTAATTTTATAAATTGCATTGGAAAAGTGCAAGTTGTGTACCGTGACTAACACAAAGCACGAAGATGAAAACGAGAAAAAAAAAGGAAATTACTCTTGAGGTTTTACGGAGATTTAGTTTCATTATATATTTTATCATTTTGCCATTCATTCAATTCATTCGCAGACAATGACCGACGAACAAAAAAATGACAAAATGCTCGTCTTTTAAGCACTTATCAAAACATCAATCAATCATTTGTTCCATCGCCGATGGATTAAGTTAAATTCAATCAATTTCCAATCACATTTCGCATCAACACATAAAATATTGTCCGTTTCCGCTGTTAATCTGTACCACTAAATCTCAATCAGTCACATCGTGTTTTCGTGAAAAAAGCAAAAAAAAAAAAATGGAGACGACGGAGTGAGCAATCAAATCAACAAAATGATCAACGGAGTGGCGTGTCGTATTAGCAGAGGGATTAAGTGCGATTTCGAGACGACAACAAATAAATTGGTTCATGGTCGTGTACGTTTGACAGCAAAAAAAAGTAATTTCCCAACATTTTTTAGCTTCATTAGATTTGTGCGTACATGAGAAATCTTTTTCTTGTCTATTCTCGCAAAAACAATGGAAAGGGAAATGTTTGTTAAAACTTAATTAAATACTTTTTTCTGTATCTTCTCTGGTAAAATGACAATTTTTCTTTTTTTTTTTTTTTGATGAAAAACAGCACGACATCGAACGAACGAAGGTCAGATGATGAAAGAAGAATACGCTCACGGCAAAGAAAAAAAATAAAATTTTTCAATATCAAATTATTTGTTTGTTTGTTCCTTTATTATTTGATGAAAGTGAGTGAATATTGTTTGCAAGAAATATTTGAAGAGTCGACATAATTTTTTTATTGTTCAATTTTTTTCAGTCGTAATAATTTTTTTTTTTATTTGTTGGAAATATTTTTCAACAACATGACAACAATATCAATTGGTATTTGTCAAATAAATGGGACAAAAAAAAATATAAAATAAACGGGATGATGAAAAATTGAACAAATATAGAGGGAGATGAATGTACCTTTTGTTCACTTAATTAGAATTTTTAGACAATAAAATATTTGACGACTGAGTTTGGAATTTTATTACAAATATTTTTTGTTGTGAGTTTTGATGAATAAAATATTTTTTTTTTAGTAAGAGAGATGCGATTTACAACTGGTTTTAGGGGATTTATTGGTTTTTTGGTGAAAGAAATTTTTTTATTTTATTTAAATAAGCGAGAATTTCTATTGAGTTTTTTTCTGAGATGAATTTAAATTATATTCTTTTACAAAATTATTGAATGTTTATTTTAATATAAAAAAATTAAAATTAAATAAATCAATTATTTCCAGAATTTTTTAAAGCAAAAAAAAAAAATAAAATAAAATAAAAAATAAATAAAATAAAATTTTTTATCACTATTTTATTTATATATTAATATGAAGTTTATTTTTAAAAATTAAAAGAATCCGAAAAATTATTTATTATTTTTTTTTATTTTTTATTATTTTTTAAAATTATTTTTGAAATGTTTATTTAATTTTTTTTTATTTAACTTAATTTCTATTACAAATATGATTTTAATGAATTTTGTTATTTTTTATCTGAAAAAAACTAAAATAATTATTTTTACAGAATTATTTAAATTTTATTTTAATACTAATTTTTAAAATTTTTTTGAGGTAAAAAAAATAAAAATTTTTATTTAATAAAATGTTTATTTTTAAAAATTAAAAAAATTATTTTTAAAATTTTTTAATAAATTTTAAATGTATATAATTTAAATACAAAAAAAAAAAAAATTAGGTAAAAAAAAATTATTTAGGAAAAAAAAATTATTTTAAAACTACCAATTTAAAAATTATCTTTTTATTTAAATATTTTCCATTTTTTTTTTTAAGAAATTACTTTTAAAAATTTTTTAAATGTTTTTAAACATTAAAAAAATAACTAGATTACTAAAAATGTCAAAATTTTAGCAATTTAAAATTAAATTAGTTTTTTTAATATTTTTTTTTTCTTCATACGAAATTAAATATTTTTTATGATACATTGCTCTTATTGAAAATTTTAACTGATAAACACTCAATAAAAAATTTTATTTTTCCAACTTTCAATTGTTCTCTTATCAAAAAACTTTTTACCCAAAAAAAATCTCAAGGCTTTTATTTTCTTCTCAATGTTTGTAAATTTTATTACCGCCCATAACACGACAGCAACCTGTAGAAAGCACAAAACCTTGTTCCAAAATATTTGCTTAGCGTTACTTTTGTTAATAAAATAAAATAAAATAAAAAAAGGACAGCAAGCAGACCGCCTCGAGGCATCACACACGAGTGACAACGACGACGAGTGTTTTTAGAGATTTACTCTCACAAGACACTCCAAGACTCCTCTTCAAGCGAATTTTGTAACAAAAAAAGATACACTGAGCAAACAAAAATTCCTTGTTGCATGTCGACTTGAGCAAATAATTTCCTTTGTAAAAAGGAAAAAAGTCGTGTGTGTGCTTGAGAAGTGAATGTGACAACTCAATTTGGAGAAATTCTCGCATACTACTTAAAAAAGTCACAGAGAAGAAGAAAAAGAATGTAGTTGTTTGGAAAAGTTTAATCTTGTTAAAAGTTCTTCCTGTTGTCATGCAAAACTGTATCTTTTTTTATTTCGGTCCTCAAGTGTGTGCATGTGTTTACAAAAGCGATTCAGATTTGTACATTTGTTTTTCTTTTATTCCTTTTTTTGTGTGTTTTGTGTGCGGAACAGGTAAGATGGCACTTGTCTCGTGATGTCGTTATATTAAAAAAGTGCCATTTAAGTTGCATTTAAATCTTCTTAGTCACGAAAAAAAGGTGATACGAGTTCCCATGCCAGAATAACTGCTTCTAAGTAGATTAAAGAGAGAAAAAGAAAAAAAGAAGGATAAAAAAATAAGTTTTTAAATCCACGAAGAGAACATTCAATTTCGAAAAGTACGAGACAGTTAGCTCGTCATTGATAACATAATCTTTCTGCATGGTCGCTCGTATTTCGCTTGAAAACATAATAAAAAAAAATGTAACATTAATAGACATCCTTTTGCTGCCGTACGGAGATGTGCTTTGGGGAATTTTGCTGCTTTACCTCCTTCATTGTCTCTTTTTTAAATATTTATTTTTCAGAATTTAAAGAAAAATAAAATTTTGAAAGTTTTGATGGTAATTTTTAGTTTAAATAAAGAAAAAAATTATTAAAAAATTTTCGAATTTATTTTCAAGTAAATATTAAGAATTTTATTTTTAAATATTTTTATAATATTTTAATTTAATTTAATTTTAATTTAATTAATTTAATTTTTGTTTAATTTATTTTTTAATTTAAAAAAAATTAATTTACTTTTAAAATTTTTTATTAGTTTAATTTTTTTATTAAATAATTTTAATTTTAATTTTCTAAAGTTCAAAATGTTATAAAATTTTTAAAATTTTTAGAATTTAGAAGTTCAAAATGTTATAAAATTTTTAGAATATAAAAACATTATAAATTTTATTTTTAAAAATCATTTTGTTTTTATTTTATCTTTTTTGCAAAAATTAATTTTGATTAATTTAATTTTTGTTTAATTATTTTTTTATTTTTAAAATAAATCAATGTTTTAAAATTTTTTAAAATTTTATTTTTTTTTTAAAATAAATAAATTTAAATTTTTTTTTTCATAATTTAATAATTTATCATAAAATCTTATATTACCTTCTTTGCACTTGAAAAAAAATTAAATAAAAAAAAAATAAAACAATCAATTAAATTAAATTAATTTAAAAATAGAATATAAAAATAATTGAGAATTAATTTTTTTGTATTTTTAATATTTTTTTCTACTTTTTCCATATTTCAAAAGTTTTTAATAAAATTTAAAAAAATAATATTAAATAAAAAATAATTAATTAATTTTAGTAATTTTTAATTTAATGTTACAATTAATTTGATAAAAAATTTAAAATATTATAAAAATAAAATAAAATAATTAATTAAATTAAAATTAGTAAAAATATCAAATAATAAATTTTTGGATTTTTTTTTTAATTTTAAATTTTTAAATACGCTCAAGCAATTCATTACTTCCAAAACTTCAAAACCCTCATTGAATGTTGATTTCCAAACGAAGAGAGCATCGTTGATAATAAATAAAAATATTTCGTCTCCGCAGAAATCCCAACAAATACGTTCCTGATGATGATGATTCAATACAAAAAATAAAATTCTAACTGAAACACAATGCTGATGACACATAAAAGGAATACACGAGAGGATTTTCTTGTTGCAGACTCGAAAAAAAAGTATAAAAGCACGACAAATACGTGCGCAGCAAATGAACAACAGATTTTTTTCTGGCGCCCTCTAATGTATTAATGGCGCTTTTTATAAAAACACACGTCAAAAAGTCACACAAAACGAATTCTCGAGATAAATCTCGTGTGCGCAATTAATGACGGCGGCGGCGTCGCTGGATGAGAAAATGTCGGTCGTTAGTGTTGCTCTCGGGGATTTGGTTTGATTTTTCAGTGATTTGATTTTGCGGATAAATTTTTCAAATACAGAAAAATGTTAGAAGGCATCTCGAGAGCTATTTAATGACATGAAAAAAGGAGCATCGTCATTGTTCGGGATAGAAAAAAAATCTCAACTCATTCACTGATGACGTTCAATTTGTAAAATGAAATTTTTTTCATTGTTTTTTACGTGTGCGGCATACGAATGGATTTCAATCGTAGATTCATTCACGTGGGAGACTCGTAATGTAATAATAAATGTTTCAAGCAAAAATCGCGCGTGTTTCTTGCGTTACGAGTATTGCGACAAAAAATGACTTGAAAACATAAAAAAATTGAAAATTTTTGTCGAAAAATTAATTTAAGCGCATTTTATTTTTTTAAACCACGTGACATATTTTTTTTTAATTTTAATAAATTTAATTATTTTTTTTTTTTAATTTTTTTTAGATTTAAAAAAAATATTTATTTTTTTAATTTTTTTTTTTTTTTTTAAATTTTTTTTTAAAAAAAAAAATTTTTATTTTTTTTTTAAATAATTAAAAAAAAAAAAAAAAAAAAAAAAATTAAATTAATTTTTTTTTGAAAAAAAAAATTTTTTTTTTAATTTTATGTAAAATTTTTAAAATCTTTTAAAATTATAGACAAACAAAATTTTACTTTTTATTAAAAAAAAAAAAAAAATAAAAAAAAAATAAAAAAAAATAAAATAAAAAAATTGATAAAAGAAAATTTTTACATGAAAAAGCATGAAAATGAAACAAAAACAGCTTTCCTGTCCAGGTTAGAGGAACAAAAAAAAACGTGCCTCGACATGAGCGACGAGTAAACGAGCAACAATCGTTTTTTTTCTGTGTCGAGTTGACATCAATGGAACAAAAAAGGGGTTTAGAATAGAAAAAAAATATGAAAAGCATAAAATAATCTGATTCGTGCATGAAAACGCCGCCGTCGTGTAATTGTTAAAAATTCTGAGGGCGTACAACTTTTTATTTACAATCGGTTAACAAGCAGGTTGTCGAAAAAAAATTTCTACGGATTTTCCGTAAAATTCTTTGAAAATAACGAAAATAAAAAAAAATCGTAGGACACCCTCATAAAAGCTAAAAAATATGGTTTAAAGCCAAAAAAGGGGATAAAATTCAATTTTTTTCTCGTTTTGTTAAATGACAATACATGTCGACGTCGTTTTTCTCGTCATAGATAGCGGTGAAAGAAAAAAAGACGAAAAAAAGTACCTAAGCGGAAAAAGAAAGCTATTTAATGCTCGTTTCAATTTTTTTTCGTGTGTTATTGCTTAGTTATTGCCTGTTACTCCTTTCTTTCGTGTTTGTTTGCTGTTCTTGCCCTTGTTCATCCTCATGCCGGCACACATGTGTTGTTTGTGTATTTAACGTTCGTGTGTTGATATCAAAATTTATGTTTCCGTTTATTTTCAACAACAATAATAAGGACGCAATAATAATACATTACACGGCATGGAATAGCTGAAAAAGAAATTGAGAGATGGAGGTGTTAGTGAACGATAACGAAAATTTGTGAAAAATTAAAATTTTAAAGATTTTTTCAAATGTCTTAATTTTTAAATTAATTTAAAAAACATTAGAGCTTAAATTAAATTTTAAATAAAATAATATTTTTTTTTAAATAAAATATTTTTACTTAATTTAATTTATATTTTAATTTTCATTAAATTTTTGAAATTTAAAATAAAGAATTCAATTAAATTTCATTTTTTAAATAAATTAAAATTAAAAATTTATTTTTAATTGGTTTTTTAAACATTATTTTATGAATTTATTAAATTAAAATTTCATTTTAAAATTTATTGAAATAATTTTAAATTAATTTTTTAATTAAAATTTTTAAAAAATTATTTTTTGACATGTAAAAATAAAAAAAAAATAATTTTTAAAAATCAATTCAATTCAATTTTTTTTTTTTAAATTATTCAAGATATTTTTTTTTATTTAAAAATAGACAAATATTTTTACTTTTTATTTCTGATTTTTTTTTTGTAATTTTAGAGAAGAGCATTTTACAAAATTTTTTAAAAATAATTATTTTAATTAAAATTTTAAAAATTCATTAAAAATGATTTTAAAAAATTTAAATTTTGATAAGAAATTAAAAATAAAAATAAATAAATAATTTTTAATGATTGATAGGTTTAAAATTAAAATTCTTGTAAAAATATTAAAATAAGAATAATAAATAATTTTTTCTTTTATTTGTTTGATACTGTAAATAAAAAATACGATAAAAATAAAAAAATATATATTTATTATTTTTTTTACTATTTTTACAAGAATTTTAAAATTAAAAATTAATTTATAAAAAAAAAATTATTTAAAAATTTTTTTTCTTAATTTCTTATAAAAAATAAAATAAATGAGAAAATAATAAAATAAAAATTAAAAAAAAATTAAATTTATCGCAAATTATTTTTTGTTGTAAATTCGAGTGACGAAAAATTTTCACAATCGATATTTCTTATTATTTTTTACGCTTTTTCTTCTCATTTCTGTCTCATGTGTGCAACGACAAAACATGGCAATAAGTAACTTTTTGCACTTCCCCTTTGTCATTCGCTCCAATAAGTCTTCCATTACAACAACAACAACAACAGCCAACAAGGTAAAAAACAAACCTATAATATTGTGTTACCTACCAACAGTTTATCCCTTTTTCCTTTTATTTTTCTCCGTTTCCGTCTTTCCTCGTCGTGCGTTGTCATTGCGTGTTTATTTTCTCAGGTTTTTCAATTCGAATCAATAATCAAACATGTCTCGTAATATTTTTTTTTCGTGTCTTCTTATCGCACCTTTTATTTTTACCGCGTTACGACGCCAAGGCAAAAGTTTGAATGATTTGAGTGAAATATGTTGTGACAAGGATTTGCATTGCCATAGCAGCAATTTCTTCTTCAGGAGCGTCTGTTATTATTCTTCCCTTAAAAAAAAAAGATAAAAAAGAAAAGTTTTATAAGCAATAAAATTTATTGATTCCACACTTAAAAGTAACATATACTTATCCGGTTTCCTCGTCGTCGGCGTCGTTTTCGTTTTCGAGACAAAGCAAGAGAAATATAATCTTCATAAGACACCGATGTTGCAAAAGTTATAGGCACGGCACACCATCTAACAACAATGTGGTAATCATTAATCTTGTTTAGACGATGTGTTTACCCATTTGTTTCAAAAATATCTCGCATCACCGATGGGTATAAGACACTTTTCTTCCATCCGCCTGCCTCTCTCTCGCTGAAACAATGAAAAGGGTTGAGGGTGTGAGAGTGTTTTCCTTTTTTGAAATTCGCTCGTGTTTTCCCCGAGATATTTTTACACTTCAGTGCTTCTTGTCTCAAAACACGTCAATTGTTGGGAAGAAGACTTTAAAAGAAATTCAACAATTACAGACAACACGAACGCAAACAAACAAATTCTCGAGAAAGTCTCGAGGAATTGACGAAAAAGTCACTCGCTCATCATTTACACTTCTTCATCACTTTAACTACGTAAACTTAATTAATTTACTCTTCAAATATTTTCTTTGTGCTTAGTTCGTACTTGCCTTCACTTCAAGTCGTCAGTTTTAGACGGCATGTCAGTAGTAGCTGGCATCTTCTTGCAATATGTCATGAACAATGAACGAATGCTTACAATTTTCATCGTCTTTCTTATTTATGGAGATGAACAGATCGTTGCAAAAAGTTAAAATAACTATCGAAATTTATTCATGGAAAAGTTTCTTGGACAAATTTTTTTTTATTCCATAAAAGCGCTTTTGAATAAAGATTTTATACTTATTTTTTAATTTTCTCAAAATATTTAAAAATTTTTTTATTTTTTTTTTCTTAAAATATTTCATTTTTTAAAAATATTTTAATTTTAAATTTTTTACTAAAAATTGTTCTAAATTTAATTTTATTCATAAAAATGGTAAAAAATGAAAATAAAAAATAGATATTTTTTTTTTAATTTGTTAAATTGATTAATACTTTTTTTTAACAATTTTATTTAAAAAAATTAATCATTTGATTTTGTTTTATGTATTTTTAATTAAAACTTATTAAAAAAAATTTAAAATAATAAAATATAAATATTTTTTAATTTTTTTTATTTTCATAAATTTTTGTTCAATGAATTTTCTCAAATAAAATTTAATAATTTAACAAATTTTAAAATAAAACTCATTAAAAATTCAAACAATTAAATATTAATATTTTTTTACATTTTTTTTAAAAAATAATTTTGAATAATTTAATTAATAATAATTTGAATAATTTAATTAATTTATTTTTTTTATATTTATTTTTAATATATTTATATTAAAAAAAATTATGCTATAATAATGTTATTAAAATTTTTTTTTGATTGAATTTCAATTTTTTTTTATAAATTATTTTTAATTATATTTTAATTATTATTTTAAAATTAACAATATTAGTAAGTTAATAAAAATTAAAAATAAAATTAAATAAAAATAAAAAATTAAATTAATAAAAAATAAATAATAGAATTTTTAAAATTTAAAAATAAAAAATTAAATCTTAAACCGAAATTTTTTTCTGAAATTTTCTTGATTTATGTCAAAAACCAATTTTATTTAATAAATTTATATTTTTAATTTAAATATTTAAAAAAAAAAAAAATTTTAGTATTTTTCTCAGTTTAAATCTTTTATAACCAAAAATTAAATTTATATTTTTTTTAACTACTTGATGAGATATGTAAACAACTTACCGCGAAACGCTTCAAATTAATGAATCAAATGAAACATCATCCTTGTGTTTTATGACGCAGACATCTTTTAAAATATATTAGAAACTCTTAACAAAATCTGTTTTTGACGCAAAATTTGTGTCACTTATCCACACACACACGAGCTCCTTAAAATAATTTTAAGATTTATTTTTACGAGACACGAGTTTACTGAACTTTTTTTTTTTCTTAATTCTAAGATGATGAGCAGCACATTATTCCGCAACCCTCTCTTTCTCTAATCTCCGTTGTTAAAAAATAAAAATAAGAAAAAAAAGTTAAATTGCAGTAAGAACTTCTCCTAAAATTTTTACATTATTTTTAATGTAGTGAAGAGAAGCGAAGAACAATTTTCGAGAAGAAAAAAAAGTTAAGAATAAAAAAAAAGTTATGAGTGCTTTATAAAGATAACACTCGAATTTACACATTTTTCCCTATTTTTGCACTAAAGTATGGAACAACGCGGATCGCTATAATAACTGCTGTGTATTTATTTTTAAATAAACGGCGCGCAAGAAAGAAGCAAGAATTTAATAAAAACAGCATCAGAAAAGTAAAAGTTTAATATTTGTCGCTAAATTAACTTCATTATTATACACTTTAAAAGTTTTGTGTCTTTTTCATTTTATTTAAAAAAATGAACTTTTGTATTCAAATACGGCTTAAAATCCGAAAAAATGAACATTAAAATTTTTTTAATGCTCTTTGGGCATTTTTTGAGCAAAGGAGAAACTTGTAAACTCTTCGAAAAAGTTGTTAGAAGATCACAAGTTAAGGAAATTTGGAACTTTTGCACTTGTGACATGATAACACATCCGAAAAAAAATGGAATTGTATTATAAGTGAGTGTCAATGATGATGACGATAGTTTGTCTATTTTCTTTCCTATTTATTCCTTTTCAAAAAGTTTTTCTCTGTACAAGAACTTGCTGTAAGTTAAACTTACAAAAGTGTAGAAATTTATACGGGAGAAAATCAAAACATTTCATACAATTGTGGCAAAACTGCAGAGAAAGACAAAAAAAAAAGTATTTTTACACGTGATTTCACAGAAAATAAATGAAGAAAGAAAGAAAAGTTTTTACCTTTTCCTGCATTAGACAGATGTGTTTGCCCAACTCAACTCTGCTCAACTCACCCAAGAATGGTAAAGTGATTAAAATTTTAAAATAAAATGAAAAACTTTTTCTGACAGACTTTTTTTTTTTTAAAAATGGAACGAAATGAACGACGAAAAAAAAAGTTTGTTGAGAAATTATAACAGGTGAATTCATAAAGTCCTTAGTGTAATATTTACTTTCTTATACAGTTTAGTTTTATTTTTGGACGAAAAGTTTTTTTTTGTTTTTTTTTATGATGGTGTGTGTGTGTGTGTTCATGAAATTGTAAAACTTGGCCCAATTAATTTATTTTTTAAATTGGTTTTTTCACTCATTTTGCTCGAAATTGCCCGAAATAGAAAAAAGTGTGAATGAAATTGCAAGAGAAGTTTGTTCGTGACAAAAAATGTAACAAAGTACATTTATGAAGTGAAGTAATTTTCTATTTTATGCGAATTTTAAAAAGAAATTTTTAATAACTTGTAAAGACAGGGGTGGCTGGATTTTAAAAACAGGATCAGGTATTTTGTTGACTAAATTTTTTCACGAAAGCCTAAAATTCTGATGAGTACCGATACTTTCTTGCATTTTTTATGCTTTTTCAGAAAAAAATATCCTGAAGACTAACTTTTGAGACAAATTCGAATAATTCGAACTTTCAAGGTCATTCAAGGTGAATTTTTTTTTTCGAATTTAATTGCATGAAAAAAAGTTCAGGTTGACTAAATTTTTTCACGAAAGCCTAAAATGTAAATGACAACCGATACTTTCTTGCATTTTTTATGCTTTTTCAGAAAAAAATATCCTGAAGACTAACTTTTGAGACAAATTCGAATAATTCAAACTTTCAAGGTCATTCAAGGTGAACAAAATTTTTTTTTCGAAAATAGAATAAAATAAGATTTTAAGATTTTTTAAGGTTTTAGTTTAGATAATTTTTTCTCAAATTTGATCCTTTAACCTTACCTTGAAAAAAAAATCATCACGTCACTGTCCCAAAATTTTACTATTTGAAATATTTCATCACCCCAATAAATCGTAAAAAAAAACTTTTTCACTCGAATTTTTTTTCCAAAACCGTAAAAGATGAAAAATTCTCGAATCATGTATGAAAAATTCATTTGTTTTGATGATAAACAGGAAAAAATGAAGAAAAAAGTGTAGCAATAAAACCCAAATTACGTTAGAATTATGTTCGAGTGCAATTTTCCGTTGTACCTTGTTCTTTTTCTCTCTCTATGAATGAAGAGCCTTCGCTCTCACAAAAAAAATAACACGTTGCTCATAAAATATAATGCATCACATTTTTTTTATTACACATACTCTCCTTTATTTAGCCACATGCTCGTCTTGTCTAGCTTTTTAGACATTTTATGATCATTTTTATCGTGATAGAAATTCCTCATATTTCACAGTTGAAACAATATTGAAGAATTGTCGTAAAAAGAGGCGACAAGAAAAATTTCTTTTTCTAAAAAAAATAAAGAAAAAAAGTTCTGTTTATCCTGATAAAGTTGATTTAATAAGTAAACGAAGTGAATATTATTCAATTGTATTTTTTTCTATGGAAAAAAACCTCCCTGAGGCTTCACAACGGATATCCGTTGAAAATTAAAAAAAAACTAGAATACTTTTTATTATATTTCACAACACATTTAATGTGATTCTCATTTTTAAATTATGGTGTTGCTATAATTTTTAATGTATTTCCTTGTGAATACGATGACTGAAAGTGACTAACATCATAAAACGAGAATGATGAGTGTTTATAGTTTTTTCCCTTTTTTAACATCATCATACAAGTGAGTTTAACAGAGTTTGCTGCTTCAATAATTTTACGATAGTTACTCTATGAAATATAATGACTGAAGTCGAACAAAAAAAAAAACGGAGAGCAAAACCAAAGGGAAAACACAATGAAATTTCCGTTCATATTTCCCAGTTTATTATGTTGTTTTTACACCCTCTTTCCAACCTTTTTTCACAAAATGATCTCCTCCTCCATCGCATTTCGCTTTTCCAGTTGCTGCTGCTGATATGAATATTCGTCTGATGCGAATAGTTTTTTATTCTATTATTTCATGAAATTGAGGAAAAATAATTCTCTCGTTTTTTTTTTGTTTTTTTATTTCGTGCATGGCAGATGATGGCGATGTAACATATGTAGTTGCATGACATTTAAAATAAAAGCGATATGTGGTAACTTGTAATTTTCGACATTTGTTTAAAATTTTATTTAGGAAAAAATTTATCTCAAAAGTTATTTTTATTAATTTTTTATTACAATTATTAAAAAGTAAAAAAAAATATTAAAAAAAAAATTGTTTTAATTTATTTAGGTATTTTTAAAAATAAAATGATCAAAAAAGTAAAAAATTTTAAAATATTTAAAAATTAAAAAAATGTTTAAATTATTTTAAGTTATTTTTTTTTAAATAAAATAATTTAAAAAAGTAAAAAATAATCAAAAATAAAAGAAAAATTATTTTTTTTAAATAAAATAATTAAAAAAGAAAAAATTAAAAAAAAAAATTAAAATTATTTTAAAATTTTTTTTTAAATAAAATAAAAAAAAAATAAAAAAATATTCAAAAATAAAAGAAAAATTATTAAAATTGTTTTAATTTTTTTTAAATAAAATAATTGAAAAAAGTAAAAAATTTTAAAATATTCATAAATTAAAAAAAATTATTTGAATTTATTTTTATATGCTTTTTTTTATTATAAATGAAATTATTGAAAAACTGAAAAAAATTCAAAATATTTAAAAATAAAAAAAAAATTGAAATTATTTTGAATTTATTTAAAAAAAAATAATAAAAGTAAAAAAATTTTCATATTATTGTATTATTTTTTTTAAATAAAATATATTAAAAAAGTAAAAAGTTTAAAAATATTCAAAAATAAAAAAAAATATTCAAATTATTTTATTATATTTTATTTTTAGTAAGAAATGAAAAATATTCAAAAATTAAAAAAAAATATATTTATTTTTGAAAATGTTTAAAAAAAGTAAAAATATTTAAAAAAAATATTTTTATTATTTTTAATAAATAAAATTTAAAAATTAAAAAAATTTTAAAAATAAATTTTTAATTTTTTTATGATTAAAATTTAATATATTGTAGTTACAGTTTTTGGAGAAAACTTCAAATATTATTTAATTTTTTAAGTTACAAATATTTTTAAATATTTTATCTTAATTATGAAACTACAAAAATTTAAAATTTATATTTGAACTTCGAAATTATAACTTTCGAAAACTTAACTTTTGAAAATTTTTATTTCGAAAATTTGAATTTCGAACCTGTTAAACCTTTTTGTGCACAAAAACTTGTTTAAAAGAAAAATTGCCAATTAGATCGATTCTTGTTCTACTTACCAGCTTATTTGTCTCTTTCATTCAATTCACCTACTGCTCAAAAGACATCAAAGCGCTTTGTTATCTAACACAGTGAGTTGTCATATAGGTCAGTATAATCAGATTCTGATTTCAAACGTGGTTTAAAATGCACGAAAGCATTCTTCATTGCATGATGAGCAAAGAAAAAAAGTGCACAAAAACAAAAGCTGCCTACCGCCACAAACTCCTAACGAGCAACGAGATGTTTGTAAAATAAAAAAAGACGAACCGGATACTTGCAAATTTATAGCCTGATACACATGGCTAACTAAAGTATTTAAAAAATCGGCAATATCGGTGTCTCTGAAGCACAGCCACGTAATCCATGAACGAACACGAGAGGTCGGCAATAAAAAGGACCAATTTCAATTTTTATTAGCCAGGTCATGTGCATGCTCAAGAGTGCTCCATCCAGGAGCGATATTATATGACCAAAGACATGATCGTAATTTCCAATATCGTATTTTTCGCATTGAACATGGCAACGCAGCGGATGTGTTGTTTTTTCATCATCCCACGTTTACCTTCGACGATGGCATGGCATACGGTTCATGCAGGAAACGCTTTTGGGTTTCCAATCAATTTTTCTGAAAGGTACACTTTGTACGATTTTTTAAATTGAATTGTCATCACTTTCACAGCGAAACCTCGTCGTCGTCGTCGCAGGAAAAAAGGGTAGATTGACATTAGCATCATATCGAATTATTGCGCGCTGTTGG
The DNA here is from genome assembly GCF_036172545.1 of Culicoides brevitarsis. Classification (NCBI taxonomy): domain Eukaryota; kingdom Metazoa; phylum Arthropoda; class Insecta; order Diptera; family Ceratopogonidae; genus Culicoides; species Culicoides brevitarsis. The sequence continues at coordinate 4,961,000 of NC_087086.1, read as the reverse complement.
GAGTCGACGGTTGAAGGAGGAAATGAAGGTACCGAAATAATTGACGATTGAAGCAATGTTGCGCCCTTTTTGTTTGTTTCTCGTCTATTAGCGAATTGTGTGTCACTTTTTTCGCGGGGAAATTAAATCCACTGAATAATTAATCGCATCGTTAAAGTCCGGAGCAAGATGAAAAAAAAGGTTTAAGTGATTGAATTGAGCGGAAATTTATAAATAAATCGTTTTATAACACTTTACCCCTTGTTGTCCCGAGTTATTGTTGTTTCTTTCATGTTTTTTTTTGCTTGTTCATTTGAGTTGCGTTTAAGAGTCTCTTCATAGTGTTGGAGATGTATGTCAGCTCGAGGCAAATTTTAACGGCTGCATGTTTATTTAATCAATTTATTTATTCATCATTTATTCAAATGAGCAAATTTTCGATTAACGTTCATGAATGAAAGGGGTTAAAGTGATAATTTGTTATTTAAAAAAGGGATAAAAATGTTTGGAATTTTCTTTAGGAGGTAAAATTTTTTCATTGGAAAATTAAAAAAAAATATTAAAAAAATATATCATTCAAATCTAAAAAACTAAAAAAAAAAATTAGAAATCTAATTACAATTAATTTTTTTTATTTGAATTAAATTTTTGTTAAGAAAATAAAAATGTTAAAAAATATTTTAAAAAATTGTTAAAAATATAAATATTTTTTTAAACATTAAAAAAAAATCTTATGCTCTTTTTTTCGAACTTTCGCAAATTAAATATTTTAATATTTTTTTTATTTGAATAATTTTTTTTTAATAAAAAAATATGAAATGTCAAAAAACATAAATATTTTTTGTTAAAAAATATTTAAAAAAATAATTAAGATTTTTTTTTATTTTCGAAATTAAAATTGTAAAATTAAAAAATAAATAAAATTATTTTAAGTAAATTTTAAAATATTAAAAAAAATTTAATTTTTTTTTTACAGAAATTTATGTTTTTTTTTTCAAATTTTTAAAATAAAATAAAATTAAATTATTTTAAAATTTACTTAAAATTATTTTACTTATTTTTACAATTTAATTTTTAATTTCAAAAATTAAAACAAATTTTTTTAATTGTTCTAAATATTTTTTTACAAAAATAATTTTATTTTTCGACATTTTATATTTTTTTAATAAAAAAAATATTCAAAAAAAAAAATATTAAAAATAAATTTTTAATAAATATTAAATAAATATTTTTTTTTGACAAAAATAAAAATCGAAATTGAGTTTCATGAAAATTTTAAAAATTACAAAAATAGTTAAATAAAATTAAATGTTAATGTAGAAACTAACTTTCATAAAAGGATCCCATTAGAAAATCCCATCGACAACAATTTTATTGTTATGCGCGTACGCTACTAAATTATTTATGTGATCAAAACATCACAACTTTGTATAAGGAAGTTATCGAAACGATTAATATTTTATTTATTGAATTAAACAAAGTTATATAATCTCTTGATGTGTGTGTGTACCTCATAGAGGTGTTGAAACATTGTTGGTACTTGCGTTCAAATAAATGGCTCTCGACATTTGTTGTTATGATTTTGATTTTATTTCGTTATACATTATGAATATTAATGCCGCATGCACACCAGCAGCACCATCCTTCAAAAGAAATTGAATTTTACTTCCATATCCGAGCGCAAACAAAGTCAGACAAGTGCTTAAAACAGTTAAAAAGGCAGCACAGCACAGCAGGCACGTATATGGCCCACATATGGATGAATGGTGTTTCACACACGTAATTGCCGCAAAAATACCAATCGCATCGTAGAATATTAATAAGTTACATAAATATTTTGTAGTACTCCATGGCGCACGTTCTTTCGTCGTAGCGAGCTGAAAAAAAAACGTAAAATTTTCGGTTGTTGAATAATTTTGGGTGCGTGTGAATTCTAAAGTCGTCAGTTACGATTATTGATCAATAAAATTCAAGTGCACGAGCACACGTACAAATGCAAAAAGTAATTTAAAAAGTTATCGTTTAATTAAAATTTTAATGGTTTTATCGTATTTTTAAAATATTTTACTTTGCCCAATGCACATTTTAAAATTTTTGCTTAATGAAAAGTTGAAATTTTCACATAAAAACTCAATTTCATTGTATGAAAGTTTTGAAAAATATATTTTTAAAATATTATTTTACAAATTTTTCATCAAAAAAATGTTATAAAACTTTTGTCCCAATGCACATTCTAATTTTCTTTATTTTACATGAATTTTCAAAATTTTGATTTAATATTTTTTTTTTCTAATTTTTCTTTTGATATTTTTTCCATTTTTATTTATTTGTATTTTAAAGTTTCGATTTTAATTTATTTTAATTTTTTTTTAAACCCAGTTAGCATTATAAAATTTTTAAAATTTAAATTTGAAACCCTTGATTTTTTTTTTAGTATTTTGAGATTCAATTCCAATATTTTTTCTAAAATTTTTATATTTTTCAGAATTTTTTTCCCAATGCACATTTAAAAAATTTTTTTTTTCGCATTAAAAAAATTTTAAAATGTGTGTTGGGTCAAAATGATATAAAAAATTGAAGAATGTAAAAAAATTAAAAATGTGCATTAGGTCGATAATTTTAAAATATGCAATTGGGCAATTTTTAAATTTTTCCCAATACAAATTTTAAATTGTCTATATTTCAAATTTAAAAAAAATAAAAAAATGAGAAATTTTAAAATGTGCATTAGGTCGATAATTTGAAAAAATACACCGAGCAAAAAATTTTCCCAATGCACATTTAAAAATTTAATTTTTTTTCGCATTAAAAAATATTAAAATGTGCATTGGGTAAAAGTGATATAAAAAATGCGAAAAATTGAAAAAAAAATTTAAAATGAAAAATTTAAAACTTTTTTCCCAATGCACATTTAAAAATTTTTAAAAGAAATAATTTTTTTTCAAACAGACATCAATTCTTAAAAAATATCAATTTTTTAATCAAAATGCGATAGAAAAAAAAAATTAAACAGTGAAAGCAAAATTACTGAGCACCCTTTGAATTGGTAATTTATCATCACTATCGTTCGTTCATTGCAAATTTCTATCCCTACCACACGCCTAATGCATCAACTATATAAATATAAGTAAAAATGTAAATAAGTAGTTTTTTATTCGACACTTGCCTTTTGAACGATTGATAACGGATTTAATCAATTTCGCGGAATAAAAAAATTAAAAGACTGAAAATTAAAATAAATTAAAAAAAAAATGAAATCCCGGATTTCCGCGTTGCTGTTAACAGCACTGATAGTCGTATCAGTAAATTGTGATAAGAATCTCGACAAAAATCGGATACAAAAGCGGAGTTTCTACCATCATCCGGGCGCCGCAGTTGTCAACGATTTGCATTATCACACACCTGGCGTGCTTCCTGTAGCTCCGCCAAATCCTCTGTTGTTCAAACCTCCCGTATTTGCGGCGCCTGCAGCAGCTCCCTTGCCTGCGACAAAATTCGTGCCGGGCGATGCTTGGGTCACAAGTCATTCGGTTACGTTTCCGAGAGTTCCCGTTTTTCAACCTCCTGTCGTTCCAACAGCTCCATTAGCGCCCGCAGCTCCCGTTTTTCCTGCCCATGTTCCTGTTGCGCCGCCCGTTTTCCATGCTTTTAAGCCTGCTGTAGCTGTTGCGCCGCCTCCGCCTGTGAATTTCTTCCCCGTGAATCATGTGAAGCCCGTAATTGCGATTCCGCAGAGACCCGTGTTTGCGCAACCCGCTTTTGTGCCGACAGCTGTTGCGGTAAAGCCGATAGTTCCCGTGTTGCCGCCTGCACATCATCATCATCATCATCATCACGTGGCTGTGCAACCAACCGTAAGTTCAGAAAACCCCGAAATTCCCGAAAATCCCGAATCCAATAACAGCGCGAATGAAATTGACGAAGCTCCCTCTCAAACGGAGCAGCAAGAAATTCCGCAACAGTCTACGTCACATAATACAATTCCATTATATCCCATGGCAGGCTTACCACCAACATTTGTTATGCAAATCGGCTCATCCGGTAGCGGTATCGACGCCAGCGCATTTGCACGCCCTGCCGCCGCACCATCATCATCATCATCATCATCAAACCCGACTTACGTTGCATCACGACCATCATCCGCATCATTCGCTGGGATGGTTCCACAAATGATGCCCGGATTTTTCGTGCAAATGAACCATCAACATCCCCAAAATTTCCCCGAACCTGAACAAGAGACTTTTAACTATCATCCAAATACGCCCGCTTCGCATTACGGACCTCCGGAACACAGTTATGGCGCTCCCCCATCATCGTCTCAGCGATATCGCAATCGACCTGCTGCACCAAAAAGACTTCGACGACCAAATATGTACAGGAGAAAACCTCATAGGCATGCGAAAAAACTGAGATATACAATTATCAAGCATCATCATGATAGAAAATAAGTCCTGCAATTTTTTGTTGAATATTTTTTTTTTACATTAAAAATTTATGTTGTATATAAAATTTTAATTTTTTCCTTCTTCCGCATTGACAAATTTTTTTTTAATAATTCACGCACATAATTTCGGCATAATTACGTATTCGATGCGATAATTCGTTTTTTTTCAAGTGAAAGTGAACAAAAAAAATTACTTCCTACTGTGATTTTTTTTTACTCATTTATTTTTTTTATTTCAAATATTTTTTACTCAGAATTATTTTATTTTTTTTTTAAATTAATTTTTAATTTTTTAATTTTTTAAAAAATTTATTTTTTTTAATTTTTTTTTTCATTATTAATATTTTTAATTATTTTAAATTTAATTTAATTTTTTTTATTTTTTTTAAAAAAAATTTAATTCATAAATTAATTTTTTTATATTTTATTTTATTTTTTTTTATTTTTAAATTTTTTTAATTTTTAATTCAAAATTATTTTTTTTTTTAAAAATTTTTTTTTCAAATTTAATTATTTAATATTTTTTTCAATTTTTTTTTTTAATTTGAAATATTTTTTTCCTTTGACATATTTTATTTTTATTAAAATTAATTTTCTTTTAAATAAGAATTTTTATTTATTTATTTTTTTTTATTTTTTTAAAATGATACTTTATTGAATTTTTTTATTTTTTTTTCAATTAAATTTTTTAATTTTATATTTTTAAATTAAATTTTTAATTAATATTTTAATTTTAAATTTAATTTAATTTTTTTTATATCATACAAAAATTTGTTTTTTATAATTTATTTCAATAAAATTAATTTTAATCAATTTTTCATATTTAAAAAAAAATATTTTTTTACATCATTTTTTAAATATTTTTTAATATTTTATTTCAAAATTATTTTTTATTCCTTTTTAAAATTAAATTTAATTTAATTATAATTTTTTTTTTATAAATTTATATTTAACGTTTTTGTTGTATTTTAACTTTTATATCACATGAAAATTTTCATTCAAATTCCTGAAGCTCATCAAGCGACTCAGCATAAAATTTAACAAATTGGATCAATTTCGCATGAAAAACATAAAAAAAACTAGATGAATGACGTCCATCAAGCAAAAACTTCTTTTCAAAAATTTCCTGAGTCAGCGTTTACTGACAAGTTTTATAACACGAAGAGCAAATTTTTCAAAAAATGAGAAGTAAGAGAAGGAAAAATCTCCTGCCTGTCACTTTTAACAATGTCTAATCACTGACAGTAAATATCTTAATTATTATCGGAAGTTTAAAAGGTCGGCATTTTACACGGCAAATTGTTAAATAGAGTTCAAAATGATGAACAATGTTCAACAGTGTTACGTTGAATGTTCGGTAATGGTAATAAGTGAAAAATAATTATAAATCAAGGAAAGGAGGATTTTTTTCAAATTAAATTTCTTCTTGTTCTAACGGAATTTTTCATTTTCTGATAATGAGGAAGAAGATTTTTTTGTTAATTTTTTGTTGAAAAAATAGTTGAATAATAGCGCATTTCTTGATTTATCAAAAAAAAAAAATAAAATAAATAAATAAATAAAAAAAATAAATATATAAAAAAATTAAATAAATGAATTAATTAAATTAAATTAAATTGATTTAATTAAATTTTTAAAATTTATTTAAAATTATTTTTTTAAAAATACTCAAAAAATTTTAAATACTTTTTAAAATAATTAAAATTAAATTTAATTAATTAAATTAAAATAAATTAATTAAATTAAAATTAATTAATTTAAATTGAAAAAATAATTAAATAAAATTATTTTTTAAATAAAATTTAAATTTTCGCCTTATATTCGAGGGCATATTTTTTGAAATATAAATATAAAAAATAACTTAATTTAATTTAATTTAAATTAAAAAAAAAAAATATTTCACATTATCATATTTTTGACAAAATTTGTCATAAAACTGTAAAAAAAAATTAAACATTTATTTTTTTTAAACACAGACAGACTTTTTTCATCCAATCAACTTTACATCTCTAAAATTATTTTCAAAAATTTTCGCTAGAATTAATTTTCTCGTTGTTTATATGGTTTTCCATCGTCGGGATGTATTCTGTAATGGACCGTTAAACTTTTCTAATACCTCTCTCTCTCTTTTCTTGTTCCTTCACGTACATTTCACAGTAATAGATTTTTTAGTAAGATGAAAGAAATGTAACTAAGCGTAAAATCTTTAATAGTCTTATTTTCCTCGACTTTCTTCTATATTTTCCCTCCTACAACTTTACATTGAATTACAACAACAACAAAAAAAGCGATGGACTGATTTTTGAAAAATTCATGAAAAAAACGTCAGAGGTATGAGAAGGTATCAAGCTTCAATGGACTTCCAAGAGATAATCTGACAACATACTTCAAAAAAAAATGCTCTTCATTCAGTAATTGCTGAGGAGGTATTTTTTTCTTGTAGAAACGATGGAAGGAAGAAAACAATTGAGAACAATAATTATCCGAAAGGTTTCCTCTTTTTTTATCATTTTTTCTGTCTCGTAGGCAACAAACAACAACGTCTCGGCAAGGTAACAAATCTTCTCTTCGTCGTGTGAATCTAACGCTTGATTTGCCAGACAATTTATTTGTCAGATAATTAAATTGTTATTGCTTCTCTTTCTCGAAAATTTTCATTGTTTTCTATCGTCGTCTTATTTTCTTCATCTTCTTCGACATCTTTCTTTGTTGATTACTCTCCATCGCCGACGACTCATCGTTCAAAACAAAGATATTTAATTTTTGCACAATTTTTGCCCAGACGTGTTTTGTCTGTCGAATGAATGAATGTCCCAAGTGGTTATTAGACTTGCAGCAGCTTTGCATTTAGTCAAGGAGAGACAGAATAGAAGAGTTAAAACGGAATATTATTTATAAGCATATTGTACTTGTAATAATTTGCATGAGTGAGCAAGTAAATGAAATATGCTTGAAATATTATGATTGTCTTTGTGGGAAAAGAGATAGTGTTATGATAAAATTGCAATAAATTTCTGATCGAATTTCAGAGCTTAGATTACAATTTTGAGGCTGAAAATAGCTTGATACAAATTTATTTTTAGCTATTATAGGTTTTCTTTGAAATTTTTGAATAATAAGTTGTTCAATTTAAGTTAGAAAAAGTAATTTTAGTTTTTACTGAAGGACCCGTAAACTTCGTTCTACCCATGGAAGATGAAATTTAATCCAAAAAGTATGCAATTGATATTTAATTTAAAAAAATCGAATTTTGAGTTTGTTTGATATGCAATGAAGTTTACATATTTGATTTTTTTATTTTTAAGTGTTTTTGAATCATTTTCTTAATTTTTATTCAACAAAAACCTTCTGAAAACTAAAATTGATCTATTATAAAAATCCACAAAGAGAATCGTAAAGGAAAATTTGAGTTATTGCGTTACAAAATTTTTATGAATTTTATGTTTCATTAAAATTTCTTGATAATTTGTAAAAAGAATTATAAATTAAATAATTAAATTTAAAAAAATTAATTAAGAAAATTATAATTATAATATAAATTAAAATAATAAAAATAAATTTATAATTAAATGAAAAATAATTATTAATTAATTGAAAAATTTCATAATTAATACTAACTAATTTCATCTAAATTGTTTATAAAATTTAAAAATATTGTTTTTAAATTATTAAAATTTAATTAATTTAAGTTTTTATTAAAAATAATTTTTTTAAATTTTTTATAAAAATTATATTATAGTTCCTAATTTTAATTTCAATAAAAATATTTAATTAATTTAAAAAAAATATTAATTTTGTAAATAATTTTTTTATTTTATTTTTATATATATTTTTTTTTTTATTTTAATTTATTTTATTATATTTTTTTATTTTTATTTTTATTTTTAGAATTTAGAAAATACGAAAAGTATATATTTCGATATTATTTTTAAAAAAAAATTTCATTAAAAAAATAAATAAAACATTGGCAATTCTTATTTAAATATAACTTTAAAAATTCACGAAAAATGTCTAGCCAAGCAAAACGTGCCAAAAAATTCTCCTAAAAGCCCGAAATAAAAATCGATCTCAATTCATGCCATAAGTCAAATTCTGTAATAACAAGGAACTCGTTGACTTTTCCTACATAAATATATATTTTTTTCGTTTCTATGTCTCTCTGTGTAAAAATTGCCGAGAAGAAGCAATATAATAAAAGTGAAATAAATGTAATCGAATGATGCACCCAGTTTCCCTTTATGCAATATTTATATTTTTCTTTGCTTTCTGGGCTCCAGTTTTTTTTTCTGTGTATCCCGGAACATCTCTCGCTAGTTAACCATACAAGTAATATTTTTATTTTATTATACTTGCATTCAAAATATGTTATTTTATTTAGGAGCACACAACAATATTTTCGCATGCATCTGACAAAATGCATGAATATAAATTGAGGCTATATTTTAGATATTGCTTCGTCGATTGCTTTGCTTGTGCGGCGCTTGCAAAGGCGGAAATGGCATTTATGTGTCGTCTTTTACGAAGAAATAACAACAACAAAAAATTGAAGTCGTAATGCGGGGATATGTAAGGATATTGTATTGGGTGAAAAAAGTCCAATATATATTAGGAGAGAAAAATAGATAGGAAGTGCTTCTATTTCTTCTTACAACATTGGAAACGCATCATCTGCATATTTTGTGTTTGTGTTATCCAAAAAGGGTAGATCATGTTTTGTCAAATGAATTTCTTGAAATAAGTAAAAAATAAAAATTATTTGAATTTAAAAGAATTACAAAATAAAAAAATCATTGAAAATTTAAATTTTTCAAAAAAATAAATAAATAAAAAATAAAAATAAAATAAAATAAAAAAATAAAATAAAATAAAAAAATACAAGAAAATTAAAATTCGAATTATTTTTTTTAATTATAATTTTTTTTAAATTTTAAATTAAAAATTTAAATTTTTATTGCAAAAATTTTTTTAATGACTCTTTTTAATTAAAAAATTATTTTTTTGATTTAAAAAAATTATTGTAAATTTAAATAAATAAATTTTAATTTAAAAAATTTTAAAATGTTTTGATTAAAAAATTATTTTTTGAAAGTTTAAAAATTATTTTTTTATTTAATTAAAAAAAAATTTAAATAAAAATTAATTTTTTAAAATTTTTTTTATTTAATTTTATAATTTTTTTAAATCATAAAAACTGATTTTCCTTAATTTTTTAGCAAAAATTTTCGCATTTTTTTAAATAATTTATTTAAAAAAATATTTTAATTTAATTTAAAAATTTTCAATTGAAAAATAAATTATTAATTTTTGATAAATTAAAAAAAAAAATAATAAATTTTCAATTTATTTAGTTTATTTTATAATTTTTTTAAATCATAAAAACTAATTTTCCTTAATTTTTTAGCAAAAATTTTTGCATTTTTTTGAAAAATTTATAAAAAAAAATATTTTAATTTAATTTAAAAAATTTCAATTGAAAAATAAATAATTAATTTTTGATAAATTAAAAAAATTAAAATTAATAAATTTTTAATTAAAATTTTATTCAGAAATATTTTTGAAAATTCTAAAAATTTAATTTTGATTTTTTTTTAATTTTTGAAAAACAAATTTCCTTAACTACCCTTCCCAAAGCAGAAATAACTGTGATTTCCCTCTACGGAACAATTCTGATCTTCACACGAAAAAAAAGTTGCATTTATTTGTCATTATGCAGCACCCTGAATAAATGCACCGTGCGTCGTTGTTATGAGTTCCATCTCGTAAAACGAAGAGTCTAACTAAAGGAAATTGCATACACTTTTTTCCCATTTAAATATAGATTGAACGCCAAATTGAGTGAATCAATTTATCTCTCCATCCACACACGTTTTTTTTTGTTGTTGCCCATTGTTCTATTTGTAAATAAAAATATAAAAATTAGACAGTGTCGTTTTTTCGTCAATTCACGTCAAAAACAAAAGAATGTAATTAACTGAGAATGATCGAAAAAAAAATTCGAGTCCGTAATGGAAGTTTGTTCATTTGCATTTCGAGCACTTTTTCCGGGAAATGGCAATGCAGTGTCATCACCATGCGAGAAAACGAGTGCAAGACAGACAGACAACCAAACACGAAAGTACATAAGCTAAATTGTCTACATTATTCACACATGCCGCATCCTCAAGTACCACTCTTCGTGTCTCTCTGTTGCCTCTTTTCACAGAATTTTGCCAGCCAGCAACGATGCAACGTCGGCTAATATGACACAGAGAATATTGTTCCCCCTAATAAAAGCAACAATGGGAACGGAGCGGCAACACAAAAAAAAATTACAACAACAAAAAATTGTATAATTTTTTCTACTCATGATCCCGTAACTGCCTGCGATTTTTTTTTTGCAACAAAAATAAAAATAAATAAAAACGAGTACCGAGTCAGACATTAACTTATACCGGGCAATTATTAACTGACGAGGATTATTTACGTAGTGTAGTAAAAGTTATAAAAAAAAAACAACACAGACACCAACAAATAGAGGGTGCGAGTTAATATTGAAGCCAATAAATTATTGCTCGTCTGGATTTAAAGTTTCGTCTGGATTGCATATAAATTGCGGGTGCGATTCAAAAATATCTCTGCCTCTCTCTGTGACGTAAATAAATTGATACAGCAGACGTACGATTCTGTGTGTGATGTCAACTCTCAATTTGCAAACCACGTTTTCTGGCTGGAGACATCGGAGTTCGTGTATCAATTTTGCTGTAGTAAAAATAAAAATGTAAAAATGGAAATAAATTGCTTCGATTATTATAGTTTTTCAATTTTCTCGATATATTATTAGAACGTAGAAAGCGAGACGAAATGGATTTTTCTTCAGTAAAGAAATATTTTCTTTTTCGTGCACCTGAATCTTTTTTTTTCGATGCGCTTCCTTTGAAATATTTATGTTTTTACGAGAGATGCATCATAAAATGTTGCGAGGATTTTTTTTCTTAATTTTTATAAAAACAAAAATTCAGTGATGGAATTATTTTTATAAATTTTTAATAATTTTTTTGAATTTGCTATTTATTTTAAATTTTTATTTTTTTTTATTTGAATTTTTAATATTAAAAATTAATAATTATTAAAAAATTAACAGATTTTTAATAAATATTTAAATAAAAGTTTTTAAGTTTCAATAAATTTTTTCTAAGCAAATTATAGATTTTTTTTTTAAATTTTAACTTTTTGAAAAGCAAAAATTATTAAATTAAATTAATTATTAAAAATTATTTATTAAAAAAAAATAAAAATTATCCCAAAATGTCAATTCAAAAAATTTCCGTTAAAAATTTGAAAATTGCATTTTGTTAATTCAAGTTATTTGAAATTTTAAAACTTGTTTGAAAATCATAAAAAATCAAAGATGTTTGAATTTTAACTTAAATTTATAATTAAAAAAAAACAAAATTTTATAAAATTTTTATTAAAAAAATAAAAATTTGAAATTCACTTTCTGCTAATTCAAAATTTTAAAAAATGAATATTTTTAACCAAAATTATTATTTTTATTTGAATTGTTGAATTCTTAAGTAAAGTTTTTTTTATTAAATTGTAAAAAAAAATTAAATTAATTTTTCTAAATTTTCTTATTTTAATTTTTGTTGTTCAAATTGTACTCAAATGTCAATTTATTTCGATATTCGATATATGTTAAGCCCTTAAAAAAATGTGTAAATATGGATTTTTATGTCATTTTGCTTTCTTTTTATATTTTTTTCTTACTTACTTCCTTGCTCCTTGTACTTATCTTCCGTGATCTCCTAATGTTGTGTGTGACTGAAAGAAAGTTTATGGCATATTAAAAGTTTTCCGTCTTCTCTTCTAGGTTTCCTCTTCTCGTATTACTCTTATTACTATTACTGTTACTGACTTTTTGCGTGCGTGCAGATGATTGGGAAGTAAAAGAAATTTATTTTTAAGGTAGTTTAAGTATTTTTGCTCGGCGAAGTGTTTCTTAAAATAAAGACGAAAAATAGTTAGAATTGAATTTTTTTTCGTACCTTTTTAGTACAACTTGAATATGAGAATTTTGCGGAGGAATGTATGTGAAATAAAATAATAAAAATAAAAAAAGAAGGAAGTTGAGTCGTTTTGCACATAATATCATCGTAAATTTCTTAATTTATTTCCGAGATCTTTTGTTGCTATCGTTGCAAAAGAATTTACGTTCATGTATCGATGATTTTTGAAAAATTTTAAAGAGTTTTTATATGAGCGCATTTTTAAAATTATTTTTAAGAATTATTTTTCAAAAAAATTAAAATATATTTTAATATAAAAATTTTCATTATTTTTTTAATAATTTTTTTAAATAATTTTTTTTTAAATTTTAAACCTTTAAAAAAAATTAAAAAAAATAAAATAAATAAAAAATATGTAAAATATAAAAATATTAATTTTTAATTAAATTTTTTATTAAATAAATTTTATGAAGAAATAAATTACTAAAATTAATAATTTTAAAAATTCTTAAACATTTTAAAAATAAATTTTTGATAAAATTCACTTGAAATTTTTATTTTTTTTTTAGAAATTTTAACTTTTGTTGCTCTCAAAATATTGTTGAAAAACATTTTTTACCATTTCAGATCTAACTGATCGAAACAAATCCCTTAATAATAATTTTTTTCCTTTCTTATTGAGAACTCCTCCTTCTAAATTTATCCATGGCATGCCAACACGTGCATAAAAATCAACAGTCACGATTCACGAAAGGTATTTAAAACTCCGAACATATTCATTTTTTCAATTTAATTTCTCCCATTAGGAGACCAACAGACTAACAGTAGGCAGCACAGAGCACAAAAAAAAAGTGCATTCACAAAACATTTCAGCTGAAGTTGGCACGTCCGATAAAAAAATGTTTTCATTGGTGTGATTTCTTTGTCGTCGTACATTTTTTTTGTGCTCTTGCTGCTGCTGCTGTAATTCATTCATTCATGTTGTTGTTACGATATCTCGTTGTCACTGTGTGTACGCGCGATTGTGTGTTGTCATCAAAAGTCAAAACACACACACTTAATCGACGTTTTTTCTGCCATTTCATTTTTTTCTGTGCGCAGGATTTCAAGTTGTATTTATTGAAGCTCGAGCTAAAATTTTCATTTGAAAAATTATTTAAAAATAAATTTTTAATTATTTTTAAAAATATAAAAAAATTAAAAAAACAAAAAAAAAAAAAAAAAAAAAAAATTTAAAAAAAAAAAAATTTAATAAAAAAAATTTTAAATAAAAATTAATAAAGAATTTTTGGAAAATTTTATAAAATCATAAAATAAAAAATATTTTTAAATTATTAATTTTAATTATTTTTTAAAATTAATTTTTATCAAATACTTAAAAAAAAATAATAATAAGCAAAAAAAAAAAAATAATAATAATAAATAAAAATAATGCACAAAAAATGTTGATTTATAATAATTAATTAATGAAATAATTTTTTAATATAAAAAAAATAGAAATTGAAGAAAATGAAATAAATAGTTATAAAAATATTTTTGTGAAAAATTAATAAAAATTAAACAATTAATTAAAATTAAATAAAATAAAAAAATTAATTGAATTAAATTAAATTAATTTTTTTTTATTAATTTTAATTTCTATTGATTAATTCATAATTAAATTAAAATAATTAAAATTAAATTTTAATCTCGAAGCTCGTGCCTCGAGAATCAAAAAAATCAGAATCATAACCACGTTACTACTAAACTAATACAACGACAAGTGTTGTTTCAAGAGTTTATGCCTTTGGGCTGGATGATTGGATGTCGTCGGGTAGCATCATCGTGACTGTTAGAAACTTGTTAGAAAAGTACAAATCAATAGAATCGCAAAGGATGAATGAATAGGTCGGCACACGTCTCCTCCGTCGAAGCAGTGACTACGGATTTTTACGATTATTATTTAGTCACATCACGTTTTTTCGTCTTTTCATAAATAACATGCATAAAAAAGTGTCTCGTCCTAAACATATATTTTATATCTATCTAAAATACTTGGAGACATTTCTCCGACTTTTTTTTTTGCTCTTCATTTTCTTGCTTTTTCCATTCATGCGAGTTGGTTGGGTGTGAAGATTGCAATCTGGGACTCGAAGATAAATGATTTTGCTGAAATTTGGGTTACTTAACGGAACATTATTGACTCTGCGACGAGAGGGGAAGTGAAATTTTCACTTTTTCCGATCAAAAAACGTGAAACAACAAAAAAATCGTTCGAAGACAATCATTTTATCATTAGGTATTGTTGTAACCTTAATCTAAAATAAAAAACGAAGAACATTTTATCAAATCGTAATAAATAATTTTTTTTCTGTCAATGTTCACAGTAGGAAATGTTCAATTATTGTAGCGGGAGGAAAATGCTTGTAAAGAGAAAATAAATCGTTGTTCGATACGATTTTGCTCAGAAGAATACAAATGAAACACGATGCAATAACATTTTTATTTTCAATCAAGGAAACGAGATATCTACAATATAAAGGAGTCATGTTAAAAATAATAATAAAAAAAATAAAATAAAAGAGTTCAAGAGCTAAAGTGAGATTAACGTTAAATAATGAGGAAAAATTGTGTTTGAATGTGACAGTCTTAAAAATTTAGTAAAAAAATCAGAAAATTCAATGAAACTTTACAAAATAAAATAAAAAAAAATAAAAATTTTTTATTTTTGATAAAAATTTAAAAAAATAAATATTATTAAATAAAAATAAACATTAATAAAATTAAATTATTTTTTTTTAAATAATAAAAATTAAATTTATAAATAATTTTTTTTAAAATTCTTTAAATTTTTTTTTATTATTTAAAAATAAATATTAAATAAAAATAAAAATAAAAAATTATATAAATTATTTTTTTTAAAAATAAAAAATAAATTTAAAAAATAATTTTTTAAATTTATTTATTTTTTTTTTAATTTTTTTTTAATTTTTTTTTATTTTTTTAAATTTATTTTTAATTATTTAGTATTAATTGAGTATTAAAATTAACATTTACATAATTTTTTTTTTAAAGAAGATTTTTTTTAAATAATTTAAAAAAATTATTGAAAAAAAAATAAATAAAACTCAAAAACTGTCAAAAAAATTCCTTTAAAATTTTTCTAAAATTTCATTTCAATTCCATTAAAATTTCCCTTTCTTTACAAGAGCAACAAAAAAATCGCAAAACCTTCACTCACTTTGATGAATTTCATTCAAATAAAGTTTTAGTGTCACTTCATTAAAAAATACTCACTCTCTCGTTCTTGTTCAACAATCATCATCCCTTCAAATCAAACAAAAAATGATCCGTTCGTTTTTTTCTCTCTTGACGGTTTTTGTAGCTTAACAAAATTTACGATGCTCAATTGCTCCAAATCAAAATCAATTCTTGTGCCTCTTCAAATCACTTCAAAGTTTCATCCCCTCGGCTGCAACACATTTCTTCACTTTTTTTTTGTATTTTTGTCTACAAGTCAAATAATTGTTACGTGATCTGTGGAGAAAACAGCAAAAAATATCGTATAAATATAAAAAAGGAAAAAATAAAAAAAGCGATGCGAGGAAAGGCGAAAAAAGGTGAATCAGCGAAAAAATTATCAATATAAAGTTCGAAGCAAAGAGAGATAAAGTATTTGAAAAAAAAAAATACAAGAAAACAGAAGAAAAATGTGCGTTCTCATAAAATATTTAAAATGTTATATTTTACGTGGCAAGAGTACTTGATTCCCTAATGGTTCTTGTTTGTATTCCGTCTCACACTCCGTCGACGTTCCTTTTGTACCATTATCGTCATCGAGCAGCAGCATCATCGGGGCATACAAGTGTTTTCGACGGCAGACATGATTTGCGTGATGCGAAATTTTTGTGTATTCCGCACTTTTTTTCGTTCTTAAAATTTCATTCATTAATTTTTGTTTTTTTCCGCATTCAAAAAAAAAAAACAAATTTGGACACAAATAAGTCTTTCTATTGAAAAATTAATAAAATTTAAAAAAAAATCAAAATGTGCATTGGGACAAAATTTTTGAATGCGCATTGGGACTAAAATTCAGGTTCGAGAAAAAATGAAAAAAAATCAAAGTTGATTTGGGTTAAAAAAATAAAAATTTTTTTTTAAAAAATGAAAATTCCTTTAAACATTAATACTAAAAAAAATTGAAATGTGCATTGGGCAAAAAATTTTAAATCAACTGAAGAACAAAATTTCAAATTGTAAAATGGGTAAAAATGTCAGAATATGCATTGGGATAAAACATAAAATTTATTCTGATGTGAAAATTCCAAATATTCAATAGGTAGACATTTTAAAATGTGCACTGGGTCATCAAAAAATCGAAATGCGATACTATTCTTGTTAAATTTCTTCAACGAAAACTTTCATAAATTTTTTTGTTTGTTTTTCTTTCGTTATGTTAACAGGAAATAATTTATCGAAAAACACTTTATCGTCCAAAAAATATTCGATGAAAAATTGTTTTAAGGCGCCGGATCTTATTAAAATTTGGCCAAATGAATACCTCAATTAAAAGCATCTGTTGAGCAAATCTATTATTATCGAAATCCCCTTGATTAGCATATTTCTCCTCTTTCTTTCTCTGTTTGTACGTGGCATCATCTGGGTCAACGTTCGTTTGTCGTCACTGTTCGGAGCAGATCAAATGCGATAAGAATTGTGAAAACATGTTGAGCCGATTATTTTTTCTTTTCCAAAAATTAGTGTGGTAACACCTTTCCTTGTCTCATCATCTCGCACCCTTGTTCTCCAAGTCAAGACGTATAAATTAATTCAAGTTCCAATTTAATTTTCGCTTTATTTTTCGTTCGTTCGTTCGTTGGTTGAAAAGTATCCAATCCGAGTAATAATAATAATAATTGAATTAATGCTTGAATAATAAAGAAAATATGGCTTCTAATAAATGTTTCCAAATCAGCAGCTGCAGGACTGCAATAAATTTCTCCTCGAACAAGTTTTCGGGGTGAAAAAGTTGCCAGACACACGAAATTTGTGCGGCAGGGAAATGAGATGATATGAGGGAGAGAAAGAGGAAAGGAAAAAAGGGAAATGTGTAGCTACAAGCAGTAATAATCAATTGAAGTGATGACGGTCAAGTAACGACCTAATAAGTGTCATGTTCGGGATGAGGATTGTTTTTTAGTGGAAGATGAGAAATTATGAGATATGAGAGTTTAGTACATTTTTTGATATTCGATTAAAGGATGTTACAAATTTTATGATTTTTTCTTCAGAAGATTTTTTCCTTATCGAGTTTTTAATTTTTTGTACTTTTTCTTAGAATTTCACTTAAAAATATTGCCGATAGATGTCGCAGAAAATTTTTATAAGTCAAAAATAATAATTTTTTTGAAATTTTCTTGCTATAAAGCGGTAAAATTTAATTTTTAATTCATTTAAAAATATATCGAAAATAGAAAAATAGCTTGAAAATAGCCAAAAACCTAAAATTTGAAATTTTTGACGTTAGATGGCGCTTTATAAAGTTTCCTATTTGTATTTAATAAAATTTTCTTTAAACTGATGATTTATTTAAAAGCAAATTTATTTATAAGCTTTAGAGCTATCATAAAAATTTAGAAAAATTTATTTAAGATAATGTTATAAAAATTTTATAAAGCGCCATCTAACGTCAAAAATTTTAAAATTTGTATTTTGACCGTTTTTAAACTATTTGATGAGTTAAAAATTGAATTTAATGGCTTTACCTCTTTCCAAATTTCTTAAAATTTATAATTTTTACTCAAAACAACATTTAAGCGCCATCTAACGTCAAAATTTTTGTATCTTAATTTCAATGAATTTTTATTTAATTTAATTAGCAAAAAAAAAAAATAAAAAATTGAAATTTACCTCGAAAAATGTTCCATCCTCCTGTTCGTCACACAGATTATCAAAAACAATGAAAATGCTTCATAATCGTTTCTCCAGATGATAGTGTCTCGTTCTCTCTGTCTTCATGCAATAATAATCTCCATTCAGTGTGAATATGAGTGAAGAGCTTGCGAGTGAATGAGAGATGTTTGTCTGCGATGATGATGGGAAGAAAACGAAGGCATATCTGTATTTAAAGCGATCCTCCAGGCAATAATCGTATCGTAAAAACTAAGTATGATTAAATTTAGAATCACATAATAGTCAAAGTAGCTGTTATCTACATTTATATTAACAATTTACATGATGACGATGACGATATAATAGAACGCTGTACGGCACATTATTGAAAATCCTTGAAAATTCTACAATAATTCCAGAGTTTTATTTGAATCTTAAAATATTTTCTGCTCTCTGTATTTGAGGGAACATTTTTGAGGACAAAGCGTAATTTTAACAAATGAATTGTTTTGCAAGAAAATTGCTGTTGCATTTTAAACTGTAATAAGAAACGAACATTTATTTGTCAGACATTTAATTTTGGAAGCATAAATTTTTGTCAGTTGTGGCAAACATTTTTGCTGAATTTCAGTTTCTTCCTAAAATTTGCTAAGATACGATTTTCTTGACAAATTTTCACTTTGAAATGATTTTTTTTTCTTGAATGCACAAATTATTTCGTTACAAAATTCTTCATTTTTCTTTCATTTCCGCTTTCTACGTCTCTTGAGGAAAATAACAAGCACCAAACAAACAGAACGAACACGAAAAATATTTTATGTAAATCACTTTGGGTGCAAATTTAATTGAGATATCATCGATATGTACATAACTTTATTTTCCCATTAACGTAATTAAATTTCGGCGTGGAAAAATTACTCATCTGCGAATGCTTCTACAAAATTTAACGAGTTGAAGGTAGAAAGAAAAAAACGACTTTATTACATTGCTGAGGACTGTTAAAATTTTCAAATTGCATAAAAAAATTTAATTAAATTATTCTGCTCAGTTAAATGCGATTCTCGGATTAAAATATCGATATCCAATAATGATAATGAATTTTCTCACTCTCGTTGTCTCCCTTTAGAATTCGTGCTTGTTGAAGAAAGTTGGGCTTTTATGCTTGAAGACGACGCGAAAATTGTGCGATGTTTTACACTTAAGTGAGCAAATAATTACAATTTTATTCGAGATAAAATTCACGTATTGTCTTTTGCTATTAAAGATTTGTAAAAAAAAGAATGTTTTAAATTCGTAATTGCTGAAAGATGAGAGAAGGAGATAATTTTTTATCGTGTAATGAAAGAGATATTGAAGTAAAAAAATGTTTGGAGGTGAATTCGTGAATTTTTGTTCAACTAAAAAATTTTTTAAATTTTTTTGACGTTAGATGGCGCTTTTGTTAAAATATTTTAATGGATATTTTGCATTTTTTTTTATTAAATAGGTATGGCTTATTTATTAACAATTTTATTAAATTAATAAATTGAATTTTATTAAAAAGTTTAGAAAATATTAAAAAAAAAGAAAAAGAAAATATTAAAAAAAAGTTAAATTCTTGACACAAGATGTCGCTATATTAAAAAAAACGTCATATTTATGGTTTTTATTTTTGAATAAATTAAAATTAATTAAAATAAATTATATTAAATTGAATTAAATTAATTAATTAATTAAAATTAAAAAATCTAAATAAAAATAGAAGGCGTTATAAAAATTACAATAATTAATAAAAATTATAAAATTTTGACGTTAGATGGCGCTTCCGTTAAAAAAAATTATTTAATACTCTGCATTTTTTTATATAAAAAATATGACTTTTAATAAATTAAAGCAGAATAAATGCTTAATTATATAAATACAATTTTTAATTAATTTTATAAAAAATTACAAAAATTGATTTAATTAAATTTTGTCAAAAGATGTCGCTACATCAAAAAAAATATTATTTTAATAAAAAAAAAAATAAATAAAAAAAATAAAAATTTAAAAAATAAAATAAATAAAAAATAATAAAAGTTTCAATGCAAAAAAAAAAATAAAAAGTAAATAAAATTTAAAAAAAATATAATAAATAAATAAATAGAGGGCGCTGAAAAAATTAAAATAGAAATTTAATAAAAAAAAAAATAATCAAATTCTTTAAAATTTATACAAATTCCTTAAAATCCATCATCTTTGCGAAAAAAGACATCATCCTATTTTTTTATCAACATTTTTTTCCACATTCTTTCCATCATTTAATACAACGTTGATTGATATGTTCAAAAGCTGCTCATTGAACATCACACACAGACAGCAAAGACAAGCAGCGTTCACTGTCCTTTCGATTATTCACAAAGATAGATTCCAATCAATCAATTGCATATTGAGCAAATTTTTCTGGGACACACATTTTGAATATAAGGGCAAGAAACACTTAACAACCTTCCTAAATTATGATGGAACCTACAGAAAAAAAATAGTTGTCGTCTGTCATACCAACATATCTGAATGCAGCAAAAGAGAAAAAAATAATATAATAAAATATAAGAAGACGAAAGAAATGGGAAACTCGGATATTTCATCGCATTGTTATTTTATTATTGTTATTACACGGTGCTGCTATTGTGTCGTCGTCTTCGTCGTAGGATTTCAGCAAAAAGAAGAGAAGGAAAAAATAGAAAAACTGAACAAGGAGGTACTTAAATAAAATTTATATCAAAAAATAAGAAGAAACCGAAATATATTGAAAGGAAGAAAAAAGAAGTAGAAATGAGAAGAAAAGAAAAAAAAAGAAGTTTGCGACTCAGCAAATATTATATGAAAACATAGGTACACATTAGTGAGCTTATTTCTTCGTCGTCGTCGTCGCTTCACAAAGCAAAACTGTATAATGTGATAAAGGTTGGGTATATATTTGCTTGGGAAATGAAACATTTGTGTGCTTACTTTCTACTGATTGCCACCAGATGAGCATTCCTCTGCTTTTCTTCTTTCTTTTTTATTTTTTTGATTCATTCATAATGTGCCATCGTACTTGTACACGAAAAAAATTTACACATAGTTATTCATTGAGTCTGTCTTTTTTTTCCTCCTACACTCTTCTACCTAACTCCATCATCAAAAAGCGGCGTCGACTGCAGGAACAAGCAACAACAAAACTTGTTTAATGATGTTGATGATGATGTTGCCAAAAATGTATCATTTCTCTAAGCAACAAGAGATTTTCCATTGCACCTGCGCAAATCCCGTCATTCTCTTTCTCTTTGCCATTTCTCAGTTTGTTTGTTTTTTTTTGCATCATCTCAGAGAGAGAGCAAATCTCATTCACTAAATTAGCGAAATTTCCCCAGATTTCGGGCGTAAGAATGGAGTGTGAGTACAAATATTTACGAATAAGTTCGTAACACAACATGCAATTAGCAATTACACAATACTACAACTTCGCCAAAGACCGACAGAAGTGCATGTTAATTTTTTTTCGCAACGTTTTCGCATTACGACAACTTTGCAAAGAGAAAGTTCAAGATATATCGGCGAGCCGGTATGTAATAAGTGCAGTTATAATTAAAATCAAATGTGTTGTGTAGAGAAATTTGTTATTCGGTACAATGTTGGGTAATAAATGATGTTAATTGAAGTGTATGTTCTATTCTAAGAATTTTTGGCAAATTTGGTCTTTGATGTTTTTAGTGCAGGAATTTGAATGAAATCAAAGAGTTGTCACGAAGGATTATCGTTGAAAGTTGAATTGAATGAATTTCATGTTTTTATGGCAGTTGCATTTTATGAAGATTAAGGTTGATATTTTTAATTCGGGATTTGGCTTACAAAAGGCCCTTATTTTTTACTTTTTAGTTCGTTTTTTAAGGCCCTTATTTTATTATTTTTGATACGTTTAAAAATATTTTTAATGTTTTTTTAAACACTTTTTCATCCATTTTCAATATTTTTAAATTTTTTTATTGATAATTATTTTATTTATTTATCGATATATTTTAAATATTTATGTATTTTATTTTTAAATAATATTTAAAAAAAAAATTTTCAATTTTATTTTGGAATTTATTTATATTTTTTTATAATAAAAAAAAATATTTTATTTTTTTTAATTTATTTTCAATTATTTAAATTTTTTTATATTAATATTTTTTTTAAAATTCTTTTAAAAATTTAGAAAAAATTTTAATATTCTTTTATTTTTTTATATTTATTTTTTTAATTTTATTTTTATTTTATTTTTAAGTTTTTTTAAATATTTTTTTATACTTAATTTTTTTTTAAATTTTTGTTTTTATTTTATTTTTAAATTATTAAAAATATTTTTTATTTTTTTTTCAATATTTTATATTTTAATTAAAATGTTTTTAATTTTTTAAAAATATTTTTATGACTTTGAAGTTTGTTAAAATTTTTCACTTTTTTTACATTGTATTTTTTTAAATTTTTATTTTATTTTTTTTTTATTCTTTTTTATAGAAATAATTTTATTAATATGCTTGGTTTGAATTAATTGGAAAAGATTTTAAAGTGTTAAGAGCTTACCTATGATATTTCTTCTTTTAAAAGCTTTTGATTAGTCCAATATTTTCTCTTAGCCTGAAATCAGAAATTTTTGTCATTAATTCCAATTTAAATTCGTATTACAAACCTTTCATCTCTACTTAAACCAAAACTCAATATTCCTTCAAAAGTCACTTTATCGTCACAATTTCCTCTCGATTGAATTGCTCCTTCAACCAAAGTTCAGCTTTCATAATAACTATTTTCATTTAACCCAATTACTATCTCTCCCTTATTACTTTGCTTTTATTCCTTAAATTGATATCGGTCGTCTGTGATATGACAAAAAATTGCACAAGTAACAAATAGTTCTATTGCAGGTACAAATTTGTCTGACTCCGTTGGAATTTTGCATCAATCAAAACAAATTTCTCTCGAAAATCCTAATAGAGCTGTATCACAAAAAGAGCAATCGTCATGCTGTGTCGATCTAAATCAACACACAACATTTGTACATTTATTCACGAAAGACTAATTCCATCAAAACCCCATCCATCCATCTATTGCTTGCCTTTGCTTCTTACTTACTTTCTGTTGCACCTACGTCGATGTCTGTTATTTCCCATTTTCTGTTATTATTACAACAATTCGGGCCGAAACACACAATCACACAAACACATAGCTGGAAAATAGATAAGCTTTTAATGAAATTGGCAAATAGCAATAATAATAAGAGAAATGTTCGGAGTACATATAAAACGATACATTTCTATGTGTATTAATATAAATTTGGGTTTAGTACGGAAAATCAGGGCGAATGTTTGTCCAATATCATAGTTGGAATACATTTCCTTGTGTTTTATCATTTTGCTGCATATATAAACACACAAAGCTAATGATTTTCAGAAAGTAAACATTTACATTCGGAATTTATAATTTATATAGGGAACCGGAGAAACTTGCAGAAATTGATCAATATTTGCATGTGTGATGCCAATACGTTTGCGAAAGGATTATCCGCACAAAGATTCAGGATCTGACAACTCAGTCTCTCTCTCAGCTGTCTTACTGCGCAAAAATATGAGTTTGCAAAAGAGTAACATGTCACTATTATCACGTAAATTTTACTTTTGGTCTGTAAAGTGCGTGCCTAATCCAATATTCATCTATTTTGTGTTTGTAACAACTCAAATAAATAGATTTTGCTTCGAGCGTTTCGTTATCATGGATTGACATACATTTTTGTCGTATATGGAAAATTTTTGTCACACTTGCCTCAAGTGATATTTTTGCATCTCTCAAGCTTACAAGGAATATTTTTGCAAAAATTATTTTTTGATAAGTTTTACTTACCTGAAAGGGATTTTGTTTTTCATATCTTTTTCGTTTTGCCTAAAGAAAAAAAAAATTATTTGAAAAACTATTTTTTTTAATTCAAAAAACTTTAAATATATTAAAATTTTTAACTTTAAATAAATTTTGGTATGAAATAATGAATTTTTATCAAAAAATCATACAAAAATTAAAAAAAAATCTTTTGAAGTTTAATGCTTTTTGTTTAAATAATCTAATATCAAGCAAAAAATATTTTAAACAAAAAAAAAATATTTTTGTATGAAAAATAAAAGAAATTAATAATTTCATATAAATATAAATTAAAGCTAAAATTTTAAAATTATTAGAAAATTTTTTAGAATTTATAAAAAATATTTTAATTTATTTATTAATTTTTTTTATATAAATTTTCTTTTAATATTTCTTCTAATAGTTAAAAGATTATTTTTTTCATAAAAAAAAAACAAATTTAAATATTTTTTAAAATTCAAAAAATTTTCGGAATCATTTTGAAATTAAAGATTTAAATTTTTTTTTATTAAATTTTTTTATTAAAATAATAGGTAATTCTTTGATATTTCATACAAAAATTAAAAAAAAATATATTTTAAAGTTTCAAAGCTAAAACATTAAACTTTAATTAATTTTTTTTAAATTTTTGTATGAAATCTCGATGAAAAATCCTAATTTTGTACATTAAAATTTTTTTTATAGGTTAGGATTTATTTTAAAAATTATTTTTTTAATTTTGCTGAAACAGTTTAGAGGTAAATTAATAATTAAAAAAATCCTCAAGAAAGATATTACCAAAAAAAAAAACTGTCAAAATAATTTTATGGACCCGATAAAGAAATCATCGTTGCTAAACCTTCACTTTTTCCTTAATCCAATATATATCCTCTGAGTACTTTATCCGATTTACGCGATTTTTTAATGTATTTTTACCACTTTGCTATAAAAAAAAGTTAACCCTTTATTAAAAAAATTAAATATTTTTTTTGTTGACTCTATGTCGGATAATAAAAATGATAATTAAATAAATTAAGATCAGAGTCGAGTTGCCATTTATTTTAATTTATAAACATTAAACAGCTTAATTAATTTCATAAGGATTCTCATTACTATCTCGTTCTACTTTACTCCTTTTTTTGTAGCTTGCTGCTGCTGTTAACCGTGTCGCACAAAGTAAACTTCCGGCTTTTCGTAATAAATAAATTTTTCAAGGGAGGCGTTCGAATGTAACAAACAAGTTTAAATCCTAACGCGAGAACGATTGAACCGGAGGCAGAATGAGATTGAACGAACGAAGGAACAAAGAGAAAAAAAAACCGAACCAAGAGGAAAATCTGACTGACTGACACGATGATGTAAAACGATGAAATAAAAGGGATCAAGTGTTCGCTTGTGTTTTTTTTTGTCTGTATGTGAATGTAAGCAGCAGTTGACTTGTTTTTAACTTTTTTTTGTGCTGCTGTTCTTTCTGCTGATGTAGTATCACTGCGTGTGGCAAAAATATGGAAAAAATATTGAAGATTACGCGGAATATTTACCCTTTTCTTTCTTTCATTTTGTTCCTTTCTCGAATGGCTTCGCTGCGAGACACGATATTGATGTTATCTTTTTCAATCCTTATAATGTAAAAAATATGTATAATGGAATTAGATACGACGAATCCAATAAAAGATATTTGATACAAGCTTATCCTCATTCCCCGCCTGAACATTCCGCAGAACAGTACGTAAAAAAGTGCTCAGATAAGCTATTAGTGGGGTGATGGGGTGCATGATAAAGATCAACGATAGATAAATTGGATGCGGAACATAACAATTTCCCGTTCTCATTTCTGCCTTGTTCTCCTATACGGAAAAATTTCAAGCAGCGTGATTGTAATGGCAAATGATAGTCATCACAATGGAAGGTTAAATCAATTATCACGCCAAATATAAAGCATGACGATGTGGATGGATGATGATGATGATGATGTTGTCCTATCTCGACTAATTTGCCTCTTAGTTTATTTAGAACCTTTCTAAATATACACAAAACATTACCGCTATCGAGTACCGTGAATTGAGCTTTGCTATTTTTATAATTACCACTATTCGTTTTATTTTCCGTTAGCTGGTTTGCTATTTAGTACCCTGTGACTCGAAAGTAACTTGATTTGATACTAATTTTGATTTTTTTCTTTCATTTCAGGTAAGATGGAACATTTCACATCACTCGATTTCAGCATTTCATCGAAAAATAAATGGCATGAGATTTTTTGATGGTTTTGTGTTAGTTAAGCCTAAAGTAGTCCAAAAAACCTAAATTTAAAATTCTTGAACGAACTTCAGTTTTTTTAGTGCATTTGGTTATATTCAAGTACCTCTTTGACATACCCAATCTCACTAAAAATGC
This sequence comes from Culicoides brevitarsis, assembly GCF_036172545.1. NCBI lineage: Eukaryota > Metazoa > Arthropoda > Insecta > Diptera > Ceratopogonidae > Culicoides > Culicoides brevitarsis. The sequence goes on along the minus strand of NC_087086.1, from coordinate 4,934,459 downwards.
ATTTTGGATTAGCAGCTGTATGATGAAAAGTTTTCTAATGCTTTTAAACTCACATATTAAACTCACATGATAAGGTTTCAACTTTTTTAGAAATAAAAAATCGATAAAAATAAGTTTAACTGATTTGAACTTTTTCGATACGATGAAATAAGCAGGATCGAAAATACTTTAAGTCAAAAAAAAACCTAAAAGCTTTTGCTTAAGTAAAAGTTAAAAACAAGCTGTCTGTTAACTTAAAAATCAAAAGTGAAAGCCAACAAAGCTGATTTACTTTTAGTTAAAGTTTAAAGTCAAATAAGTCAAAATTAAGAATTAATTTTTTTCCAAAAATTTCAATTTTTTCATGAAAAATTGTTCGAACAAATTGAAATTTTTGGAAAATTAAATAATTTTGACTTAATTGACTTCAAACTTTGACTTAAGTTAAAGTAATTAATCTTTACTTTTGATTTTAAGTCGAAGCTCAACTTGATTTTGACTTTACTTAGGCAAAAGCTTTTAATTTTTTTTTAACTTAAAGTAATTTCGAACCTGTTTTTTTCATCGTATCGACTAAGTTCAAATCAGTCAACACTCATTTTTATCAATTTTTCGTTTCTAAGAAGTTGAAAATTGGAAATGAGACAAATCTTGGAATATGAATGGAAACAGTTCCTTTGAAGGTTTATAAAATTTTGTATGTAACTTAAGTATAGTCGATTCATGTAAATTATTTCGTTGGAATAAAACATTATTGTATTGTATCGATGCAGAAGATCCAAAGGAGCTGAAATTGGTCAAAGGTTATAAGAGCCTTCGTGAAACCTGTAAAGGTTAAAACTCATCATTTTTCAAACCTCAAGGCTCACTATTGCCGCCGCTGCGTGTCGTTGTCGGGTGTATTAAACTAGATTGTTATAATTTTCCGTGTGTTATCGTACAATGTGCATGAAATTGTGTGACACTTCAATTAAGCAGCCTGACGTTAATTAAATGTCGCATTATGTTTAAGTTGATGGCTGATTTGATCTGTTATATCGAACGAGTTGTTGTTTTTTTTTCTGCCGTTGCAAATTCTGATTATTTGTTTACGTTGAAACTAAATGTCAATGCACTTTATCTTGTAGGTTGTCGTATTATAGTTGTCCCGCGTGTCGTTCAGCAAGAAATTTTCCTCTGCTGCTGCTGCTCGTGAAATGTCAAACCTCAAGGAAAATAAATTGAATAGCTTGTTGCGGCATTTCGGTTGAAGTTGAGAAGGAGATTCATCTCGAATAATAAACATGTGGCCTCAGATAATATCTAATTAATGTTATTTATTCATCATATGCACGTGGAACGAGGCATATCACGATGATGTGTGGCCAGAAAACCATATGATATGTCGAAATAATATTATCTCGCATTCGCCAATAAGACCGTGTGCTGCGTTATAAATAGATAATGTATGTGCTATATAATAATAATAAACACTAATGACCAACTAATGAACAATTCGTTAGATAAATTGGGATAAAATTGTCAGTTAATTAAAATGTCATCTAATTAGTGTTGGTTTTTCGGCGTTGTGCAAAAAAAAATGTTGTAGAAAGAGGAAAATAAAACGAGAAAATAATCGAATCAAAGATGTATACTATTGATAAAAAGTTGATCTGATGACTTGCGAAGAAAAAGTTTGGTTAAGCGTTGTTTTTTCAATTTGGCGCCAAAATTCAAAAAAGCGCGGGAAAATTTTAAAAAGGTTTTTTGTGTCATTTTTTGAAGTTTTTAAGTTTTTCTTTAGTTTTTATTGAAACTATATTCCTTCATTGACAATAAATCAAGTTATTAATGACAAGATTCATGAAAAAATGAAATCTAACCTCAAAAAATTTCCCCCCTCGAAAATAACTCATTTTTAATGAGATCCTACATGTTTTTTTTGGACATCATTGAACCGATCAAAGGTAATCGACCACTAATAATACAACTGTCTGTCAGTCATGTGAAATATTACAAACCCTCAAATTCGTGACAGGCACACTTTTGCTTTTTTTTCTGTATCAAATCGAATAACTGTCATATCGATGATGATTGTTGTTGTTAAATATGTGTGTGCAGGGGAATGTGTGGGCAATCAATCTTTCATTTCATTATCGAGACATGATAAACTTTTTTTTTCTATTTATATTCTCTTTCAATAGAAATCGAGTAATTATCCCTTCGTCTTTCATTCCTTCCATGAATGTCACATTTAATCAACGTTGAAGTGATATCCTCAGAACTTTTTGAGTAATGAACTGATTCAATACCGATCGGAATCGTGTCTTATCAACAACAAAGATAACGATTTCGGCCCTTTATTTGCATTTACACTACAAACTATATGATGAATGCTCTTCTGTTTTAAAAATACCACAGTTCAATGTGTTTGCTCTTTTTTGTGTATGAGCTCGGTATGTATGAAGGCAAGTTTTGTGTATTCCTGTTAAATAAAGTGATAATAATGTGTGCGAGTAAAGTTTTGATGATAACGTTTAAATACAGCTTGTTGGATTGTGTCTGTTTTGAAATTTTAGAATAAAAAAAAAATAAGAAATATCAGGCAACTCTTGACAGGCAGATGGAAGTATTTATTACTGAAATTTTTATTATTATTAATGTTCGTCAAACTTTTTTTGTTTCATTTTTTTTTTAATCAGAAAAATTAAATTTTAAAGCTGAAAAAAATTTAATATTAAAGATTTATTTATTTATAAAAAAATAACTTTAATTTAAATTAATATTTTTCGTGAGTCTTCAAAAGAATCTTTTTAGTTTAATTTTTATTAAATTTTTGAATTATTAATTTTTATTTTATTAAATTAAATTAAATATTTAAATTCTAAATAATAATAATTTTATTATTAATTAATTTTTTAAATATTTTTTATTTCAAGCAATTTTTTAAAAAAATTTAACATTTTTTTTAATGAAAAAAAAAAAATAAATATTAGTAAAATAAATAAAAAAAAAATATTTTAAAAAATAAAATAAAAAAAAACAATATTTTAATTTTTTATTTAAAATTATAAATATTTTAATTTATTTTATTTTTTTTATAAATGATAAAAAAAAATAAATTTATAAAAAAAAATATTCATTAATTTAATTTTTTTTTGAATTAAAAGCTTTATATAACTTTAACAATAACTCATATACGAAATTTGAAATTCCTTGAACAAAAAATTAAATTCACAAAATCCGAGAAGTGATTCATAATTTATGAGCAATAACTGTCGTCGATGTCTTTATGAACGCCGAACAACAACGGCGGCACTGTCGGGACTGTCTTCGCAGCGTGCACACACAAGCAAAAAGTTTTCTCTTTGAGAGTGTTTTCTCTCATAATTCTAAAAACCGTACGAATCAAAAGAAAAATTCAATTTGGAATAAAATTCACACACAAAACGCCGATGAACGAGACACGTTTCACATATTATTATTATTTTATAATAAAAACAAAAAAAAAAAAAAAAAAATAGAGAAAAACAAAAGTATTGAAGTGTGAATCGCTACATCATCATCACCTCACAAAAAAAACTAAAAACAAATTTTTGTGTGAAATTTTTACATGTTTTTTGTATTGTAAACTGTCAATTGTGATCAAAATTGAATAATTGTTTGGTGTAAACAAATAATAGCAAAATAATAAAAAAAAGGTGCTTTATTGTAAAAATAATACAAAAAAATATAAATGTGAGTGTTCATTAATGTTTTATGTTGTCCATCGTCTAAAATTATTTTTGAATTTTTCCTAATTATTGTTTTAACTTTTTTTTTAAATTTTAATGGAAAAATTCAAAAATATTTTTTTTTATTATTAGTCATAAATGTTTCGTCAAGTTGAGTCTTGTCAAAGTCAGCTTTATATTATTATTTAATATTTTTTTTATTTATTTAATGTTTTCGTCTGTTATTTTAATGTTCGTTAAAATTCGTTCGTTCAATGTATTTGTTTGTTCGCATTGAAAAGTTTTTTTTCTGTTCTGTTTAAGACTCATCAATTCAGTTTTTGAGATAAGGTGAGAAAGTATGTGTGAAGGTCAGATGTGTTTTATAATAATTATTGCATTATTTTAAAGTTGTAAATGACAATTTGAATAAATTGCTTTTATTTCAATTTTTAATTAAATTAATTTTTTAAAATTAAAAAAAAATATTTAAAATTTTTATAATAATATTTTAAATTATATTTCATATTAATAATAAATATTTTTTTTTATTAAAAATAATTATTTAATTTTTTATTATTTTCTACTAAAGTATTAGATATATAAAAAATTTTCAAAGAAAAAACAAAAATTAAAAAAAAAAATATTGTTTCTTTAGAAAAATTTGTTATAAAAATTTTAAATAATTAAATTTTTAATAAAATAAAAATAAATTATATTACTTAATTAAATTTATAATTTAGAAAAAATAGAAAAAAAAATATTTTTAAAGTTGAAAAAAATTTTTTGGCAAAAATAAAGATTTCATACTTTAGACTTAATTAATATATTAATTTAAATTTAATTTTTATAATTTTTTTAAAATTATTTAAATTTTTTTTTAAATAAAAAAAATAAAAAAAAATATTACTTAATTAAATTAATAATTTTTATCATATAAAAATTAAAAATTCAATTTAATTTTAAAAAAAATAAAAAAAAAATTATTTTATTTAAAAATCCCTTAAATTAATACTTTATCGCAAATTTTTTAATTTAAAATCAATTCAAATCACAATTTAATCGTTAAATACTCCCATTATCGTCCAATTTACGTTAAAAATTCAAACTATGCTTGCCATTTTCACAAACATTCATTTAATAGATGCTTGTTAACTGGAATTTAATCTATTTCCAATAACATAACCGTGCATTCATTCGCCATTAGGAAAAAACATTTTTCGACTGTAAAACATTTGAATGCCAGATTCTACGAATTTTTATTACAATATTTGTCATCTCTCGTCGTTTTCGAGCGCAATAAAATTCTAAACCCATCAAAATGCAATCAATAATAGATTCACATGTGTTGCATCCAGATTAAAAATATATTTTTAACAAATATTCCACACAATCTCACAAAAATAAAACTAAAAAAAAATATTTTATCATTGAAAAAGTAATTTTAAAGTTTTTTGTCGTTTTGTCTATCAAGTTTGTTTACCACATTGTTTGTTTTGTTACTATTACAATCGTTTCGAATATTTTTTTGTGATATATTAGAAAAATATTAAAAACTAAACTTTTTTTTTTGAGACATATGGGACTGTTTTGTAAACATAAAATTTTTCAAAACTAAAAATTAAATCGGAGTGATGAACGCCTTTAAGCGACGACGAAGCAAAAATATAAAAAAAAACTCGCAGGTGTTTCCAAGCACCAACAATATTATCTTCAGTATTAAAAGCGTATTACGGCAGATGATGTGGCATCGCGCGCGGTAAAATTTTTAACACTGTTCTTGTAGCAAACTCACCTTCGCTTGCATGTAGTTTTCCTGCGAATGTTATGTGAATCTAACACGACACGTTTAGTTCTCTGTGTTTTTGTTCATCGTGCGGTTTTCCTTAGATTCTTGTGGCATTTTATAACAATGATCCCTCAAGTTTGCATAGACGGCGAGAAACAAATCAGTGTAAATAAAATTATGGGTGTGAAGTACACGAATGGGGAAATTCCTGACACTTACTTTTCGCATGTGAGTGTGGCAAGTATTTTAAGTGTATTTCAATCACTTAATTAAGGAAATGTTTCGCAAAAAGCAACTAAGCAAGGCAGGGTCGTTAACTTTTGTTTATGAGATTTGCGCCGAAGATAAATAAAGACATTAAGGACAGATGGAACCTCGTGCAAAAGCGACTCGTGGTTGTTGGGAAGTTTATTGTTTGTCGCATATTGTTGTACTTTATGGGACTTTTATGAGGGGTTGGAATAACCGCAAATGAGAGACTTGAACTTTTGTTTGGCGAAGGATTTTAAAACCAACATTTTTGGAAAGTTGAGTATTTTGTTTGATTTTTTTTTAACTGAATGCTTAAAATAATTTTAGACGAAAAATTTTTAGTTGAAGAATTTTTGTGTTATTAAGACATTTCAAGACATAAAATTTCAAGCTCAATTTAAAGAATTTCATGAAAAAAAATTTTTTTTGTTAAGTTTTAGTTTGATAGCATTGAAATTTTTTAAACTACATTGAAGCTCAAATTTTAAATAAAATTAAATAAAATAATGAAATGTTTACGAAACTTTTTTTTTATATTTTTAAATTTTATTAAATAAAAAAAAACAATAAATTAAATATTTAATATGCTTAAAAATTATTTTAAAAGAAAAGCTAAAATAATTTAAATTTAAAAGTTTTGTAATATGAATTAATTTTTTTTTAATTATTTATTTTAATAATCATCTTATATCTTTTTTCATGTAATAATAATTCCAGTTAATTTTATTTTAATTATTTTTTTATAAAATTTACTTATTAATTTTTAATAAATAGTTTATCATTTTATTTTAATATTTTTAAAAACTTTAAACATTTTTTTTATCTTTATTATTTAGGTATATTTATTTATTTATTTAAATTTATATTAATATTAAAAATATTTTTAAATTTCTATACAATTTAAATAAAAAAAAAATAATAAAAAAAAAATAAAATTATTTTTGATTGAAATTCAATAGTTTCTTACATTTGAAACATTTTTAATGAAAATTTTTAATTTTTTTACGAACAAAATTTTTTTTCTTAACTTGATGAGTTGCATGAATCATATTTTCATCATATTTTAGACTATTATTTTTTTTATATAAGATTCAGTTTCAAAATTAAAATTTATTAAAATTTTTATATAAAATATTTATTAAATTTTTTTTATTATAATTTATTTTATATTTAAAGTTAATACAGAAAAATTCAACTTTAGACCAAATATGAGTAATTTTAACTAAACTATCAAATTCTTTTAAGACAAAAGTCAAAAGTTTCTCATCAACTTTTATGTTTATAACTTTTATTTATCAAACATAGTTTATTGGCATTCAATTTATGAAGTTTTCTAAAAAGTCATATTTTAATTGAAAATTTTCCTAAACTGACTTTTTTTTAAAAGGAAACATATATTATTGTACATTTGGATCTCTCGTAAAAATCAATAAAGTTAATCAAAAATGACAAATTACCCATTTTGACAATTTTCACCCCCGCAATAAATCCAAAATTTCCCGCCTAATCTAAAAATCGTGTTTTACAAAACAATAAATACCGAAATTCAGTAAATAAATTCCTCAGTGTGCTACATTTTCTGTCCAAATGATAAATGTATCATTCATTTTGTAGCAAATTTATTATTATTATGATGGTTAAATTTTGTAATTAAAACACAAATCCATAGAACGTTTCGCACGTTTTATGTCTCTTCTCGACTTTTAATATAAATTAGATTTTTCCTCTTCACTTTTTCTCTTTTAAAAAATTTTCGCTTCTTTTTAATGAATTCGAAAGAGGTTTCCTGTGTTTTTTGCGGCAGTGTCGTCTCGTTTTTCGCTTCATGTTGAGTTGAAATTATGCGAACTACGCCAATGCTCTGTCCAATTATAAGTCGATTAATATCAGTCACGACATTTTGTGAGAAAAAACGCATAAAAAATCATCAAGAGGACTTGACGTCGTGTCTTCGGTGCGCGTCGTCGCGAAAAAAGTCGACTTATTAAAACCAAATGAAAATGATTTATTATTTGCAACTGCTTTGAAGCGCGCGCGCGTGTTATTAATAGGCAAAACGCAGAAGAATCAGATCGCATCGATGTCACAACAAATGTAGACCTTCGTCGTTAAATTGCTCTGAAATTGGCGAAAAATCGTAATTTTTTTTTTCTTCAGAACAAATTATGATGAAGAGTCTAACCGAGGAAAATCTGTTCGAGGAGAGCGTTCTTGATAAATATTTGCATGTCACTCGAATATGTGAACACAATTTGCTTAGACATGCATGTTGCACTGCTCGGCGTTCTCTATTTTCAATTTTCTTCATCTTCTTCTACCTTTGGATGCAGCATGCAGCAACATGGCATGACACAATAACATATTTTTCGTGTTTTGCGTTTAAAGGTGATAGACGACGATAACGTTTGAAAAATTTTTCGCGTTGCGAATGGAATTTTGTTTGCGATGCGATTAATTTGAATTCTCGCTTATCGCATAATGCCAAACAACCGATGATGAAGTGAGTTTTGCGACACACATTTTATTGTGAAAAATTTACGTTTTGCAACTGAAAATTTAAAATTTGAAAAATAATTAGGTATTTTAAAATATTTAAAAAAAATAATATTTTTTGTATTTTAAAATTTTTAATTTTCTTCAAAATAAATTATTTTCTAAATTAAATAATAATTAAATTGAAAATTTATTCAAGGGAAACTACTAAAAAAAAAATTAATTAAATAAAAAATAGTTAAGAATATTAAATTTTTTTTAAGATTTTTTGATATTCTATTTTTAAAAAGGGTTTATTTAATTTTTTATATTAATAATTTTTTAAAAGGAAAATAAAAAAATATAATGACTTTAATATTTTTGTAAAAAAAAAAAAAATACATTTTAATTACAAATTAATTTTTTTCTCAAAAAGCTTTTTAAATGATTTTTTTAAAAAATAATTAAATTATTAAAAAAATAATAAAAAAAATTTAAGAATAAAAAAATATTTACTTCAAAACAATAATTTATATTTTTAAAAAAAAAAATAATATAAAAAAATTTAAAAAAAAATTATAAGAAAAAAATAAAATGTTAAGATTTAAATATTTAAAGATTTTTTAAAAATTAATAATTTAAATTAAATTAAATTAATTCAAAATTATTATTTATAAAAGTATTCAAAAATTAAAATTATGTAATTTTGACAAAAATTTTAAAATTTAATTAAAAATTATCGTAAATTAATTTAAAAATTTAAAAAATGTTCAAAAAATAAAATTTAATATTTTTTTTTTAATGTAAAAAATTATTTTTTTTTTAATTTAAAAAAAAATCTTAATATTTTTTAGATAATTTTTTATTTAGAAAATTATTTTAAATTGTTCAAAAAACTAAAATTAATTTTTTTTAAAATTATTTTTAATTTTTCAAAAATATAAAAAAAAATGCGAGACACAATTTTTCCCAAAATTTATTCAAAGGAAACCATTTCTTTTTTGCATCACTTAATTAATTATGGCAACGAGCTTTGTAACTTTATGCTGTTTGTTATGACGACACTTGAACGCAGACACGAATGAACTACAATATTTTATATCGTCGTGGGTGCGACAAGTCTCCTTGTTAAATACGACGAACAATGTGTGTGTAAACAGATTTTAAACCACACAAAGGAATAATTAATGTAGAGCCATGTGTGTGTAGTTCACTCCAAAAAGCTATGTTCTTTAATTTACTTACCCATGGAAATTCATAAAGCAATAAGGTGTACAATGTATAAATTTAATCTTGTTGTCGTGCACTTGTGTCGTCTCGTTACGTAACGCAATGCTTTTTACATGTTGTTGAGTAAAAGTGTCAAGTGGGACAAGGATCTTATCCGTTTTTTTTGTTGCTGCTGCTTTTCACCCTGAAAGACTGCCATATGAATAAAAAAGGAGGAGGAAAAAAACTAAAATTTAGCTGATACAAAGAAAACAATTACAAAGTATAATTTAAACCAGTTGAACCATGATAATTATAGCGTAACAAGAGAGTGATTAGAGATTTTCGTGCACGACACACAAAATAGAGAAATGTGCTGTAATCATGGTTTTTTATTTAATTGAAATCAACTTCCGGAATTCCACTGATGCTGTGTGTGCTCGGAAATTCTTTGTCGTCTTTTATGTAATAATGCGTTGCGTTGATTTTGTTCACTTCACATCTTTCGTTTGCAGTATTTTCGTATGTCGTTTGTGCGATTTAATGGCATTGGAGTTGAAAAAGTGCTTTGAAGTATGTCTGAAAAAAATAATTACAAAAAAAAAATATTTTCAGGTCAATACTTATTTTGAAGATTACTTTAAAAATCTTTTTAGTAAAATTTATTTTTAAATTATTATTTTAATTTAAAAATATTTATTATTTTAACTTAATATTTACAAAAAAATTTAAACATTATTATTTGTTTTTTTTTTACATTTTTAATAGACATAGCCAAAAATAAAATTTAATAAATAAATTAAATTTTAATTAAATAAATATTAAATTAAAATTAAATTTAAATTAAAAATAAAAAAAAATTAAATTAAAATAAATTAAAAATTAAAATTAAATAAAATTAAATTAAAATTAAATTAAAATAAAATTAAAATAAAATTAAAATTAAATTATTATTAAATTAAAATTAAATTAAATTAAATTAAAATTAAATTAAAATTAAATTAAAATTAAATTAAAATTAAACTAAAATTAAATAAAAATTAAAATTAATTAAATATTTTTTTAATTTAATTAAATTTTCAATTTAATTTTTTTTAAAATAAATTAAATTTTCAATTAATTTTTTTTAAAGAAAAAAGCGCTCATTGCGATAACGGAATTTTTTCGCTAAGTCTTTAATTTTGTACAATGCATCTCTTTTTAACTACGAAGCACAATTTTGTGTTAATTGAAAAGCAGAATTTATTTTTTTTTACCTTTCACATCAAAGATTTACAGGTCAAAGTAAACTAACGTTTTTCTCTTTAAAAAAATTCTCTGAGAAAATAAAAGTTGTCACACTTTTTTTTATCAATTTTTTTTGTATTTTTTTTCTTTTATAAAAAAAAATCATGTCGAGTAGGTCGAAGAATTCAAAAAAATTATCATTCGTCTATTTCTATGTTAAATATTTTTTTTCATTGAGTGACTCAGAGTGAATTATGTACTGCATTTAAAAAAAAAACTCTGTTTTGATGATTTAACAGGTGATTTAAAAAAAAAAAATGAATCTCATTTATTGAACTCTGTAAAAAAATGTTAAATGATTTTTTGAAAAATTTAGAGTCGAACGCATTGATATAAATTCTAGGTCATGCATTTGTAGAATAAATTTCCTTTTGATAATCATTCAGTATAATTTTAACATTTCTTTCCACACACGTCGTCGTTGTATAAAAAAGTTGTACAAATGATGATAGACGAGATCAAAACAAGTGTGACACAAACATTTTGCACAAACACCCATCCATTTAATTTATGTTTTCGTTGCACGCATTGCAAAAATAGAGTCGTCTTATGTCGACCGACGACGATACACGCTTTTAATTGAGATGTGATGTAAGTGAAAACGAATCGTGTATCGAGTACTTTTGAATAATTCGAGAGGCGGGTATTTATTTTTGTTCAACATTTTGATTCATGAGCGCTCTGTGTGTGCATCGATGTGCGAAAAAAAAGTGATAAATCTTGGCAACCGCGCTACGAGCATGCAAAATTTCGGATGAATGAAATATTTTTATTTGCCAAACTTGGCTTTATTATCGTTGCTTCAGTACTTGTTTGTCGCTTTGCTTGACTGTTCGTTTTATTAAAATCCCTCAAAATGTGTCGTTATTTCATCACAAACGTCTCTGGAAAAAATTCCCGCGCAAGCATCGTAAAAATCCCAGTTGAATCTGAATTCACGAGATGCGGATACGAGAAACAAATCGATCTTGTCGCATGGAAACCTGGCTGCGGAAGATTCCCGATCTCAAGATTGATCAAAACAGATCGCAGAATGCGATGGATCAGCACAATGTCACGCGGCGTTACTTGTACCTGCTTAACTGACATTGACGCCATTCCCGAAAGTGACAGAGAGAAATATTTCGCGCCCCCTATCGACGAATCCGAGAACGAGTCGTCAGATCAAGCGTCGGAATCTTCATACGAATCCTATTAGTGATAAAAAAAAATATTTTTTTGGCATTAAAAAGCAAGAACGAATGCCAAATTTGGACTATTAAGAGCTCGCTAAATCATCTTTCTCAGTCGTTTGCTTTGTTTGCTTTTATCATCATATCAATAATTTATTTAAAAAAAAAATGTGTCGCTATTTTATTACAAATTATTCGGAATCAAATCCCAAACCGAGCATCATAAAAATCCCGCTGGATACGGAATTTACGTGGCATGGTTACGATCAAAGATTGGAATATGTCGCTTGGAAACCCGGCTTTGGTCGAAGACCAATCAAGCGATTTTATAAAGTTGATGCCCCACGCAATAAGGGAATTAGATATTCGCAAGTTAATACACGGAAGCACTCGACAAATCATTATTTGTATAAAGATCGCCTTGAGGGACAAACTTTTCCGGATTATTTGCCTTTTATTCAATAAATATTTAATTTAAAAAAAAATAAATCTTTTTTTCTGTTAAATTAAATATTTTGTAAAAAAAAAATTTTTTTTCAAGGTCATGATAATTAGTACATAATAATAAAAACTATTTTTAAACAGAAAATCCATCAACTTTTTATTAATCGTACACTTGACTCACTCTTGATCTAAGACAATAAAAAAATCATCAGGTGCCATCATTATAAAAATAGAAATGAAAAGTCTCTCATGATAATCATTTTTTTTTCTCCTTCTTGTTTGTAAGTTAAAAGTCACGAACACATGCTTCCATTGTTTGCACTTCAAAATTATTATAAAAATTTTTCTGACATCGAAAAAAAAGAACTCTTGTTTATTGTGTATATTTTCATTGTTTATATATATTTTTTTTATTATGGCATGTTTTTTTTTATAGTAGACACTTGTTTTGTGTTGTGTCGTGTGGAAGTAGGAGAGATTTTAAATTGTTTATCTTTCATAATTTTCTAAAATAAAATTATATGAGAGTATCATTAGTTTGTGGGAGAATTTAAGAGAAAAATTTTTCGTTTCCATTGGTTTTTCTATATGATATATACGATTTGAAATGATTCATTGTACCGTATGAGATTTGAGATAAATTAGATAAAAATTTTATTATTATGAAAAATACAAAAAAAAAAAAAAAAATATTAAAGTTGAAGGTTAAGTTTTAAATTATTTTTTTTTAATTATGGAATATTAAGGTTTAAAAATTATTTAAAGTTTATATTAAATATAAAAAAATGTATTTTATTTTTTTTTAATTATATATAATAATATGTTATTTTAATTATTTATTTTAAATATTTTTTTTATTATTTATTTTTAAACTATTTAAAAATAATTTTAATGCAAAATATAATTTTTATATTTTATAATATTTTTGTTAATTTTTATATTAAAACTTTTTATATTAATATTTTTTGCCAAAAAATAAATAAATGAATTAAATATTTTATATATTTTAAAATTTAAATTTTAATTTGATTAAAAATTATTTTTTTTTTAATTTTAATTAAAATTTATATTTAATTATTTTATCATTATTTTTTTTACAAAATTATTATGATATCATATTAAATTTTATTTTTTAATTAATTTAAAATTTAAATTTTAAAATATTTTTTAACTAAAAATTATCTAAATCATTATATTTTAAATTAAAATAAACAAATGAAAATTTTCAATAAATTATTTTTATATTTTTTTTATTATTTAAAAACTTGAAAAATATTAAAAAATTATTAAAATAATAATTAAAATTAATTAATTAAAACTAATTAATAAAAATATTGATAATTAAGGATTAAAAATTAATTAAAAAAATCAATAATTAAATTTTAAAAAAAATATATGAAAAAAATTATAAAATATATTTTTCAATTCTTCATAACTTTTTTTTATAATAATACACATTTTTAAAATTATTATTATTTTTCAATAAAATCACTTAAATCATGAACCAGGATGTCTGCCATATAAACTTTCCTTTTTGCCGTATTAACTTGTAAAAGTATCTCGTCTTCATAACTTTTGTCATAAATTTTTGAAGAAACTTTTAAAACTTCCAAGTGTTTCACATATTCTACAGCAAAACATTACAAACCGGAAGAAAAACGAGAAGAGAAAAATTGTTTCCTCATTTATTTATCTAAAAAACGACAGTTTAGAAAGTTTTTCAACATTTTATTGATAAATATCATCAAATTTATAACACTTTCGGTCAAAAATAGTTTTTCCTCTGTTATCAGCTATTTTTTGCGCCAACAATGATAAAGTGATTTTTTTTTTGTTTGTTTGATAAATAAAATAAATATATTAATAATAAAAATTATTGACGAATTTTATGTGATCGCATTTTTTCTTGTACTTCATAAAAATTATGAAAAAAAAATTGTTGAAGCTTCATAAAATATTTTTTTTATATTTCAGACAGACAGAAAAGTTGCTTCGAGCAGAAAAACAATAAAAATTCCGAAAAGGAGTTTACGCCCACAAATCACAAAGTAGGAAAAAACAAACACATAAAAAAGCTCGAAAAGTCTCGCTAAAAGAAATAAGATATATAATCGCACAAATGTGCTCTCATTTCTTTTGGCACTTAACTTTTATGATTTATCTCTGGCAACAATAACAAATTTTTCAATAAAAACAATGTTTGTTAGCGTCGCCGCGCACTTTTATCACTTTCTTTGTTCATTTGTTCTTTACAGGGGTGAATGGGGCATTTTATCACGAATTTCAGTATGAATTACGTATCAAAAGTAAACGATAATCAAAAAGTAAATCTATGTGAATAAAATCGTATCCATCGAGGTACCTCAGTCGTTCCATGCGAAAAAAAATACTTCACCCTTATAATTTATGTGTACGACTCTGTAGAGCTATACGTACAAAATTACCACCCTGTCTGCCTTTCTTTACGACTCACACACGGAAAAATGAAGAAAAACAAAGTTCGAGTACGCTACAAAAGGAAAAAGAGAAAATAGAGTCAGAGTGTAAACAAAATAATATGATCATGAAAATATGTTTACATGTACAGTACAGAACCTCGTACACATACGTGCCTATACGCATACCGTATTTGCGCTCTGTACGACGAGTGCGCAAGTTTTTCCTGTTGCGTTAGAAAATTTCCCCGATTTTCTCTCAGTGCTCTCTTGTAATGTAGCGGCAACCTGCGATGACAACATATTATGTTGGAAAATACACATTTTAGTCTCTTTGGAAGTTAGCGCACGATATGATGCATTACCGTAACTCGCCGCGATTTTGTCGTGATTTTTCTTGAATGATAACAAATTTACTGAAATTAAAAAAAAAAAACAAAAATTTGTTTAAACGTCGAAAAAGAATTAATTTAATTTAAAAAAATAATTATTTGAATTAAAATTAAATAAAAAATAATTTAAATTGTCCAGAAATGACGAAAAAATTAAACAAAAAAGTTGTGAAAAAATCAAGTTTAAATAAATAAAATAAAAAATAAATAAATTAAAAAACGAGACAAAAAAAAAATAAAAAATTGTCATAAAATAAAATTTTCTACAGAAAAAAAAAATAAATTTAATTTTTTTTTGTTATGTGAAAAGAGTGAGATTTCGTGCAAATATCCCACAAAAAAGGTAAATAAATAAATAAAGTGTTTAACGAAAGTAGGTAATAATTATTAAATGTTTATCACGTCGTAACAAGTAACAACACACGACAACAAGGAAACTTATGTAAACCAACAATAAACCGAGAAAGAGAGAGATATTTATCCCATATTAAAGCCAAACAAAAAAAAAGGTACAAGAAAAAATGTTATCATAAAAAATTAAAACTAACACACGCACATTTGCGAAACACAAAAAAAAAGTTCTCAGACGAATTTAATACGAAATGCTTTAACAACGCAGGAAATGCAAGACAACAGACTGTATTGTGTAATTGAGTAGAAAAAAATGTGCGTTATGAATAAAACATGTCCTGCTACATTAAATTTTGCGAGCTCTGTCCGAAAAAATATTTCGAGTTTTGCTATCGTGAGTCTCTCTGCGATGAAATTATTATAATATGCAAACATGAAAAATTGCAGTGCACAGCGTCAGCGTGGAGAAATACGAGCGAAAAATATTTATTCGGTGAGGTATAATTTGATATTTGCTCTTGTCAAATAGATGAAATGCGATTCTCGGGGACGGTCATTTGTGGATTTGTGTGATTTTTTTTTGTGTTTCGGAGATTATGGAGTTTGATGAACTGTGACGTTATGTTACAAATGATGATGATGGTAATGATGATGCGGTGTTAGAAAATAAATCAAGAGAAGTCAATTTGTTGTTTTTTTTGTGGATATTTTAGTGACAGATTTTATGAAGAAAATTTTTATACAGAAATTTTTGTGAATTTTTTTTTAGAAAAATTTGTTTTAAATTTATTTTAATTTGTTTAAAATTTTTTTTATAATATAATTTAAAATTATAATTTTGCGGTACAAATTTATTTTCTAAAATTAAATTAAAATAAAAATTATAAAAAAAAATTATTTTAAAAATTTTAAAATAAAAATTATAAAAAATAATTATTTGAAAAATTTTAAATTAATTATTAAAATAAATTTTAAAAATATTTTTTTTCTTAATTGATGAAATAATTATTTTTTTACCTCTCTTTATAAAATAAAATAAATTTAATAAATTTTTTGAATTTTTATTCAATCTATTTTAAAAAATATTTTTTTATGTTAAACCTAATTAAAAATAATGAATTGTACAAATTTAATTAAAATATTTATAAATAAAATATTTGACGCAATATTTATCTAAATCTAATAAATTAAAAAAAAAATTGTAAAATTAAATTATTAAAAATATAAAATTTTCAACTCAAACTTTTTTGTATGAAAATATTATTTTTTTAATTTTTTATAAAAAATTATTTAAAATTTTTATAATTTTTTTGAATGAAAATTTTCATGTAGAAAATTTAAAAATAAATTTAAATTGGCTGAATTTTGAAGCTAAATTTGCATTTTTGGTTAAAAATTTATTTTTTTTTTAAATAAATTTAGGAAACTTTTTTTTTTATTTTGGTCAAAAAAATTTTTTTTTAATAATATTTAATTTTTTTTTATTTAGATATTTTATGTTAAGCTCAAAAATGAAATATTTGACCTTTAACGTCATTAAATGTCAGTTCTGATGAAAAAATTTAATATTTTCATTAAAATATGAAAATTTTTATCAATTTTTTGTCCTCCTTAAGTTCATTATTTTCCATTTCAAGCCTCATCAGTCCCAAAAAACTCCACATTTCCCTTCAATTTTTTTTTCTTTCATTATCCTTCCTTATTGTTCAACTTCTTAAAACTTGTAGCTACAGGACGACGCGTTGTTGTACACTTTCCTGCCTCCTTTCATTATGATGTCCCTTTATAAGCGGATTATGAAGAATGTTTTTAAAGATGCTCGTTCCTCTTTCTTGTTCTCCTCCGCATCTTCTTGTGTCGTCGTTCCATGACAATTTTTATGCTTGTATCGTGCCTGGCAACTCTCGTCGCCGCAACGCGCGTATTACCATTAATTTTTAACGATGCCCCCTTTTGTATGCGTCGCTCGCATCGCCCATAAAACCATTAAAATAATCCCTGGCATTAATTGTTTAAACAAAAAAAAAAAGTTTTTCCAAGTCATTCATTTTTTTTTCGTTCATGGAAACTTTTAAAAAAATTTAAATGTCACTCTTGCAAAAAAAAAAATATAGTGAGGTCAAAAATTAAACAAAAAAAAAAAAAGTTTTTTCTCCTTCACGAGTTGACAATTTAAAATTTGTGTCTTACAACAATAATAATAATAATAATGCTTGCACAGCTTTTTTTCGTACTTTTTAATCTACATTAACTTTTCCCATTATTTGTCACACTTCAAAAAATATCACGATGATGCTGTCTCTCCATCACTTGATTATATTTTTTTTGTTCGTTTGTATCGCGAACGTTCTCTGGATGCATGAAATGGAATAAGATGGCAGTAAAAAGCGTTTTTTTTTGTACAATTGTCATGGAAGAAACGGAGACAGAGGAGGAGAAGACAAGGACGAGGAGGAGGAAAGCAACTCTAATTCACAATAATGTTTATTATCTTTTTATCTCTGAAAATTTTAACTTTGCACCTACTATTTTATTTCATTTCATGCTTTGCCTCCCCCATTTATGATTATATCACTTTGTCTCTTTATTCGTTTTTTTATTCTTTATTTTTTTTTGTGTTCGGAAATTGTATCACTTTTATATCGTTCCTCCTTCTGTTCTTATTTTCCGTCTCAGTTTTTTTATTATTTGGAGTGTTTATACAAAAAACTTTTTATTTTTACCTTTTTCAACCTTTTTGGTACCGCATTTTGGGGAAAATATGAAATTTGCTCTCAAAATGTCTTCGTTAATGATTTGGCATCATATGTTATTTTTTTCATATGAAAAATTTTCCATTATTCTTGGAAAAGCTGATTAGAGTAAAATTATGGAAAATTTTTGATTTCTCAGAAAAAATTATTATAGGTTATTGTTCGTACAAGTTCAAGAGTACCAAATTAAAGTTTGTGTATAATTAAATAGTCTCAAAAAAAATAAAATAAAATAAATTCAAGAAAAAAATTAAAATGAATAAAAAAGAAATAATAGGGGCTTTTAAAATTTAAATAAAGAAATTTTTAAGAAAATTTAGAAATTCAATATTAAATTAAAATAAAACTATTAAATTTAATTTTTTTTTATTAAATAAAAAAATTACGATAAAAAATTTCAAATTTTATTCCTAAAAATTATTTTTATTTATTTATTTTATTTTTGTGATATATATTTTTTTTATTTAGAATTGATTTAAATAAAATAATAAATTATGGAAAGTTTGAAAAAAAAACCTAAAATTCTTGAAAAAAAATTTTTTTAAATTTAAAAAGTTTTTTTAATTTATTATTTTAAAAAAATATTTTTTAAAAATTTATGGAAAATTCAAAAATAAAAAATTTTCAAAAATATTTTATTAATTTTTTTAAAATTAATTAAATTATTTTTTATTTTTTTTTATTTTATTAAAATTATTAATTAGAAATGCTCAAAAATTAAAATAAATAAAAATTTAAAAAAAATTAAAATGAAATTTAAATGTTAAAGAAAATTTTTGAAACATATTAAATTTAATTAATTTATTCATTTATTTAATTTAAAATATTAAAAAATTAATAAAACTTCTCTTAAAAATTAAAAAAATATTTTTAATAAATCTTGAAATAATATTTAAGAAAAAATCTAAAATGCGCTAAAATCATTCAACAACAAAATTATATTTTTTTCTCTCGCTTTTGTTCATTCACAATAAAATAATGCCACACAAGAACACGACGACGATGCTCGCACACAAAAAACACTTCTCTTAATCATCATTTTATATTATTTAAATTTTGCATGCGAATGTCGGCATAATCGCACTCCTCAAAACAAGGTGTTTAGAATCATTTTTCACTGTACGCGAGCATCTGTACGCGTCTCGTGCGTCGTATATCAAAATAAAATAATAATGTGATGAAAGATAAAAAATAATTTTTCACACCAAAACTTTTGCCGTGTGTGAGTGCGAGCATTTATGCATGTCTGTTACAATGAAAATTATACATATTTTTGTGCTGAATGAAAAAAAAGGAACATAATAACTCTCGCAGTAAAAGACTTACTAACTGACATGCTGTCTCACATGTATTTTCTCGCTCTGCCGTCGTTTTGCGAGAGAAATTTGAATTAAATAAATTTTATTTTATTTTATAAATCCAACGCAATTTTGTTCTTCTTCGAAATTTTTTTTATTTTATTTTATTTGTGAGAGTTGTTGATGTTGATGTTGCATGCAAATTTCATTCATTCATTCTTTTTGAGTCAGTCAAGTTCTCGTCGTCGTCGTCATCTTCTTCATTATTCGAGAATAATTTTCGTATAATCTGGCATATCATTATGGTTTTGATCTGCGTGTGCATGAGTTGTCAGCGTACGAGGATTTAAGGAGTAAAATATGAATGAAAGATAATTACTGTCTATTTTTCATGCAATGTAGAGTAGATGGAAAATTATAATAGAAAATGAAAAATTTTTTAACTTTGACACTTCAACAGGTGTAAGAATTTTTATAAAATTTCATCTATTTAAGAAATGATTTAAATTTTTGATTTTTTCTTTTTAATTTTTTTTTTATTAAATTTATGAAAGTTTTGATATTATTATTTTTTTAAATTTATTTATGCCATTTTTATTAAATATTTCACATTTATTTCATTTTATATTTATTTTTTAATTAATTAAAAAAAAATAATTAAAATTAATAAAGTTTAATTATTATTTTTTTTTAATTTTTTGGTAAATTTAAATAAAGAAAATTAAAAATGAAAATTAATAAAAATAAAAAAATAATAATATTTTAATCGATTTTATATAAATTGTATGTGTTGATTACATTAATTATTTAAATATTAATAAACTTAATTATTTTTTTTATTAAATTAATTTAAAATCGACTAAAAATATTATTTTTAATTTTCTTTATTTAAATTTAACAAAAAATAAAAAAAAAACTTTTTTTAAAACATAATTAATTTTTTAATTTTTTCAAAATGATTTCTAATAATTTTACGAATAATATTTTTCATTAGCTTAATTAATTTAATTAAATAAAATTTAAATTTTTTAATTAATTTAGTAAAAAAAACTCCTTTATTTTTATGAATTAAAAAAAGTTTTTAGTTTAGTAATTTTTAAAAAAATATCGAAATTTATTAAAAAATTTAAAATGTTTGATATTTTAATATTTAACGCAATTTTTTAAAATATGAAACAAAAATGCATTAAAGTGTATTTTTTTTTATAAATCATTATTATTTTTTTATTGCAATTCGAAGAAAATCGTCTGTGAACCGAAAAAAGGTTCATGATACTTAAAGAAATCTTTTTTCATCTATTTTTTTGTGAACTTAAAGTTTAAATTTCATATCATTATAAAAAATTTAAAATATCAATATTTTATTATCAAAAAAATGAAATAAAAGAAAATAAATAAATAAACAAATAAAAAAATAAATAAACAAAAATAAATAAATAAAAAATGTAAAAAAAAGAAAATTAAATTAAAAGTAAAAAATATTTTATTTAATTTAATTTTAATTTAAAAAAATATTTATTTTTAATAGTATTTAATTTATTTGTAAAAAAAAGAAAAAAAAAATAAAAAAAAGTAAATAAATAAATAAAATAAAAATTTAAAGCTTTAAAATTTTTAAAAATTAGTTTCTGTAAAACTTAATTTCCTCCAATTAAAAATAAAAATTCTAATTAAATTTTATACATCAATATTTTTGCTAAAACAAAACAAAAAATCCTCTATTTCTATACAATTTTTGTCATCATTGTTATTGACGTCACTTATTTGTCTTTTTCTCTCTTCCGAGCTCAAAAGTTAAGCTTTTCGTAAAATGAACAACTTTTTCCTCCGAAACTCCCATATTGTTAGACTAATAATAATAAAAATATAAGCTTTTGTTTTAATTATTACTTCTATTTATTCTGAGCACTGAACATTTCTGCCACTTTTGCTCCTCTCGCACACACATGAACTGAACATTGAACTGAGCAAACGGGGGAACGCAAACAACATGAGAGATGCAAACACAGATGATAATCATGGTAAAATAATTTTTGCTCCACGTGTGTGTTTGTTGTCTGCATTGACATTTTATTTCCTGAGACACACACAACGAGTTCTAGTTTATTCAACATATTTGTCTTTTTCTTGTTATGTTTTGTTATTATATTATTTTTATTTTTTTTTGCTCCTTTATCGTTTTGTCGTCGTCGTCGTCATTATTTGCTCAAGCAAGTATCTTTCGCGTCACACGAAAAATTTGTAATGTTTGGAAAAAGCATTTGCGTTATTTACTCAAAATATTTGCATATAACAAACATTTATTACAATTAATGGTTGAATGTGCAAACAACCCGTTTTCAGCAAATGCCGAGAATTTCATCAGGCGTCTCCATCGACATAACCGGAAAATGATGGATCTCCGTGTTTTATAAAAATAAATGAATTGATCATGTTTTTGAGATATATGTTGCTCGGAAAATAAATAAAATGAACCGAAAAAGAGGAAATGTTGACAATAATTTAGATTGATTCGAAAAAATTATATAGAAAAGAAACCCGTAACGGTAGTAATGGCACAAAAGCACGCACCTCTCAATAAAACCGATGACAAGTATACAAAAAAAAAATAAAAATCCATATTTACTATTATTATGATGATGAAGGAAAACATCAATCAGGAGCGTGCTCACACTTGGTTTAAGGCAAACCGCATAAAATCCGTCACATTTTATTCAATTTTCCATTACCTACCAACCAACCTGTATTTTATTTATTATTATTATTATTATTTGTACATACACACAAAAATCGTTCATTCTTGTTTGTTACTTTTATTCATGATTCCCCTCAATGCATGTTGTGTCTATAACGCAAAAGTGTATAAAAATATCAAAAACAATAATATCATTTTGGAATGGAAAAAGCTGAGTTGAGCTGACAGGCGGCGGCGGCAACAACGACACAAAATCAATATTTTGTATTCGTATTTCTCGGGATAGCAATATGACGACATACGAAACAATGCAAAAAAAAAAGTGAAAAATATAATAAATACAATATTATATTATATTATATTATATTTTTATTATATTTCAATGGAAAAAGTCACTTTGGATTGTTGTTTGAACATTGTTGAAACAATTGTTGATGATATTTTTTTCTTTTTATTTTATTTTGTTTATTAATTTAAAATAAAAAGTGATATTGTTAAAAAATTTCAATCACACGAAACCAAATATGGTCCTTTGTTTGTATTTTTTTTATTGTGTTATAAATTAATGTATCTTTAATAAAAAAAAATATAAGGTTTCACAGGTTTTATTTATTTTCACTGAATATTTTTTTTTCTTATATTTATTTTTATTTAGAGTAAAATTTTTAACTAAATTATTAATTATGAAATTATTAAATCAATTAAAAAAAAGTAATAAAAATAAATAAATAAATTATTTATAAATATAAAAAAATAATTTAATTAATTAAATAAAAAAAAATAAATTTGTTATTTTGCAAAATTCTTTAAAAATGTGCAATTTAATTTATTTAATTTTTTTTCTAATTTTAAATATTTAAATTTATTTTATTTTAAAGATTATTTTACCTTAAATTTTATTTATTTATTTCTTGAAACAAATATGAAATCATTTATTTTGTTATAGTATTTTTTATATTTTAAAGGAATATTTATTAAAAACTTTCATAGTTTTGTTTCAAATATTGCTCCAAATGGATAAAAATTTATCAGAGGGGCTCTAATTTATTATTTTTAATCATTTTGCAACTCAAAACTGCAAAAAAATTGAAACTGAAAAAAATTTTTTTCTTTGACATAGTTTTGTTTTGAAAACTAAATCAAGAGCAAAAAAACTGTGTCAAAAACTGTGTCAAAGCAATTTTTGTCAAATCTTGCTCCAAATGGATTGAAATTTGTCAGAGGGCTCTAATTTATCATTTTTAATAATTTTGTAACTCAAAACTGCAAAAAAATTGAAACTGAAAAAAATTTTTTTCTTTGACATAGTTTTGTTTTAAAAACTAAATCAAGAGCAAAAAAACTGTGTCAAAAACTGTGTCAAAGCAATTTTTGTCAAATCTTGCTCCAAATGGATTGAAATTTGTCAGAGGGCTCTAATTTATCATTTTTAATAATTTTGTAACTCAAAACTGCAAAAAAATTGAAACTGAAAAATAAATAGTTTTGTTTTAAAAACTAAATCAAGAGCAAAAAAACTGTGTCAAAAACTGTGTCAAAGCAATTTTTGTCAAATCTTGCTCCAAATGGATTGAAATTTGTCAGAGGGCTCTAATTTATCATTTTTAATAATTTTGTAACTCAAAACTGCCAAAAAATTGAAACTGAAAAAAAATTTTTTCTTTGACATAGTTTTGTTTTAAAAACTAAATCAAGAGCAAAAAAACTGTGTCAAAGCAATTTTTGTCAAATCTTGCTCCAAATGGATTGAAATTTGTCAGAGGGCTCTAATTTATCATTTTTAATAATTTTGTAACTCAAAACTGCCAAAAAATTGAAACTGAAAAAAATTTTTTTCTTTGACATAGTTTTGTTTTAAAAACTAAATCAAGAGCAAAAAAACTGTGTCAAAAACTGTGTCAAAGCAATTTTTGTCAAATCTTGCTCCAAATGGATTGAAATTTGTCAGAGGGCTCTAATTTATCATTTTTAATAATTTTGTAACTCAAAACTGCAAAAAAATTGAAACTGAAAAAAATTTTTTTCTTTGACATAGTTTTGTTTTAAAAACTAAATCAAGAGCAAAAAAACTGTGTCAAAAACTGTGTCAAAGCAATTTTTGTCAAATCTTGCTCCAAATGGATTGAAATTTGTCAGAGGGCTCTAATTTATCATTTTTAATAATTTTGTAACTCAAAACTGCCAAAAAATTGAAACTGAAAAAATTTTTTTTCTTTGACATAGTTTTGTTTTAAAAACTAAATCAAGAGCAAAAAAACTGTGTCAAAAACTGTGTCAAAGCAATTTTTGTCAAATCTTGCTCCAAATGGATTGAAATTTGTCAGAGGGCTCTAATTTATCATTTTTAATAATTTTGTAACTCAAAACTGCAAAAAAATTGAAACTGAAAAATTTTTTTTTCTTTGACATAGTTTTGTTTTAAATTTTCAAAATGTGCATTGGTTTTTTGTCAAATCTTGCTCCAAATGGATTGAAATTTGTCAGAGGGCTCTAATTTATCATTTTTAATAATTTTGTAACTCAAAACTGCCAAAAAATTTTGACATAGTTTTGTTTTGAAAACTAAATCAAGAGCTGTGTCAAAAAAAATCTGCTCCAAATGGATTGAAATTTGTCAGAGGGCTCTAATTTATCATTTTTAATCATTTTATAACTTAAAACTGCAAAAAAATTGAAACTGAAAAATTTTTTTTTCTTTGACATAGTTTTGTTTTAAAAACTAAATCAAGAGCAAAAAAACTGTGTCAAAAACTGTGTCAAAGCTATTTTGTCAAATCCTGCTCCAAATGGATTGAAATTTGTCAGAGGGCTCTAATTTATCATTTTTAATAATTTTGTAACTCAAAACTGCAAAAAAATTGAAACTGAAAAAAAATTTTTTCTTTGACATAGTTTTGTTTTAAAAACTAAATCAAGAGCAAAAAAACTGTGTCAAAAACTGTGTCAAAGCAATTTTTGTCAAATCTTGCTCCAAATGGATTGAAATTTGTCAGAGGGCTCTAATTTATCATTTTTAATAATTTTGTAACTCAAAACTGCCAAAAAATTGAAACTGAAAAAAATTTTTTTCTTTGACATAGTTTTGTTTTAAAAACTAAATCAAGAGCAAAAAAACTGTGTCAAAAACTGTGTCAAAGCAATTTTTGTCAAATCTTGCTCCAAATGGATTGAAATTTGTCAGAGGGCTCTAATTTATCATTTTTAATAATTTTGTAACTCAAAACTGCCAAAAAATTGAAACTGAAAAAAAATTTTTTCTTTGACATAGTTTTGTTTTAAAAACTAAATCAAGAGCAAAAACTGTGTCAAAAACTGTGTCAAAGCCATTTTTGTCAAATCTTGCTCCAAATGGATTGAAATTTGTCAGAGGGCTCTAATTTATCATTTTTAATAATTTTGTAACTCAAAACTGCCAAAAAATTGAAACTGAAAAAAATTTTTTCCTTTGACATAGTTTTGTTTTGAAAACTAAATCAAGACAAAAACTAAATCAAAAACTGTGTCAAATGTATAATTTAAATTTAAAATTATTAAAAATATTATTTTTGTTTATTTTTAAATATTTCAATTTTTTTTTACAAAAATAGTAATATTTGTGAGTTATATTATATTTTAAAGATGATTAAAAATATTAACTATAATAATTTTAATATAATTTTAAGTATAATTAATTTATTAATATTTTATTTGTTTTTAGCTTATTAATTTATTATATAATAATAATTTAATTAACTTTTTTAATCATTTTTTAAAAAAAAATTAGAATTCAGAAATATATTTTTTTTGTAAAACCTTCCAAAATTTTCTAAAAAAACAAAAATGAAATTTAAATATTTTTTTTAAACTGAATTATTTGTAACTTTCTAATAAAAATTGAAATAATAAAATTTAGATTAAACAAAAATAAATAAATTAAAAAAAAAAAAATTATAAAATTATTTTTTTAATAATAAAATAAAAAAATATTAAAATTTATTAATTTTTTAAAATAATTTTTGTCTTTTTTTTGTATCAGAAGAATGAATATCAATGCAAAAAATTTTGTAACTGATTCCAATTATAAATTTTCTGATTAAAATATTCCTGATTTAACAATGAAAGAATCTCCAATTTCTCTCTTTTTTCTCTCCCACTCTCTCTGCTTCTTTACAACAATAGTTCAGTTTTCCATAAATTGGATGCAATGATTATAAATAATAATCCAAACTGTTAAAAGCTTATGTCGGGAGGTACAACAAAATAATTGCAAAATCCTTGTTTACTCGTTGCATTCATCATCATCATCATTATTATTCCGTTGTGCGTCGTTCCCGCGACTTACGTGGCGTTCGTTGTGGTCTCTCGTCCGATTTTTTTTATTTTTCACATTCATAAAATACACAAAATGCTGTCTCGTTGATGCTTTTGTTTATTTACCGATGCGAAAAACTTTGCGCCGTGTTTGTTGTACAGCGATATTTGCATATGCCGGTACTACATTTCAACCTGTTTTGATATATTTCGCTCCTGTTCCGTGTGTGTGTGTGGCCTTGTCTACTTTTTCAATCATCGCACAAAACTCCTCACCCTTGGCTTTTGGCTGCAGGAGGCGAACGAGGAGGAAAAACGTTGAAAAATAGTGAATTTCTATTCATAGAACGGGGGAAAAAAACAATTGTTCAAGTGTTTTGAGCGGCAGTAAATGCAGGAAAAGCACAGAAGCCGGCAACAATGATGATTGTTGATGTGGTTTGGTGAAAAATAATAGCGAAAAAGGGGTTTTCTCTCATCGGTTAAGTTATTTTTTTTTTCGCAGCCACATTAAAATAATATACTAAATACCTCAGCGGTGTTGGATATTCAACAATGTGGCTTTTTTTAATTATGTAGACTCAAACTTGGTTATTTTGTGAATATGGAGTAACAAAGGAAATATTTATGAATGCGAGAGAGAGAGAGAAGCTTTTGTGTGGCGTGTTTCTATTATTTTATTGTCATCATCATCAACAAAAGCAGCACTCAGCAGTATCATATTCCAGTTGGCTCCTGCTGTTGATTAAATATTTTTTTTTGTATTTATTTTTGAATGCAGATGAACAAAACAGATAAACTTCTCACCCTTTGACATACAAAGCTCAGTGTTTATTTAGTATTATTATTATTATTTCGTATTTTGTGTGTAAAATATATTTATGAACAACGTAGATATTTATTTACGCATTTTGTGGAAAATTTATGTTTAGCAATTTGTGAAAATAATTTTAATAAATAAAATAAATAAATAATTTTTTTTTTAAAAATTAGGTAATTCAAGAATTTTTTTTAAAAATATATTAAATTTATTTTTTTATTAAATACATTAATTAAAACAGTTAAACATTTTTTTAAAAAGTCGATATAGAAAAATTGTAAAATAATATTTAATTTTTTTTTAAATTATTGTTAAAATTTATAATTAATATTATTTAAAAATTTATTTTTATATAAAATTATGCGAAAATTATTTTCTTTGCATTTTTATATATTTTAATTTTTAAAATTAATCGATTATATTTTTTTCAAATATTTATTTTTTTTTTAAAATTAAAAAAATAAAAATTCTCAAAATTTACAAAATAATAATTTATTATTCAGTTTGTCGAAAATTAAAAAAATATTTTTTTGAGTGAAATTTATTAATTTATTAAAATAATTTTAAAATAATTAAATAAATTATTTTATTAAAATAATAATAATTTTTATAAGAAAAATATGAAAAAAGTATTAAATTATCAAAAATTCGTTAAAAAAATTAAAAATTTCGAAAAAAAAATTTTTTTATTTTTATTAAAAATGTAAAAAAAATCTTGAAATTTTAAAATAATTTTTTAGATCAAAAATTATTTTTAATATTTTTTTAACTTATTTTTATTATTTTTTTAAAAGCAAAATATTTTTTTTTAAATTATTTTAAGAATTATTCTTATTTATTTGTTTGAATATTTTGTAATATTTCATGATGGTTTTTAAAAATATTTATAAAAAAATGTATTTAAAAAAAATTGTTTGAAAATTAAAAATTTAAAGAGTTAATTTTAAAATATTCATTCAAGAACACATAATAAAATTTAAAAATTTAATTTAAATTTTTTAAAATTTTAATTTAATTATTTTAAAATTAATTTAAAACCATTTTAAAAAAAATTCAAAATCGCTTTTTTACTCATTTTAAGTTAGAAGTATTTATTCAGAGAAAAAAAAATTTTAAATATTTTTATATTGAATTAGCGAAAAAGCAATTTTTAAATTATTAACTGATATTTTTTTTAAAAATTAACATTTGCAATTTTTTTTTTCTTAAAACGTGAAAAATATTAAAAAGTTTATGTTAAATTTTATTTTTTTAAATTTTAATCAATTTTCAATCAATTTAAAAATTAAAACTTTTTCTCTTAATTTTTAAATCTCGCTCATATCTCTAAAAAAAATTTTAAATTCACGAGACAAAAACTCTTCACATTAACCAAACACCCTTCATGCGAGTGAGCTTAAGAGCTTAACTTAATTTTATTGTCTGTTTGGATACTTGAGCACATTCAGCTCTTCTTTCTCCCATCATTTCACGCCACTTTTGATCTCGGTAATCCGCCCTCCAATTTCATCTCTGCATGCGAGCTATTAACGGACAGACATCAAAAATCGACATTTATCACAAAAAAAAAAAAAAATATCGCGCGATATAATTGTGTTGAAAAACATTATTGATGGTATCACATCCGTCATTCGCAGCGTCGAGCAGCTCTCCAGCGGTAGATTGCATGGATATGAGTGCGCTTTATTATTTTATGTCACTCACATATGGATTTAACGTAAACTGATGGATGTTATTTAAATAATTGAGTTTTGTATGTGAAATATTGCTGGCGATGGATTAAATGTGTCAAACAGCAAACAACCTCCTCTCGCCTCGCATGGCTTGGATTTATATTGGAATGAAGTCCTCCTTGATCCAGTAATTTTCGCGCAGAACTCGTAAATTCATTCATTTATAATTGTTTTAATTTCTGTTTTATTAAAATAAATTGAAAGTCTGCCCCATTCGTCGAGTGAGTTAAATATAAAAGCAATTACCTTAATGCTTTGCGAGAGAATGAAAATATTTGAAACAAGAGAAAAATGGAGTAAAGGGTGCTCTTCTCTCGTTTTTAAAGAAAAAAAAGTTTTTTTTTCAAGTATTTCTTTTCTTCGCTTTTTTATCATCTTAATGTTTTTCGCCTTGCTTTGCTCTTTCATTCTCGGCCCACACTCCGTTATCCTCGCTGTCTCTATAAAATAATAATAATAATATAAAACAAATTAAACTAATTGAGACTTTTCCTTTTATTTTATTTTACTTTATTTGTTGGTTTGTTTATGTTTTCTATTAGAGAGTCTTGTTCTTCATCTCTGCTGCAAAATTTGTCCTCGTTGTCATCGTCGCTGCATTCTGCAAAAAAATAAATAAAATAAAACATAAGACGAGAAATGTCAAGATAAAATGGGAATGAATTGCATTTGGATTGAGTTTCTTGTGTAAATTTACACTTTTAATAATAATAAAGCAACAAAGAGAACTAAAATAGGCACAAAAAAAAGGAGTAAGAGAGCAGAAAATGGTTTGTGATGCGTTACATGATATTATTTATAAATGTTGTTTGATGTCCTCGAGGTTTTTTGTCATTTATTTCGTTCTCTTGAGTTTGGAATGCTTTGTAAGGTGAAAAAAAGTCTAGACGTGTTTGCTGGAGGAAAGGTTTAAAATGGAGGAAAATCCTTCCTCAACTTTTGTTAGGTAATAAATTATATGGTTTGTTTGTCGTTGAGAGTGCGTTATCTTTGGAGTTTGTTGAACTGCGGTTTTTTGAAAGAATTTTTTTTTTTGAAAAATATATTTTTTTTTTATTTTTTATTTATTTATTTTAATTATTTTAAATCTTTACAATTTTTGGAATTAATTTTTTTTTAATATTTAATTTTTTTTTTATTTATGAAAACATTTAATTAAATCTATTATTCATTATTAATTCATTAATTGATGATTTTAAAAAATTATTATTAATTAAAAAAATGATTATTAATTAAAATTTAATTAATTATGAATTTAATTCAATTATAAATTTTTTAAAAATTTATTTAAAATTTTAGTTAAACAAATAAAAATTTAAAAAATTTATATTTTTTATTTAATTTATTTTTTTTTATTTTTTAATAGTTTAATTAATATTTTATTATTATTGAACATGAAAAAAATTTTTATTTTTATTTTTTAAATATATTTTTATTATTTATTTTTTTTATTAATTAATATCTTTACAATTTAAAAAAAAATTAATGAAAACTTGGATTTATTTTAGTTAAAACTATTATTTATTATTAATTCATTAATTAATAATTAAAAAAAAATATTATTTATTTAAAAAATTAATTATTTATTGAAATTTAATTCATTATTAATTTAATTTCATTATAAATTATTTTTTTTTAAATTTAATTTTTTTTACAATTATTTTTATTTTTTTAAAAATTTATTCAACCTCAATAAAATTAAATTAAAAAAATAAAATTCTTTCAAAAAATCTCATTTCAAAACATAATAATTATCCAAAAACCTAAAAGTAACTCAAAGCAAAATAAATTATTATGAAAATGTCATATCTACCCCAAAAACACAGAGCTTCACTGAATAAACCTTAACGTGAAGTAAAAACAAAAAATAACAACCAACATTCGACACGCATTAGCTTAATTAAAATCTAAAACCTTTTTCTTGCTTTGATTTTCACCTTTCTGTCTCTCTCTATCTCTCTTTTCATTTGTACATTCAGGCAAAGGTACTAACTAGACACCATTTCATTATAAATATTGTTCCTACGTGAGTTATCTTTTCCATCCACATATATCCATTTCGTATTTATTTATATTTATCCAAACAAGGGAATATTACTCGCTTTTTGTAACGAACGAACGAAAGAAAAAAAAACGAGTGAAATAAGTCAAATGAAACACTATCTTATTTATGTAGTAATGAGCAAATATAACATCAGGTAGATTTTATCTTATCTTTCCGCAGCGCCTACATTGTCGCTCCTCGTATTTAATATAAATTTTGTGTAGATTAGGTAACTAAATACTAATTTAGAGCAATGAGTTTTACATGTGTGTGATTTTTTTGAAAAACATTTTGATGAAAAAAAAAAAATAAAAAAGGTCACGTGGTTAAAATTTGAAAATTTTTATTTGAAGAAAAATTCAAAATGTTCATTGGGCAAAAATTTAAAAATTTGATTTGTTGTAAAATTATTCAAAATTTGTACTGGGCAGATTTTAAAAATGTTTATTGGGATAAAAATTTGAAATAATATTTTTTTAAAATAATCACGTGGTTTAAAATTTTTAAAACTTTAAATATGCATTGGGAATTAGTTTTTGATATTTTTTTAAATGCTTAAATTAATTAAATTAAAAATTTTACACTGTGCATTGGGCAAAAATTTTGAAATATGCAATGGGTTAAAATTTCAAAGCATCAGGTAGATAAAATAATCACGTGGTTTGAAATTTTTTAAGCTTTGAATGTGCATTGGGGCTAAATTTTGGATATTTCTCTAAATTCTTAAATTATATTCAATAAAAAATTTTATAATGTGCAATAGACAAAAATTTCAATATGGGCAATGGGATGAAAATTTAAAAGCAAAATAACCACGTGGTTTAAAATTAATAAAAAATTAAAAATATCAAAAATTAAAAATGTAAACTGGGCAGAAATTTTTCAATTTAAAATTAATTTCAAAATAATTAATTGAGATTGAAAAAAAAGTTAAAATGTGCATAAGGCATAAAAAAATTCAAAATAAACTTTCAGTTAAGTCACGTGGTTAAAAAACTCAAAATCCTCTACCATCATTAACTTTTTATACCAACGACAACTTTTTAAACAATTTTTTCGTATGAAAAGACAATTTCTTATCAGAAACACATAAAAATAGATAAAATATTCCATTCCACACAATTTTTTTTTCGTCTCTTCACATTTCAGTAAACCCATAACGTTGTGAAATGTACGTTAATGTACTTTTTTTTCAGATAATCATTAACTTTAACAGACGGTTTGGTCCAATGTATGTCTTCGAATGTTGTTAAAACAAAAGAAGAAGGCACGCTCATCCCTGTTCCGACTTGTTTTCTTGCTTGTGTCATTGTTTTTCTTTCATCGCTTCCATAATACGTACACGACTCTATCTCCAAATAGATAACAATATTTATTTTGTGTTATCGCATTTTTTTTTATTACCATACTCAGCTCGGCTCATATGACAGCGGGACTAAATTTATTCAGTATCTGAGTATTTATCTGGCAAGTCGGTTTTTTTTTTTGTCATCGTCAAGCTAAATTAATTAATAAAATAAAATATATTGGAAAAATTTCGATTGGAAAAAATTCATGGTATTTTTTTTCCATCATTTTGTCATTTGTCTTGAAATTCCAAACCAAAGTGCTTGTAATTTATATTAAATGGTTATTTTTTTATCTTTCTCGTTTCAGGCAGCAGCAAAAAAACCTATAAGGAAAATTAAAAAGTGATGATCATTCGCAAGGAAAACATTAAATGAACAGGAAAGTAAATAAAAATAAGAAAAAAAGGGAAAAATAAACAGCAGCGACAGGTACACGGAATAAAAATACAAAAAAAAAATAATAAAAGTGAATGAAAATAATAGATTAAGCAGAAAAAAGATAAGAAATCAATAAAACACATAAAATAAATTACACTGTCGTGTTCGTCGTCGTCGTGTACGTTAAATTTAGTGAATTGTAAGAGATTTGTGTGTTACGTGAAAATATCTCAAGAAAAAAAAAATTGAAAAAAAATAAGAAAAAAGGAAATCAAAAAGTTTTCCTTAAGTTGTGTGTTACATTTTAATTTTTTTCTTTTCTAAAACATAAAAAAATCGCTTTTGTGTGGATATGTTGAACTCGTTGGAGGCTCTGGCCGGTAAAATTTCGCCAGGCTCCGGAAAAAGTAGTCCATCGTCGATAACGAGCTCGTATCAGCAACAAAATCCCGCCCTTTTGCAGCAACTTGGCGTCCTTGTTGACACCAATAAAACGGCATCTTCGTGCAAATCCTGCAATCATCACTCGACGCATCCGTACCAAAAGCCCCAGCATCACTTAAACAATAATAATAACAATAATAACACAAATAACAACAACAACAACAACAGCTCGAATGACACAATACAATCACTTAATCATCATGGTCAAACGGAGCAGTTGATGCAACAATTGCAGCAACAAAATCAACAACAAACCGAGCCACCGATGCTACTTCAAGACACAACAACAAAAGAGAAGTGAGTTTATTTTTTGTTGACTTTTCCTGTTCTTCTTCTGATGATTCGTCTATTTAATTTTTTTTTTGCTGTGAATTTCACATGTTATATAATATTAAAGCGCCATCGTGCCAGATTACATAAAAAAATGCCAGACAACGAAAAAAAAAACAAAAATTGCGTGACTAAAGTGAATAATTACGGCATTAATTTGTTGAACATTTTTATTATCCTTATCAGTTACTCTTTAATGTCCAAAGTGATGTGTCTGTGTGTAATGATATCAACTATAATGTTAATTTTGTTCAGATTCAGGGAAATTTATTTGTACAGATACATGAGAATGTGTATGAATCATAATATTAAAAAAAATATATATGTTGTTGCAATTATGTTATTATTATAAAAGGACAGTTTTTTATGAGGGTTTAATACTTTAATGGGATTTCGAAGGAAAAATATTAAATGTTATGATGCGTTCGGGGAAAATATTTATTTTTTAGTTATGAAATTTTACGTTTGATATTTAAGTGAAAAATTAAAAAAAAAATTGGCATGAAATTTTTAATTAAATTAATAAAAAATAATTTAAATTTTATTATTTATAAAAATCAATTTTCATTAAAAAATTTTATGTTAAATAATTTTAAAATAAAATTCAGAAAAATATATTTTTTTTAAAGTTTAATATTTTTATTAAAAATTTTATATTATATTAATTATATATTATATTATATTATTTATTATTATATTAAAAAAATATACTTTAAATTATATTTATAAAAATATAAAAAAACTTAATTTTTTTTATTTATTTTTTAATTAAAAATATTTTCGTTGAAAAATTTGAATTAAAATAAAAATAAAATTTTATTTAACAATTTTTGTATAAATATATTCAATAATGTTGAAAAATAATATACAACTAATTAGTATAAATTCAATTAATAAAAAATTTATATTTTATTAAAATATTTCATTTATGCAATATTTATTTAGATAAATTTATTTTTCTATTTATTTCATATATGTTTATTTTAATTTTAATTTATTTACATAATTCAATTTTAATTTTTCCAAAAATATTTTTATATAGCGAAACTTTAAAATTAATTAATATATATTTTTACTTTAAGAAAAAAATAATTTAAAATTTTAAATAATTTTACTTTATAAATTTTTTTATTATTTTTATTTTATTTTAAATAATTTATTATATTTATTTAATTAAATTAAATTATTTTTTAAACTTAAATATTTAAAAAAAAAATAAATAATAGTTTAAAAATTTACAAAATTTAAAATAAAAAAATTTTTAAGTTTATTTTATTAAAAACTAGATATTAATTAAATAAAAAAATTAATTAAAAAAAGAAATATTAATAAAACACAAAATAATAATAATAACTTTTATCATACATAAATTACAAAAAACTTAACATATATAATTAATTTCTACAACTTTGTTAAAAAAAAAAACAATAAAAAATAATCATTCCTCAGACATTTTCAACATAAAACCATTCATAAACACATAATTTACCTAAAGAAGTAAATAAAATTTACGAAAACTCAGTGAATATATCTTACAAAATAATATCAAAGAAAATTTGAACATAACCATTTCTTAGCTAATAATAATTATAATTAATGAAAGGGACCTTTTTGTACATATTTGATTAAGTCCGTGGAAAAACCCTTCCATAACTCACGATTTCGGAAATAATATAATCATTTCATTCAATGAAAGGCACAAAAATAAAATGAAAACGATGAACTAGATTAACTTTGACAAGCGATCAAATTAGACGAAAAAGGTAATTTTCTTTGATTTAATGTCTCACTGCTTTCTTTATTTTATTGAGTTCATCATTATTTTTATTTTTATCTGATTTTTTTCGTTTTATTTTATTATTTTTTACTTTTATTTAAATTAATTTCAATGTCTATCACTCAAGTCGTCATAATTGTGGAATAATTGCCTCGGAGGCATCTACCACGCACTTTATTTATCCTTATTGCCGACACGAGTTATTATGGGAAGCAAACCTCAACCAAAATGGGTTATATACAACAACAACAAACATTATAATAATAATATAAAAGTATTCTCCTGTGTGCAGTCATGCGCCTGATTGCCTTAAGTATCATTGTGATTGTCGTTTTTCGTTCATATACGACGCCGACACACGTATTTTTTACTTATTTATGGCAAAAAAGGGAACTCTGGCCCGTTTATCTAACTTTTTTGCGTAACTTTTTGGGGACACACAGTCACAAAGTGACATCACATTAAACCATTTGATTTTATTATTGAATTATTTCGAAACGACGAAGGACGAGAAAGGCAGTCAGACACAAACAAAGTTAAGCTTGCGTTCGATAAATTCAGGTAATATGTTCGCATTTCGAGGGATAATATAATTTTCTTTGTATTTAATTTTTCCGTTTGTTGTTTTCGTCGGCGGCATTTTCTGGTCTGAAATGAAAATAAAATAGTTATTCGCTTGTTTTGTGGTTGCTGCTCAATTGAATTGGCAACCCTGTGGCTTTTTTACGACTGATTGTCATGAAGCTCGCAAAATGAGGAAGACACAAATAAACACAAAATTTATAATATTATTAGCTTTGAAAGTTACTTTTATTCTTTTTGGAATAGAAAGGGA
Organism: Culicoides brevitarsis; assembly: GCF_036172545.1. Taxonomy (NCBI): domain Eukaryota; kingdom Metazoa; phylum Arthropoda; class Insecta; order Diptera; family Ceratopogonidae; genus Culicoides; species Culicoides brevitarsis. The sequence continues at coordinate 4,898,239 of NC_087086.1, read as the reverse complement.
CTTACCCTTTTAATGCCTCTTCAAACACTAAATGAATAAATTAAATTTTTGTCGTCGTTGTTGTTTGGAAAAAATTTTTGCCTTTGTTAGGAAATGACAAACTCATCATATTTTGTGAACTGCATTTTTTTTTTCGTTTTTCGGGTGCATCGTTGTCGATTAATGTCGATGTTATGAACTTTTTTTTTTAGAGAGATAGACGAGTTTTCGCTCGCGTTGAAATGTATCCATCCAATGTTGTTTGGAAACAGGAAATCAAGTTGAAAACAAGCGGTAAATATGCAAACCGGTGCTCTTTTTTATGGCCTTTCCTGTAAACAAAAAAAAAACGTAACAAACAAACGTCTCTATACTGAATTTGTGGAAAATTTAATTTCGCAATTTAAAGTTATTTTTAGAGACTCAGAAAAGTTTAAAAATTTAAAAATTATTTAAATTTTAATTTTTTGTTACTGATGAATAAAAATTTAAAAAAATTATTTGAATTTATTTGAAAAAAAAAAATTTACAGGGTTGCCAAAACTTTTTTTTATTGAAATTTAAATTTATTTTTCTCTTTTAGTATTATTTTTATTAATTTTTATATTTTTTTTAATTTTTTAAATATTTATATTGAGGGTTGCCAATTTTATTAAAATATTTTTAGATGTTTAAATTATATTTTGTGTTTTTTAGAATTGATTATAATTATTTAAACTTTAATTTTTAATTAATTTGTGTATAAATTTTGATGCATTCAGGGTTGCCAATTTTAATTTTTATACAATTTTTAAAAATTATTTTGAACAATTTTCAAACAAAATTTTCATGTTTTGAATAAAAATTTTGCATTTTTGATTTTGATGAAAAAAATTTTGAAAACATTTAAATTTTGGTAAAAAAAAATATTGAGGGTTGCCAAATTTATAAAAAAATTAAATTTGATTCTAAATTTTTTATTTTTTTAAATTCTGAAGAGTTATTTTTAAAAATCTTTGAAGATAAAATAAAAATTTTTATAAAAAAAAATTAAATACAGGGTTGCCAAAATTAATTAATTTATTTTATTTTCATAAATATTTTAATTAAAATTTTTAAAACATAGAAATATTTTAAGAAGTGAATTTTCATAATTTTGAAACACTAAAAAAGTCTTTTTAAAAGTTTTAAAAAATAAAATTTGAAATTTAAATGAAAAAAATGGCATACTTACAGGGTTGCCAAAGTATAAAAAATTGCGAAACACGAATTTTTCACAGTATAATAATAATTCAAATGCATTCAAAACAAAAAGCAAAAACTGACTAGAAATGCCTTTTAACAGCGAAACGATTGTCCTATATTACTGTCAGTTTAGCACGCGATCTATTTATTTATTTAAAGAATTTAACTTATCGATTTTGTGTGTTTTTACGCTTTTCAACTCAAGGAAACACACAGAAAATGTCATCTAGTTTCTTGTTCACCTCCGTCTGTTTTTTTTTTACATGCATTTATTATTAATAGGTTACGATACGGATGCATGATGACGACAACGATGAAAATGATATGAATTATTCAAAATGCAGAAGAGGCAAGGATTGGAAAATAAATGGACATGCTTCGTTTTCCACGCTATCGGACTGTGTAATGATAATAATAAATGCTACATTTGTTCCGACAACATGGACATTTTTCACTCAGTTTCTAGCGTCGTCGTCATAAAAAAGAGATCTTTAAATACTCGTTCGTTAAATAAATGAACATAAAAATTTTTTAAAACGAAGGGAAACTCGCACGACACAAAAAAAAACCATTTTCATTTAGTGAAAACAATTTATGAATAATTCATTTCAACGCCTGTCAACCACACAGTTGTGGTAGTATGAGTGAAAGCAGGATATATCAAAACCTTTATTTTTTTTATAGATACAATAATTTTTTTTTCATACCTCGTTCGTTCGTTTTGAAATGATGATACTCAGCAATGTTGACGTAAATATTTTTTTTAATAAAAAAAATATGACTTGATAATCCGTATAAGTAGAGGGAAAGCATGTCGAGCGGAATCATATTTGATATCAATTAATTGGTGATGATTATTAGCGTTTCATGGAGAAATTGCAGTTGAACTGCTGTTGTTGCTTGCCTACAATTAACCTACAAAGCAAGAAAAATAAATACAGAGGAAGAGGCGTGTCATGGTAATTATTTGAGTTAGGTACTTTCGAATTAAATTGAGTTGTGTGTGTGTTTGTCACCTTGGAATGTTGTTGGTTGATTTTAAATTAAAACATTGTTAGGCATGGCATTTTACCTAATTTAATTGGCGAAAAGTCACGTTAATTTTTGCAAAAAATTAAAAATGCTTCGATATTTTCTTTGAAGCAATCAAAAACTTAAAAAAAATTATTTTAATTATAAAATTTAATGAATTTTTTTAAAATAAACTTTTAATGAGTTTGAATTTTATTAAAAGCAAATTTTAAGAAAATAAAAAAAAGTTAAATTTAAAAAAATTTTTTTTATATTTTTTTTTTTAATTATTTCACAAAATTGCATGAGAAAATTTGATAAATTTATTTAATTTTAAATAATTTGAATTTTTTTTTATTACAAAGCAAAAAATAATATTTTAATAATAATTATATTCAATAAAAGAATTATTTCAAACAAAATTAATTTAAAAAAATAATTTAAGATTTCAATTATTTAAAAAATAAAAAAAATATTAAACCTATTATAAAACTTCTAATTTTAAATTGTTTAGTATTTTATTTTTCTTTTTAATAATAATATTAAATTAATTTTAAAAATAAAAAAAATCATCAAGTTTATTTAAAAAAAAAATCTAATAATTTTTTTAAAATATTAAATAAGAGAAAAAGTACTAAATTTAAGAAAATTTTAATGAAATTTATTATTTTTAATTTCATATGTAAAAAAAAAAAATTTTTACAAGAAATTGTTAAATTTTGAGAAAAATTTTCAATTTTTAATAAAAATTCAAAATTAGTATTTTTGAACTTATATCTAAAAACTTGTCTGAAATTAAAAATTAATTTTAATTAAATTTTCTCATGCAAGAAAAAAAAAATAAATAAAAATTTAGTTAATATTTAATTTTTTTTTAAATTTTTAGAAATAGTTCAAATAATAAAAAAAATAATTTTTCAAATTTATTAAACTTTTTTTTATATTCTTAAAGTTTGTCAAAAATCATTAAAAATTTAATTTATTTTTATTTGAAAAAAAAAAAATTTTAATTTATTTTATAAAAAATTGAATAAATTTTAATTTTAAAAGTTTATATTCGAATTAAAAAAAATTAATTTTATTTTAAATTTATTTAAATTTTAAAATTAAAAATTTAAATCTGAATTAAATTTTAAATTAAATTATTAAAAAAAAACAAATTAACTTTTTCATACCTTTTACAAAATAATTTCAACCATTAAAATTTCTCCCTTCAAATTTCCAACCTTATCAGCAATCAACTTTCTACTAAATAACTTTGAGATACATATTAAGATAAATAACATTCCGCTCCATATCTTGTTTGCTCAAAAAATGACACCTTTCGTCTCTTCCCTTGTTTATTCGTGATTCAAACTAACAAAAACTGTCTCTAAAACTTTTAGATTAAATTGTTTTCTTGTGACGACGACGACGACATCGTTGTTGGATATCGCGCGCGTGCTACGTGAAAATAACTTACAACAAACACCACTTAGTTCTGGTTAATTGATTCCAATGATGTTCACAATGTAATTAAATATTCCTGATCCCTCCTGCCGTTTACACTAATTTTATGTGTGTTGGCATTATTATCGTCATGAAGCGACGTCTTTCTTGCAAATCTACCTCGTCGCTGAAATTACAAATTTTTTTCTCCATTTTTTTTTCGTGTTTGTAAAATTAGTGCATAAAATATGGTAGCTACTATTCCTATTATCATAGTTTGCGTTTTGTTTGTTCCGCCTGAATAAAACTCGAACTAAGCCTGAACTCGTGTAAATTTAAATAAAAACATGTACAAAATTAGAGAATTAGAGAAACGGATGAGAATAACAACAAAAGGACTATGTTAATCGCGCAAATAAACAAATTACATTTACTCGTTGGCGGCGGCATTTTGCTGGCTGTGGGATTTAAATGGGCGTACAAACGTTGTTTATTTGCTTTTATTTTCATTTTTGCCCTGAACTCGCAGACAATGTGCCGAAAGACAAGAAAAATAAAAACAATCCGGAATTTTAAAATAAACTCACCTCTTTTCCTGTTTTTTTTCTGTTTTTCGTCCTTTTTGCCACATTTCGCTTCGATGAAGAGACAGCGAGGACAAAATCAGCTTAAACACGGATTTTCGACAATAATAGCCTGAAATGTATGCAATGAACATCACACCATTAATTTTTTTTTACTCGTTCAAACAGAGTTAACAGACATAATGATGATTTATTCAACAACATTGATCTCGTTTCGTTTGCATTTCATTGATAAACTTTTTCCATATTATTATTTTTATTATTGTTAATACACATAAAAATTGGATAGAGGAGAGGAAATAAATATTATCCGTTCTCTTTCTCCTTGCACTTTGTTATCTCTCGATTCAATCTTAATACGATACGAAAGTGGATAACAACCATCATTAAAGTTTTTCTCTCGCAAAAGGACCTTGTTTGGTATTTTATTTTATATCGATCGATCGACTTTACAGGAATTTTCGTTAAATTACGTTCTCATGTTTTTTTTTCGTTCGTTTGCACAAATATTTGGCTCGTTGTTAATGTTGATCGCACGATAATGATGATGATGATGTTGGAAAATCTTGTCGTTTTATAAAGTTGTTGTGTTAATTTTTAATTAAAGATGGATGATTCGTGTTTGAGTTTCTGTGTAATAAATAGAGAAAAATTTGTAATAAATGATGTTTGTGTTTAAATATTTATTAAAAGTGATAATTAAACGTTTAAGATTAATTTGTGATTTTTTTAAAATTAAATTTGATATTTTTTGACACGTTTCAACCAAAATTAAGGTTTTATTGGTATTGAAATATAATGAATAATAAATTTTTAAAGATATATATAATATATAATATTATTATTAATTTTTATTAATTAATTATTATTAATTTTTTCTAATTAACTTAACTATTTTTCATATAATTTTCTATTTTTTATATAAATATTTATTTTTTTTGAAGAAACTGATTATTTTACTTTTTTTTTTATTTCAAAATTTAAAAAATAGTTTATAATTTTAAACCTTTACCGGGTTTTCCAAAAACATATGAATTTTAATCGTGAATTTGAAAAAAATTTTAAAATATAAAATTTTTTTAATTTTCTATATGTTAATTTTTTTTTTTAAAACTATCAAAAAAACAAAATATTTCAAAAATTTATTTTTTAAAATTTTTGACTAAATTTTTGCAAAATTCAATTTTTTATAAAATCGGTATTTTTTTTTTGCGTTTTTTAAAAATAATTAAAATTAAAAATAATTTTTCTTAAAGAAAAAATACATAAAATTTTAAGTTCTGTATTTTTTTGTTTAAAATATGTTTATTTTACTCAAAATTCAATTTTATAATTTTTTAAATTAATTAAAATTAAAAATAATTGAAGAAAAAATTTATCATATTTTAAGTCAAAGGTTTAATAAAAAATATATTTAAATTTTTAATTATTTTTATTTTATTTAATTTTTTTTTTTAATTATTTAAAATTAAAATTTCATTAATATAATAAGTTTAATATAAAATATTTATTGGATTAAATAAAATAAAGTTAAATATTTGTTATGAAAACTTTTTATTAAAAAAACGAACGAAATATATTAATGAATATAATAAATTTTTTTTAAATATTTTTTGAAAAAAATTTAAATTAAAATTATCAATTTATAAAAACAGGTTAAAGCAAAATAAAAAAAAAATAAAATTATGAATTGTATATAAAAATATTTTGTTTTAAAAATTTTTATATGCAAAAATGTGTAAATAATGAAAGTATTTTTTTTTTCATTTTTTACAAAAAAAAAAAATAAAATAAATAATTATTATAATAAATATAATATTTTAAATAAAATAACTCAATATTTAACAACTAAAACTTTTTGATTTAAAATCAATTAAAATTTTAAAAATAAAAAATTTTTATTTTTAACTTTTTTTTTCATTATATTTATTTTTTTTATTATTTTTTTTATTACTTTAAAAAAATAAGATTTTTTTATTAAAAAAACTTAAAAACAAAATTTTTTTTATACATTTATATATATTTTTAAAACAAAATATAACCTATTTAACAAAATTATAAAAATATATGTTTAAAAAATTTCAAACGTAATTTATTTTCCTTTAATTTAATAACTTTCAAAAGTAATTCAAAACTAATCTCTTACATAAAAAAAACCAAAGCTATTTCGTTTCATTTTTCCTACAAAATAATAAATAAATAAATATACATGTTCATTACAGTTTCAATTCAACTTTATATTTTACATCAAAAAATAAAAAAGTTACTTTACTTTTTCATTAAAATTCCCTTCAAAAGCAATGATTAAACAAATATTTATCATACGTACACAATATTTCATGCGACTCGACATCATTCATTTTTTTTCATCAATTAAATCAACAACCACATAAAGAAACGTCGTCGTTCAATGATAAACATTTTCCTCCCTGTGTGACAAGAAAAAATAAAAAAAGGAAACGAAAAAAGATGAAAGGACTCCTAATAAGCTTGCTTTTTGCCTTTCTCTCAACGAAAAATTTTATTATTTTTGTCAGTAATGTATACATTTTTTTTTTGGTTTTCAGCATTTTCTTACTTTTAAAATCTGCAAATATTTTTCCACGATAATGAGGATGTTGTAAAATGTTTATTTTTCTGGTTGATATGTCACACGAAGCAAAAAAGACGACGGAAACGTCACGACGTTGCGATGACAAAAATTTTCATCGTTGTTTACAATTTAATTTGTTAGCACAACTCATAATTTTTCTTCATAAATATTAAAATGTATTTTCGGTCGTTCGTTCCAGCTCGGAGTGTGTTGCTGTTTAAAGAAGTGCCGAAAAACATAAATAAATTATTTAAATATGAATTAAATGGTAAATTAATTTCGGTTTTCCATGGAAATTGAATTGAATTGGAATTGCCAAAAAGACTTCAAAGAGGCACTAATTGAGTTAACGTCACTCAAAAAAAAAAAAAAAAATTAAATAAAAAAAAATATTTTTCTGGTTTTGATCCTTTGCCATCATTATTATTTTTTAATAATAGCATAGAGCGAGCGAAACAATGGAAAAACATGAGAAAGGTTCGAAAGTTTCGGAAACTTTTCTTTGCATGCGAGAGAAACTTGAAACAATCACGATTGTCACGCTCTGAAAGTATGCCAGAGATTTTTTGATAAAATTCCATAAAATTAATTGTCGATGATAAATTTACTTTTGACACTTTTTGTGTAGTAACAACAAAACAAACTTTCGAGAAATGGGAAGACAAAGAGACACGAGAGAGAGAAATTGTAGTAATATTGTTCATATTAAAAAAAAAAGAAGAAGAAAATTTTTATATTTTTTTGCATAAAGTATGGAAATTTATTCAACCGATGACGATGATGAAGTTTTCGTTTCGTGTTTTTTCTCGTGCTTCATATTTATTATTGTTGCCGTACCTTATAGCTGGATGTTGTTATAATGCCGTACTTCCATGATTATTTAACTTGAATTCACGACGGATTTGAGCAAAAGAATAAGTTTTGAGTCTCAATTTATATTTTTTTTATTCGTACAATAATAATCAGCAGCAGCAGATTTGTGCGAAAAACGCAAAAATTATTTCACAATGAGGCAATTTTTGGGTGAAAATGTGCGTTGGGACTTAATTCAAAATATTTTTTGAATAAAAATTGAATTTCGAGTTCAAAAGTTTTATATTTTGAACTTAAATTAAAAAATTTTAAATTTTGCCATAAGAATGTTTAAGTCAGAATGTGCATTGGGCAAATATTTCATTATGTGCATTGGGAAATTAATTAAAGTGAAAAAATGTGCTATGGGTTTCAATATATCTTTGAATTAAATTTTAAAGAAATTCAAAAGCCCATAGAAAATTTTTAGAAATCAAAGCAAAAATTAGGATTGTGCATTGGGACAAAATTTTTAAAAATTAATTTATGAAAAAAATATTTGCACTGAATTTTAAAAATTCAAAAATAAGTATTGGACTTAAATTAAAATAAATTCAAAATGTAGAAAATTTATAATTTATATTGGGAAATAAATTAAAATAAATAAATGTGCACTGGGACAAATTTTAAAAATTAAATTAAAATTTAAATTGAATTTAAAATTTTTAATTTTTAAATTTTAATTATAAAAAAATATGTGCAATTTTAAAAAATTAAAAATGTGCATTGCGAATTTTTTTTAAATAAATTAGATCAACTGACATTTCCTCAAAATTTTCATCTCAACGTGACAAAAAATTAAAAAAAAATCTAACTGCAGACAAGTTTCAAATAAACGCTTCTCCCTTTAGACAATTTATTCTAATTTTATTTATTTCTGTTACTTCTTTTTTTTCTCATTCGGCTCCGCTCAAGCAATCAAAATTTATATGTATTATGTATGCAAATGCGAACGAAGGTAAAAATCCATTCAAATTGCGTAAATTAGATATCTTCCATTTTTTTTCCTTTCGCACTTTCGCCCCCTTTTTTTCGTGCGTATTTTACAAAGATTTGCGCGTCAAAAGGTCAAAAACTCTGTCATTGTAATGAACATTTTATATTCTCTGAAGTCCTTAAATCAATTTACAAAGAAAAAGAGAGCAAAAGTTTAAGACGAAGATAGATAAGCAGCGGGTCGCGAGACAATTCGCAAGAATGTAATTCATTAAGGTATTAATAGCAATAGAGGAAAAGGAAGAAAAAGGTAGATCGCTTTCTGCTAAATAAATACGTTGTGATAATAAATTAGGATATTTAATTATCATAAATTTAAAGGAGTTTTTTTTTTCTTCGAAAAGCATTTTGGGGAAAATGGAGCAATCCATCTTGCATTAATTTTAGATTTTTTTTTCAATTTCTTGTTAATTTTAGTGAATGAAAAATAATTAATTTGGATTAAAAAAAGGACAAATTGGAGAAAAAATTTAGACAATTTAATCTTCAGAAAAAAAAATAATTAATTAATTTTTTTTTTTTAAAAAAATATAAAATTTATGGGAATTTTATTTACCTAATTTAATTAATAGATTTATAATTTTTCATAAAAATTTCTTTTAGTTTTTTGGTTTTAAATATTTAAAATTGTTTTTTAAAAGTAAAATTATTATTGAAAAAATTTAATGAAAATTTAATTTCCTTAAATAATATTTAAAATAAATAAATAAAAATATGAATTTGAAATTTTATTTTCTGAGAAATATTTTATTTTTCTTTTTATTTATTATATTTATTTTAATTAATTTTTTATAATTATTTTTAATTAAAAATTAAATTTTATTTTATAATTTTTTAATTAAAAAAATATTTCATTTTTAAATGAAAAAAATTTTTTTTTTATTTTTTAACTTTGAGAACAATATCATATAAAATCAATAAAATTACTATAAAAATTATTTCAATTTTTTTTTAAATAAAATATTTTTAAAATTATTTAAAAATCATAAATTTCATAATAAAAGTATATAAAAAATGTAACTTTTTTATTAGCTAAATAATAATTATTATTTTTTATTTAATTATTTTTTTTTGAAGATAAAATATTTTTTCCAAAAAATGTTCCTTTTCATCAAATTAATTTTTTAAAGAAATTTTCTCTCAAAAAAATTTATATTAAAATCATTACCTTTTATAAAATGCCTTTTTCTGACGTCACATTCAAGAAATTTGTCTTCCATCTCAATAAAACGCCCTCTTAAATGCTTTGCCATCCATCCATCAACAAAAATTGCTCTCTTCGCATGCAACGCTCCCAATTTAATTAAAAATGTAATAAAATCAAACAAAAAATTGAAACACGTACTTCGACGCAAATATACGAAAAAAGCACATGAAAGCATCTCCCTATGTTTGTTTATCAATCATAACTGTGAAAGCATCGACGTTTATCTTCTCCCGTCGTAGAGAGAACGTTCCATGCTAGAACAAAGAAAGAAATCACGCCACTACTTTCGATTTTTTTTTTCGTGAGTTCAGTTCTCGTTTGATCGGGGTTGCGTTAAAGACGATTTTTTAATTGTTAAAAATTTTTGCACGCGTTAATTTATTTAATAATTTTTTTTTTTTTAAGAAATTGTAAATTTTTAATTTTTGAGAAATTATTTTTTTGCGCGTGTTTTGAAAAATAAAAATATAAAAAAAATGAAGTACTTATCGCCAACAAGTCCGCTCATCTTTGATTTGGACCCAAAATACATCTACAACTATCTCAAAGAGCATCAAAACCTGGATTTTTAGTAAGTAGTCGAACAAAAGGTTTTTATCATGAGGCACGTGGCATGTCCATAATCTCGTTGTGGGTCATTTTAAAACCGAAAAAACGAATAAAAAAGGAAAAAGGGATGAAATATTTCTATTGATTTCCGATAAATTGTGTGTTTTTGTGAGAAAATCCCATCAAACGGCACAAAAAATGTGGAAAAAAAATCAAATAAAGTCCAGAATTCCCGTCCTTGAAGGCATTCTTTATCGAGATTTTAGATAAACTGTTCCCCTTTTATTCGTTTTTATCCACATGGCAGCATTGCTTGTTCATCATTATTATATTACAAAACATTTTCCGATTGCATGAGCACACAGCGCTCGGACAGAAACTGCCATTTTTCATACGAAAAAGCCAACAAAAAGGGTACTCCATCCATAAATTTTGTGCTTTACGATGCGTTCGACATACGCACTTCAATTATTTCAATCTTCTGATAAACTTAGTCATGCATGTGATATTTGCCCGAACACTGTTATCGCACACAAAGCAACCTTTTTTTTGTACTTTTATATCGAAAACTTGCAATCCGTTCAGTTAATTAATTTTTTTTTGCAATTTTTTTGATGCGATGACAACAACGCATCATGTTCACTAATTACATTTTTAGAAAAAAAAAATATTTTTATTATTTTGTCATAAAAGCCTTTATGCCGCGCTGTGTCGTGATTTGATGAAAATTATTAAAATATATAAAAAAAAATGTTCATATTGGGAACAAAAAAGTACGGTACGATAAACAAGGTAGTAGGTAGTACAAAATTAATGAAATGTGAATTCTCCTTTGATCATGCCTTTTTTATCGTATATTGAGTTATTTCTTGTACCTAATATTTATAGAATATTTACTCTTCTGGCGTTTTGTGTGATAAGGCACTGTTTGATGCGGGTTTGAGTCGATTGACAGTCTGTCAGCTTTTAAATAATTTTTTTTTTTGTAAATATTTGAAGAAATTTCCTTGGATTTTATTGATTTCTTCATTTTTTTGAAGTTTTGAGGTTATAAATTGAATTTATGAATAAATTTTCTACCAGAGGTCTCCATTGCAAAATTTTACTGATGCGACATCTGGTAGAAATTTTTGTAACTTTTAAAGATCACAATATGGAAGACATTTAATTAAAAAGAACTAAATTAACTCATAAAATATATTTTATATAAAAAAAAATAAAAATATCATTTAAAAAAATTATTTTTTTCGTTTGAGGTTTAAAATATGTTTTTTTTTATTTTTTAAAAATATATTTAAAAAATTTGAGAAATGACATTTTTTAAAATTTTTAATTAATTTTTTAAATTTCATTATTTTTTTTATTGTTTTTTTTTTTATAAACATAAAACGTATTAAATAAGAGTAAATATTTGAATGATAAATTTTTAATATTAATTTTCTGTTGAAATTTTATTTTCTGAGAAATATTTTATTTTTTTTATTTAGTTATTTTAATTAATTTTTTTATAATTATTTTTAATTAAAATTATTTTTTAATTATTTTTTTATAAATTGAGATGTGTCAATTTAAATTCAAAAAACAGTAAATAATTTTTTTTAAATCGATTATTTATTAATTAATACAAAAATTTTTTGTTAAAAATTATTTTTTGACAAAAATAAAAAAATACCTTAAAATAATTTTTTTTTAAAATTATTTCCAAAATTTTTTTAGCTTTTAAATTAATAAATAATTAAGAAATTAATTAATTAATAAAAAAAATAATTAATAAATAATTTAAAAAAATGAATAATTAATTAATTTAATTAAATTTTTATTATCTGAATTTTTTATTAAAAAAAAAATATTGCAAAATTTATTTTAGTTTAATTAAGTTATTAATAATAAAAATATATTATAAATTTTAAAATTATAATTATAAAATTAATAATTTGAAATATATTTTCATAATTTTTATTTTTTTTTAATTAAGATTTTATAATTTAATTTTTTTTTTGTTATTTTTCAATAAAAAGTCCTATTTTCTAACATTTTTACTCAAAAACACGCTTTGGTTATTAATCAACTCTCAGATATAAATTTTAAATATTTTCTCGTTCCACACATTGCTTACCTGCACGTATTATCGAACCAAAAATCCAGGTCATGAACAACAGCGGTACTTTCCTTTATCTCCATTAATCCTACTTGCACATAAATTTTAATCTCGAGGAACAAAAAACGATCAAAAAACCCTCGACAAATCGCTCGCATCACGTTAAAGTTGAGAAGTTGAAATTTTGATGCCAATTTTCTCTCCTCTCTCTTTTCCATAAACAATTGCGGCAAGTTCGTTAAATAAACTACGGATGATTGACTTTATTCGGCAAATCTTGCATGTGACGTCGAAGGAATATATTTGCAATTAACGACAAGAACGACGATGATGATGCGGTGTTGTGTGCATGAATAAACAATTGTTGTAATTGTTTTCCTCTCTTTACCAAAAGGGCATGGCAGGAGTTCACTTGAAACTTTTTGACATGCCAAGTGAATTAATTACTCGCCCTCAGTCAATAACTTCTGCCCGGTAGTCGATGAACGATGCAATGAATAACAATTTCCGTGTGTTTGTCTCTCGTTTCAGTGGTGTCATGATGAACAACAACATCAATTCGCAGCAAAATAACAACACGATTCTGAATAACAATGGCGGCAAGGAGGCGATGGATGCCGATCAGCCGGACCCGGATTTCATCAAAATGTTCGTGGGACAAGTGCCGCGCTCGATGGATGAGGCGCAACTCAAGGAGATGTTTGAAGAATTTGGACGCGTACATACGATAAATGTACTGAGAGACAAAGTAACGGGACTCAGTAAAGGTAGGCGATAAAAAATTTTTTGATAAATTTTTCCTTTTTTATGAACTTTTTGATGTCCTGTGGAATGGAAAAAGGATGAATTTTATCTTTTATTTGCGGTTTAAAGCTTTAATGGAGCTTAAATTAATCATTTTTGGGTCTGAAATCTTCTTTTGAATTCTAAAATCAGCTTTATAATGTCTTAAATGAACTTTCTGGGGTCGTAAACGAACATCTTAAGGGCTCTTATGAATTTTTTTATCAATTAAATGAACTCTTTGGGTATTAAATGAACTTTTTGGGGTCTCAAATGAACTCTTTGGGTATTAAATGAATTTTTTGGGGTCTCAAATGAACTCTTTGGGTATTAAATGTACTCTTTGGGGTCTTTAATGAACATTTTGGGGTCTTAAATGAACTCATTGGGTATTAAATGAACTTTTTGGGGTCTCAAATGAACTCTTTGGGTATTAAATGAACTTTTTGGGGTCTCAAATGAACTCTTTGGGTATTAAATGAACTTTTTGGAACTTTTTGGGGTCTTAAATGAACTCTTTGGGTATTAAATGAACTTTTTGGGGTCTCAAATGAACTGTTTGGGTATTAAATGAAATTTTTAGGGTCTCAAATGATCTCTTTGGGGTCTTAAATGAACTTTTTGGGGTCTTAAATGAACTTCTTTAGAAGTAAAATAGTTTTTTTAAGATCTCAAATGAACTTTTTGGTTTATAAAATACTTTTAAAGTCTTAAATTAATGTTTTTATCGTTCAAAAAAAAATCCCAAATCAACTTTTTCGGTTGAAATACGACAAAAAAAAATACAAAAATTTGTGTAAAAAAAAATCATGAGCTTTAAATCCATCCATTTTTCCCTTCTACAGGCCACAAAAACAACAAAATTAATTGATTGACTTTTCCCATAACTTTTCCGAACTTCATAAATAATAAAATCGCACCAACTGGACATCTGTCTGTCGCTCAATTTTACCATCATAATTATTTTTTATTTTACATTTATCATAAAATTGTAAATTGTCTGTCTATCGATCACCGACAAAATTATTATTGACCCATTCGAAAATGCATCCGCGCGACAGTCAATCACCTGGCATCGCATTTTGCATGTTTTACCGTTTATTTGTCACTTTTTGCCCGAAATTTTGTGTTAATTGTATTTCGTCGTGTGTGTGTGTGCGTTTCTGTATGCAAGTGACAAAACTTTTTTCCATGAAAGAATTTTTCACGTGATTGATTGCTGTTGATTTTATATTACTACTCGTTACTCGTGTGCGTACAAAACTTACCATTTATGTCACAATTATAATGAAATTTTTTTCCTGTAATAAAATATTAATAATAAATAATGTGAATGTTAAAAAAAAGTCATGATACGTCGGGAGTTATTTAAATAAAAAAAAATTCAATAAAAAAATATTTAATAAGGTTTGTATCCAATTTTTAACTGAATTTTGTGAATTTTTGTGTTAATTTTGTGTTAAAATGTATAATGAACCGTGATTTTACCAACATAATTAAGTGTATGTTGAAAGTTCCTTTTTTCAATGTGTTGAAAGTGTGTGTTTTTTGTTGTTGTTTTTCGCAAGTGAAAAGCAGAATAACAAAAGAAACTTATGTGTAAAAAATTTCAGGATAAAAAACGAATGTAAGACGGGAGTGCTGAAAATAAACAATAAAGTAGAAAAAAAACATCGAATTAGCAAAAGACGATTTTAAAAGTTTAGGCAACGTACTAAAATTAATTTCAAAAATATTCAAAGAATTTATTAAAATAATGTTGAATAAAAATTTATTAAAAATTATTTATTTAATTAAAATTATTAAATTATTTATTAATTTAACTTTTTAAAGAATATATTCTTATATAATATATTGAATTATTTGTAATAATATATAATTTGTATAATTATTTCATAAAAATTTAGATTTTTTTTTAATAAATAGAAGTGCTTAAAATTTTTTTTTTATTCAGAGCAATAATTAAAAAATAATAAAAATAATTTTTTTTAAATTAATTTAATTAATTTTTTTAATCAATTTTTATTTATTAAAACTATTTATAAATTAATTTATTTAATAAAATTTTTATTTAATTTAATTTTAAATTAATTTCTTTATTTAACAAAATAAAATATATTTTTTTTTAAATATATTAATTTTATTTTTTTAAAATATAAGTTATTTGATTTCTGAGATATTTTTCAAAAATTTTGAACATTTTTTTTTTAATTTAATAATTTTAAGATTTGAAACAATTTTCATTAATTTTTTAAATAAATTTTTGTAATTTTTTGTAATCAAAAATTGATGAAATTTTTATCTTAATTTTTTGTATTTAATTTTTATTTAATAAATTTTAATTATTACTAAAAATTTTATTTTAAATTGAAAATTTGAATAAATAAAAAAATAATAAATGAAAATTAATTAAAAAAATTAATAAAATTATATAAAAAAAAATTTAAATTATATATTTTTAATTGCTCTGAATAACAAATTATTTTTAATATTTTTTTAAAAAATCAAAAATTAGAATTTACATCTAAAAAAACGCCTAAACGAACAAAAAACTGCTTAGAAGAATAAAAAAGCGTATACACGAATATATTTATAGCCGTAATAAAGGAAACAGGGTTGAATAATCCTTTAAGCTGATTGTTGAATTTTCACTTTCTTTTTTCGCATTTTCCGTACGTTACTTCTTACATAAAGCATCACAGAGAAAAGGTGTAAATCTTATTTAGCTCAACACTTTGCGCGCAAGAAAAAGGCAACAAATACATTAAAAAACAAGGTATCAAGTGTAAAAAATGAAATTGTATTAAGGCAGCCTTCGTTGTGATGCTAAGTACCTTTTGGAGTTGCAAAAGAGAAAAAACAGACACTTTTTGCTCTTACGCTTAGAATTGAAAAAAAAATATTGATGGAAATAAATTTAAACTTTGTTAGCCACAAAGAACGAAAAAAAATCAAGACAAAGTGTTGGAAGAGATTTCATAAATAAATAATGGACCTCAAAGTTTGCATATGAATTTTAATGAATTTTTTTATTCAACTTTTCTCGTCTTATGTACAATCTTAACCCTATCGTAAAGTAAAATTTTAAAGCTTATCTTCCGAATCCGAAAGATTGCGAACCAGCAGCGGCATTAGCAGACGATCCGCTGAAGCCGCCCCCGCCGAAACCCCCTCCGAAGGATTGCGAAGAAGCTGATGCGAAGGATTGCGAGCCTCCGAAACCGCCTCCGCCGAAGCCTGGACCTCCAAATCCGGGTCTTCCGTATCCGCCGCCGCCATAGAAACGTCTTCGGAAGGGAACTGAAATTTTTTTAAATTAATTTTTCGTTATTTTTTGAAGTTTAATGAACTTTACCTGCACTGGCGACGCAGATTAAGAGAGCGATTACAACTAAAACTGATAAAAATTTCATTTTTTTAACTTTTTTTTGAGTATCTTTACTCTTTGAACGACAAGAACTGAATGATTTACTCGCATCAAAGGTTGGATTCTTTTATACGTCGCTCCATGACTCGAAACAAGTCAAATTCTTGTCATTCAAAAATCCCCGAAATAAAGTCTATGAATGAAGACACACAAAAAAGAAGATTTGCCAAAGCCATTAAACTAATAATTGATACAAAATAGAAAAAAACCTGTTCAATGTTATAGTTATTAGCATGCGAGTATGTAAAAACTATTTATGAATTGTTGATACAATATGACGTAGTTTTACGTGTCAAACAGGTTCGTTGAGGTAAAAACCCAACAAATCACAAAAACAAAACTAAATTAATCAAAACAAATAGTTGAGGATCGTAGTTTTTACAGAAATAATGTAAGAATTATGCAGAAATCTAGAACTAGATGAAACCAGTTTATGATTCTGACTAAAAATAAGAAAAATAACAACAAAAAATTTATAAAAACGTGAGATAAAGCATGTCAAAGAAGAACGAAAATTTTTAAAATATTTTTTTTTTTAATTTTTGCATATCGCATAAAAAATAAAAGATCAACGTTCGTTAACAATGGATTGATTAATAACCTTTTAATATTATTTAAAAAAAAGACTTTTTAAGTTTTATTTTTTTAAAATAAATATTAATTATTTTTGAATTTAGCTAATTTTTTTTTAAATAATTAAAATGTCTCAAAATGTGAAAAAAATGTTTTATTTAACAAAAATTATTATTAAAAAATAATAAATGAATAAAAATTATTTAAATTAGAAAAATCAATTTAAATAAAATTATTTAACAAAAAATAAATAAGGCCTTTTAAGATTAAAATCAATTTTTTTCGCTTACATCTTTAAATGGCTCCTGTACATCGAAAACGCAAAATTTAGAAAAAGTCCAAAACAAAAGTTGTTTCTAACATCAAAACCTTCATTTTGAGACGGAGAACCGTGATCTACAAAAGTTGAAAATTTTTTGAAAAATCGGTATGTGAGCCCTCATAATAAGAGGATTTTGACTTAAATTTTTTTTCATCAATTTTTTTTAGAAAAAGTCGCTAACATCTTTAAATGGCTTGTACATTAAACAAAAGTTGTTTCTAACATCAAAACCTCCATTTTGAGATGGAGAACCGTGATCTAGCTTAATTTTGAAAAATCGGTATGTGAGCCCTCATAATAAGAGGATTTTGACTTAAATTTTTTTTAATCAATTTTTTTCGCTAACATCTTTAAATGGCTCCTGTACATCGAAAACGCAAAATTTAGAAAAAGTCCAAAACAAAAGTTGTTTCTAACATCAAAACCTTCATTTTGAGACGGAGAACCGTGATCTAGCTTAATTTTGAAAAATCGGTATGTGAGCCCTCATAATAAGAAGATTTTGACTTAAATTTTTTTTAATCAATTTTTTTCGCTAACATCTTTAAATGGCTCCTGTACATCGAAAACGCAAAATTTAGAAAAAGTCCAAAACAAAAGTTGTTTCTAACATCAAAACCTTCATTTTGAGACGGAGAACCGTGATCTAGCTTAATTTTGAAAAATCGGTATGTGAGCCCTCATAATAAGAAGATTTTGACTTAAATTTTTTTTAATCAATTTTTTTCGCTAACATCTTTAAATGGCTCCTGTACATCGAAAACGCAAAATTTAGAAAAAGTCCAAAACAAAAGTTGTTTCTAACATCAAAACCTTCATTTTGAGACGGAGAACCGTGATCTAGCTTAATTTTGAAAAATCGGTATGTGAGCCCTCATAATAAGAAGATTTTGACTTAAATTTTTTTTAATCAATTTTTTTCGCTAACATCTTTAAATGGCTCCTGTACATCGAAAACGCAAAATTTAGAAGTCCAAAACAAAAGTTGTTTCTAACATCAAAACCTTCATTTTGAGACGGAGAACCGTGATCTAGCTTAATTTTGAAAAATCGGTATGTGAGCCCTCATAATAAGAAGATTTTGACTTAAATTTTTTTTAATCAATTTTTTTCGCTAACATCTTTAAATGGCTCCTGTACATCGAAAACGCAAAATTTAGAAAAAGTCCAAAACAAAAGTTGTTTCTAACATCAAAACCTTCATTTTGAGACGGAGAACCGTGATCTAGCTTAATTTTGAAAAATCGGTATGTGAGCCCTCATAATAAGAGGATTTTGACTTAAATTTTTTTTAATCAATTTTTTTCGCTAACATCTTTAAATGGCTCCTGTACATCGAAAACGCAAAATTTAGAAAAAGTCCAAAACAAAAGTTGTTTCTAACATCAAAACCTTCATTTTGAGACGGAGAACCGTGATCTAGCTTAATTTTGAAAAATCGGTATGTGAGCCCTCATAAAAAGAAGAATTTGGATTAAATTTTTTTTAATCAATTTTTTTCGACTTAAATTTTTTTTAATCAATTTTTTTCGCTAACATCTTTAAATGGCTCCTGTACATCGAAAACGCAAAATTTAGAAAAAGTCCAAAACAAAAGTTGTTTCTAACATCAAAACCTTCATTTTGAGACGGAGAACCGTGATCTAGCTTAATTTTGAAAAATCGGTATGTGAGCCCTCATAATAAGAAGATTTTGACTTAAATTTTTTTTAATCAATTTTTTTCGCTAACATCTTTAAATGGCTCCTGTACATCGAAAACGCAAAATTTAGAAAAAGTCCAAAACAAAAGTTGAACATCAAAACCTTCATTTTGCCCTCATAATATAAATAAATCGTAAATTCCTTTATAAATTTTATAAAATTTTATTTTTTTTTAATTTATTAAATAATAGATGAAAAAAAATTTAAATTACTTTTTTATAACTAAAAATTTATAATTCACAATGATCCGAAATTTCATATTATTATTTATTTATATATATTATTTATTTTATTTTCTTGAATTTAAAAATATTTATTTAAAAAATTTTGGAAATTCGAAAAAATATTTTTTAAATTATGAATTTATGTTTTATGAAATCTAAAAATAAAATGTTACAAAAATCAAGTTATATTTAATTAAAAATAAATTTAAAATATAAAAAAAAATAAAATAAACTTTGAATCATTTCTAAAAATTTACTCATAAAAATATATTAAATATTACTTTAAAAAATTTTTTAATTTAAATAAATTTATTAAATTTAAATATTTTTTTTTTATTTTAATATTATTTTTAACTTTAATAATTTTTTTTATAAAAATTAACTAAAAATAATATTTTTCATAAAAAATCTTTTTTTTTTTTTGTTAAAATAAAAAATCAAATTAATGATCACTTAATTAAAAAGAATTACCTTAATGAATCAAAAAAAAAAATTTTTTTTTTTTTCCACAAAATTAGCTTATCTTTTTTTATTTTTAACACACAATTTTCATTAATTATAACAATATAATAATAATCCTCCGTGGTCCCGTTGTTAATCAACCCGAAAATTAATCATCACAATTTTGTGTCAATATTTGTACAAATTTATAGATCTCCGTGGATTATTATTCGCTGCCTATCCGAAATAATTATAATTACTTGAAACCTTACGGTAAATTTTAACAGAAAACGACGATTGACGATGATTATCATAAATAATTATAAAATTATTAATTAACAAATACAAATTAATTGAACCAAAAATTTAATTTCGATGCGATGCGTAATTTCATTTCGATCAAATAAATTCATTCGTTCGGTCAGACAAGCACAAGAATTCGATAATAATTGTTTTTTCCCCGTATGTACGTTTGTTTGATGTTCGTTTTGCCGTTTGTTGGATAATTTGAGTCAATTTAATTGGAAAATTATTGTCCTGCGAGTGCGTTTGTGAATTTTTCTATAAATTTATCTTTTTTAGTTTAGAGAAGAAAAAAAAATGAGAGTACTTTGACCTGACTGGCTTTTGTCTGCTTTTTTTCTGTATTATTACAGGGTGCTGTTTTGTGACGTTTTACACAAGAAAGGCTGCTTTAAAGGCTCAAGATGCTTTGCACAATATCAAGACTTTGGTTGGGGTAAGTATTTAACATCATTTTCTCTCTTTTTCTATCATTCTTGATCTCTTAAAGTTTTTTTTTGTTTGTTTTTCTTATTATTTTCCGTCTTTTGTGTTTTTTTTTGAACGAAAAATGACATTCATTTATTGTAACAAATGACTTTTGTATGTGATTTGTATCAATTTTTCGAACTTTTGTGTCATTCTGTCTCCGTGCTTCGTCTCAAAAATGGCTGAAAACAACAAAAAAAGCTCTTTAATAAATTAATTCGACTAAATTTCGATGATTTTCAAAAACTTTTCGCCTTTACTGAGCGAGACAAAACTTAAATCGTCTCACAGACTCCTTTCTTTATCCACTTTTCTCCGCAAACTTTGTATGTTTACGACAAAATTGGGAATTTCCTGAGACACGTTATCTTCGCTCTTCATCGACAAAGCGAGAAACGAGGAAGACGATACAGGTACATGTCCCAGCGCAATTCTCAAAGGACATTTTATATTATTTTCGGGTAAAGTTTTATCAACAACTGCACTGCATTTTCCATTGCAAACGTCTCTCTCTCTCTATATTTACTGACTGTTATTATCATGATGATATTATTTTACGGCGCTTCTCGGCAAAAGTTTTGCTACTATCATTCCCCTGGAACACTCAACTGCTTTTATTTTTGTTTATACACGGAAATAATAAAGCAGATTTTTTTGTTTTTCCTCGTTTTTTTTGCGTTGCGTTATGTACTTGTCGAAAAGCGCAAATAAAATAAAATACAAATACAAAACAAAAGAATCGGAGAAACGAGCACTGTGCCCTTTAGTGATGATGATGATGATTGGGAAAAGGTTGGAATTTTATTGAATTATTCATGGGAAATTTTGGGAAAAAAATTAAATTAGCTTAAATTAGAAAAAAAATTATTTAAAAATTTTTTCAGATTTTTTTTATTTTTTTTTTATTTAAATTTTAAAATATTTAATTTTTGTTAAAAATTACTTCAAAAATTATTTTTAAAAAATTAGATATTTAAAAAAACTTAAAAATCGAAAATTATTGAAAATAATTGAATTATTATTAATTAAATTTTTTAAATAACTTTTAATTCAAAAAATTAAAAATTATCAAAATAAAATAAATTAAATTATATTTTTTATTTTTTAAACAAATATTCACAAATTAAATTATAAAAATGAAAATTAAATAAAAAATTCAAAATTATTATATTTTAAATTCTTCACTTTTTGAATAATTCTTAAGGATTTGTTAAAAAAAAAACTTTAAATATTTCGTGACTTTTGACAACTAAAAATTATAAAAAATTAATTTTCTTTTGAAAATTTGTGAAAATTTAGTTTTTGGAATTTTTCTGTTTATAAATTTTTAATAAAAATTTTGATATTTGGATATTTTTTTTTTGAAAAATCATAAAATATTTTTCTTGCAATATTTATTTATTATTTAATTAATATAATTTAATAAAATAATCAATTAAAAAAATAATTTGATTTTTAAGAAAATTTAATTTAAAAAATATTATTTTAAATTTTCAAAGCATATTAAAATATTTTTTTAATTGACAGAATTTAAAAAAAAAATAAAATTTAAGATTAAAAAAATTTTTTTTTTTTGATTAGTTTATTAATTTTTTTTTAATATTTTTTAATTTATTATTTAATTTAAAAAAGATTTGATTTAATTTAATTTTACAATTTAATTATTTATTTCAAAAAATAATTTTATTCTATTAAAAAATTTTGAATTAATTTTTTTAAACTTCATAAAATATTATAAAAAATATTTTTTAAAATTTTTTTATTTATTTTTTATAAATTAACAGAATTTAAAAATAAAAAAAAATTTTCTAAAAAAAATTCTTCTTGATAAAATTAAAAAAATTTCCAAAAATAAAATGTAACACGCCCTACTGCACGTTACTACTGCAAAAACACTAAAACAACGAATTTGGCACGTGCAATAAACCGAAATAACGGCAGCATTAAAAAAATTCTATCTGCGATACTTTTCCACGCGAGATACATCTTTTATTCAGCACACACGAATTATATTGGTGAAATATCGTGCTGTTGCTCTAACTCACTCGCTGTGCACTGAACACACACAAACACAAAGAATGGTCGCATTGTCGGAATTTTGTTTTGAAAACTTTTTTTTTTGTTTCATGCCTTCCTTGTGTCGTCGTCGCTCAGTTTATTTTAAAGTGCAGAACTAAAAATGGCAATTTAATGTTTTATTTTCTCTTGTGC
This sequence comes from Culicoides brevitarsis, assembly GCF_036172545.1. Taxonomy (NCBI): domain Eukaryota; kingdom Metazoa; phylum Arthropoda; class Insecta; order Diptera; family Ceratopogonidae; genus Culicoides; species Culicoides brevitarsis. The sequence continues at coordinate 4,875,263 of NC_087086.1, read as the reverse complement.
TCGTAGAATTTCGTATGTCTGGAAAGTTTATTTTTTTTTTCAGCATGTAATAATATCGAAATAGTCATTTCGGGTGATTTCAATAAATCTTTGTGGCGGTTCTTTCGGTTTTTTTTATTCGCATTTTTTGTGTTTTTTTATTTTTATTTTCGATAAACCCCGAATTTTTTCCTTAAATTACTCCGCCTACGGGGGAATTTTCGACGCGAGCCATAAAAGACAACAAATCGCTCCAATTTGTCGAATAAATTTCGCCAGCAAAAAAAAAAAAAAGACGAAGCCAAGTCGAACAAATGGATAGCAAGTCAGAAAATTTAACGTGATTATTTTCGAATCATTAAACATAGAGAACATATGTATTTTAACAATATAACAAATTGTTATTTTACAACCACATCGCATTGTTTCTCGTCTTCTCTCGCACGACCCTGACTCGATTTTCACTCGAATCAACTTTTGGTTTTGTCGTAACATTGTTTTAAAGTGTCTTCATTGCTCGTCTCGTCTCGACTTTCCTCAAAAATGGTTATATTACCATTTGACTGCTGCCTGTCTGCCTTTTTGTAACAGATATTTTGCCTATCATTCACTCGATTTTCGCTCTCGTCATGCAGACAAAGTTATTTTTGTGGTTCTCAAAAGTAAATGATGCATTGATAGGCACTTCGCTCGAGCGACGTATATGACGACAGTTTAGGCAAGCGACGCAGAATTGGGGTTTATGATGCAAAATGAATGGATGGGAATCGTATTGACGACAATCGATGATGACGAGACGAGACGAGAAACTGAAATTGGATTCAATTGAATCAAAATTAATCCTCTTCCAGCTTGTTTGTTTAACTTCTCGGGGAGTAAACATGAGGAAAAATGAGCGATTTAAATGCGATTTGAGATGAAGTTGTTTGGCAAACGTTTAAATGTCTCAGGTTTCAATGATTTTTGTAAGATTTTGTGGAAATATATTTTTTTAAGAGTTGAAAAGATAAAAAAATTTTTACAAAAAAATTAAGATTTTATAAGAAATAATTTATTTTGAAATTAAAAAATAAAAAAAATAAATAAATTTTTAAAAAATATATATTAATTTTTATAGATCGATGAATTTAAGATAAAAATTGTCAATTATTATAAAATTTTATTATTTATTTAAATTTTTTTTTTTTTTAATTTGATTAATTATTTTTTTTAATGAAATTAATTTTAAATAAATCATAAGAAAATATTTTTTTTAACAAAAATTTTAATTTTATAATATTTGACAATTTTTACCTTTAATTCATCGATCTAAGAAATTATTTTTTTTTAAATTTATTTATATTTATTTTATTTTTTTAATTTAAATTAAAAAACTAAAAATTTAATTTATTAATCAATATTTCTTTGTAAAATTTTCACAATATTTTCGTCAAAAACTCTTAAAATCATTATTTTAAAATTATTTAATTTATTTATTTAATGAATTTTAAAATATAAATTTTTTTTCTTTTTTAAATTAATTTAATTGAAAAATAAAAAAATATTTTTTTTTTCATACAAAAGTTGATATTTTTAATTATTATTTAATTTCAACTTAAAAAAATATTTATAATAAAATTTAAGAAAAAAAATATTTATTTTTTTATTCTTAAATCTATTTATTTTCCTGAATATTTTATTTTTAAAGAGTAAATTTAAATATTCAAAAAATTTTTTAATTTAATATATTGAATAATATTAATTTATTATTTAAATTATGACAAAATTAAATTCCATTAAATTTTAAAAATGAATATATTTTTCTATTTAATTAAATTTTAAATATGTTAATATTTTCCTGAAATTCCATAATTTTATATTTTTTTTTATTTTTTCTAAAAAAATTGTTTACAAAAAATCTTTTAAATTATTCAAAAAAATATTTTTTATCAAAAAATATAAAATTTATCAATAATTCTTAACTTTTATTGATAAAAAGGCAAAAAACATTTCTTCTGAAATCGTTTCATAGATCAACAACAAGTCACATAAAAAGCCATAAAGCATGTAATATAATAACAATAATAATTGAAAAAAAGTGACACACAAGTTGGAACAACAACTTTTTTCCTCTTTTCTCATTCTCCTACATCTTTTCCATCATCATTTTGGGTTCCCTTCCCTCGAGGCATGTTCCCAACTTTTTTTTTCTTTGCAACTTTTAACATTGACAACTTTTACACTTCTTTTTGATTTATTTATTTTCTTCCATTATAAAATTCACACGTCCAACATTTTCAACTTTTGCATTTTTCTCTTTGCAAATCGTGACTTTTTCTTATTTTACGTCTTTTGGAGTGAAAAATAAAATGCGCCCAAATAAAATTTTACGATAAAAGGAGGAAAAATTGTTGTTTAGATTTTTCTTCTAAATAAATATTCTACAGAGAAAAATTATCCTCGGTACATTTTTTTTCCAGCTCCCATGATATAAATTTCAGTTTGTGTGTTACAATATTTTGCCATTTGACCGGATATTTGACAGGAAACGACTTATTGAATTTTTCGCTGTGTTACCGTTATTACCGCAACAACGCAGCTCTCTCCTTCCAAGAAGGCACTTTTATTATTGAATTGACATGAAAAATCAAAAACACACTCGTCGTCGTCGATTTTTTCTCCGTCCTACGTGAGCGATTCCGAAATGAGGGAAACATGTCATGGCAATTTTTTTTCTCTCTCTCGAATTTCTCGTCTTGCGGCAAAAAATCGGCAAAAACGACAAATAATAATTCAAAACAAAACCATTTTTTTTTACATGAAAGCAAAAAAAAAAAAAAATTGTCGAAGAATTCAATTTCCTTCGTTTTTTTCTGTATCGCGTGCTCTTATCTTAATGGGGTTTCCCGTTCACTTTTTTTGTGCCTTTTTTGTCATAATTAATCAGACGAGGAGAAGAAACGGAAAAAGGACGAAAGAGCGAATGTCGTCGCCATCGCATCATTATACGTGTCGTCACCAGTGATTATTTTTGAATTGCTTCACTGTCATTAATTAATGATGTTAGGCGCGCGGGTTGTCGTCTAGGAAGCACAAACGAAGCGTAGAATCTTTAGTGTCGAAGAAAAAATGGACAGCAATGGACTCCGTTGATCCCTTTTATTGTGTTGTTAATATTTTTGTCTCTCTTTTATGTTGTTTTTATTATATTTCTTTTTTTTTTGCTGTGTGTGTCGTGCAGATAAATTGTGTCCTCAAAACCCGAATCTTGTATAAAAAACATTTGCAAATTCCTACGCGTTCGGAATAAATATTTTTTTTCTGATACTAAAGATGCTTGTTATTGTTGTATCGAAAGTTGCAAGACATTACAGAGGAATTTTTCGGATTTTATTTTTTTTCATTTATTTTTTTTTTGTTACGGGAGAGAAAAATTTTTGTCTGTCTGTTAAATTTTCTATAAAAAATTTTTTAATTCAAAATATTTTTAAATTAACTTTTAATAAATGTAAAAAATAAATAAATATTAAAATTAAAAAAAAAAATTTAATTTAATTTATTTAAAATTAATTCAAGGAAAATTAATTATTTAATAAAAATAAATTCTCACTAAAAATAAATGAAATAATAATTAAATTTAAAAATAATTAACAAATAATTTTAATTTTTTACTATTTATATTAACTTTTTTATTAATTTTTTTATTATTTTTTTTTCTTTTAAATAATTTTGAATAAAAAAAATATTAAATTAAAAAAAAAACAAAAATTAAAAATCAATTAAAATTAGAATTTTTATAAATTTTGACTCAAAATAATAAATAAATAAAAAATATACAAATAAAAAAATATTTTAAAAAAATAAATATTTTTATAATTAATTCAATTTAAATTATTTTAAATGTTTTTTTTTAATGTTTATTAATTTTTTTAATTGTTAAATTTTTTGATAATTAATTATTAATTATATTATTAAATTTAAATTTTAATAAAAAAAAAATAAAATAAATAATAATAATAAAATACATAAATAAAATTAAATTAAATATGGATAAAAATTTTAAAATTTTGCTAAAATAATTTTTACAATTTTTTGAAAAGTTTATCTATTTTAATTAATTTTTAACTACTTCAAAATAAATAAATTAAAAAAAAATAATTATTTCAAAAAATATTTTCAAAATCGAAATTTATTTTATGAAAATTTTTTTTTTTAATTTTTTTTTTACTTGAAAATTCACAAAAAAATCTTTAAAAAATTATTTAAAAAAATCATAAAAAATTGCAATAAAACCCGCTTTCATCCCTTATTTTCATACCCAAAAAATTTAATTTCCTCTCTAATAACTTCATCTTTTTCATCCCTTAAACATATTTTTTCGTGAATTATCCAATTCTTTCCGTTTCACATATCCATCTGTGAATATTTTCGTTCGGAATGACACAAAACGAGTGACAATAATGACATTTTCTCCTCAAGTAGCTGTATGTGTCTTCAAAATATAATGGGAAAGAAGGTCAATTCAATCTCAGATAACCGACAACTGAATGAACAATAACAAGAAACGGACGACGACACCCTCTTAGAGTGCAAATAAATCACATATTAAGGACAGCATCATCATATTGTCATGAGTTGAATAATAATAACGAACGAAAAGTTTTTTTTTTGCCTTTTTCTTCATTTTTTCCACATATACGAGACAAAAAGTTGCGAATTTTCGTCTAAACGATCGTTTAGCTTTGATGAGAGTTCAATATAAATGCGATCATTGGCCTCACCCTAAATAACTTTTTCGTCGTCGTCGATTCGCATCATTGATGCTCGTTTTTATGTAATCGCATCAAATCAAAGAAACGAGAAATAATTCTTTTCAGCAGATAATTAACTTTGTGCGATGCGAAAAATTCCTTCTTCCGTTCCTTTTATCGCTTCAATCTATTTTCGAATCGCATCTCGGCGGCATGACAGCAATTAAAAATACATGCAATTGAGAGATTTAATGATGATGATAGCGCACAACAGAGGAGAGCATAAGGGTTGCGGAATGACAGAGGAAAAATAATTGTGAAATGTGTCTGATTGTGTTGTTGTCGTCGTCGTTGTTGGGTGACAATAAATGATAAGAATTTCAATTTAGCATCGGAATGTGGCACGACGTCGTTTTGTCGTCGTCGTTCAAACAACTCGGTGATGGGAGTGCTTGAGATTCTTTCATATTATTAATTGACATGTTACAAATTGTTTTGTTGCATAATAAATTGCTCGGAAAATAGACGAGTGCCACTCTTTTAATTGGTTTATGGCGCAAGAATCGCTTCAAATTGTTGCGTAACATTTTTTTTTTTTTAAATTTGATCGAAATACAGGATTTACAAGAAAAATCAATTCAATTAAAAATGAATGTTGATCGTTCAGAGGGAATTCTCCATTGATTTTGGGTTGTCATGGCAAATTGACATTGCATGGTAATTGACATTTCTCTGAAAGATGTGGGGTTTCTCGGTATTTATTGTGTCGATTCGAGAATTGATGAAGACATTTTCTGAAGAAAAGTTACTTTTGAGAAAGATTTTTCGTTCGAAGAAAACTAACTATATGAGTTCATGGATTTTTTTTATATTTTAAAGTTTGATTTTTTGACTTTTTAAAATTTATTTTTTATTTTATTAATTAATTATAATCAAATAAAAAATAAAATTTAAAAAGTCAAAAATTCAAACTTTAAAATAAAAAAAAATTATTTTTGTTTATTTTTTTTTATTTTATCTTTTGTAATTTATTTACAAATTTATGATTTAATTTATTTTATTTTTTTTTTAAATAATATTTTTTTTTTAATTTTTAAATTAATTTTAACAAATTTCATTGTTTTAAAATTTTTAAATATATTTTTTAGTTAAAAGAATTATTATTTTTAAGCTTTTTTAAATTTATTTTCATTAAATTAAAATTTTAATTTTAGTATTTGAGCAAAATTTCTTCTTAAAATTAAAATGTTTGCCAAATTTTATAAAAAAAGTAAATAAATTTAAAAAAAATTAATAATAAGTTATAAAGATAAAAAAAATATGACGAATACAAAAATTTTCTATATAATTACATTAAATGAATTTTAAATTATTTTTACTCGTTTGTATAATTTTTTGACTAAATTAAGGAGTCATAATAGAAAATAATAAATAAAATTAATTTAAATATGAAATTAAATTAAAATAAATTATGATTTTAATTTTATTAAAACTTAATTAAATTATTAGTTTTAAAAATAAATATTTAAATAATAATTAAATATTTTAAATTTAATAAAAAAATTAAATTTATAAAAAAAAATTATTTAAAATAATTGACAATGAATAAAAAATAGTTTAGATATAGTTTTTAGATTTTGCATAAAAATATTTTTTTAAAAATGAATAATAATTTATTTAATTTTTTTGTGTCAATATTTTTTTTATTTTTCGTTATATAAATGTCCCTGAAAACCTAAATTTTCACTTTTTCATTTATTCCTTTAATTTTAACTTTAATTTTGGTTTTAATTACCTTGCTTTAATTACATATTTCTTCATTTCTGTAACAAAAAACGAGACAAAAAAAGATCATTAATTAAAATTTCTGAAGAAACCTCTTTTCAGCCAAACAAACTTCATTATTAACAATTATTTCATTACCATTCCAGATGCATCATCCGATTCAGATGAAACCAGCAGATAGTGAGAATAGAAATGGTAAGTACTTTCAACCTTACTTAATTACATTAACGGCAGCATGAAGCGAAACCAAGAAATACACTTTTGCATTGTCCTCGTCTCTTTTCTGCGAATTCATCATGAAAATTAAATTCATTTACCTGAAGTAATAAATTCTCCTAATGATCGTACCTTTTTGCAACATTATATCAAACATCATCAACAACTCTCTGATAATAATAATCATCATCGGCATCATAATGACGGAGCGAGCGGTGCACTTTCAGCTGAAAATCTATTCTCGATAATAATATGCATAATATAATAACAAATAAACAACACAAAATATACCTCGGCACTTGATATTGTTGTAATTCCATTGTTCAACGTGTGTATCGGATTACAATACTAATGCATTTCTGATACTTTTTGCACGCTACACACGACACTCCGGTTATAATAATGTTTCCACTTTTGCACAGGAAACCACAATGAACAACGTGCACCTCTTTATTAGAATAAACAGAAATAGACGCAAAATGTATACAATGGATATTCTGTTGTAACAGCTTCATTTCATTGTTATTGTTATTATTTTTGTTATTATATTGAAGTTAATATAATATTATAATGTTTCGCCGGTAAATTTGATCAGATTTTGGGGCTGTGGTAATTTTTGAGTTTCGTTGAAAATTAACTGAAAAAAATTTTATATTAAAATAATTTTCGAAAAAATTAAATTAAATTTGTAATTTTAACGTTATTATTATTTTAATTAAATTTTTATTTGATTTATTAAATTTTAATTTGATTTTTTTAAAAAAATATATTTTTATTTTATTTTAAATTAAAATATATTTAACTTTTGAATTTTATTAATGAAATAAAAATATTCTTAAAAAAGTTTTTAATAAAATCAAATTAAAAATTATTTTTTTTTTTTAAAAATAAATAAATCATAATTAAAAAATTATAAATAAATTATATTTTTTTTTTTGAAATTTCTAAATTTATATATAAAATTTTTCTAAATTTTTTTTTTTTAATTATTTAATAATTTAAAAATATGAGAAAGTAATTTTTATTTTATTAAATATTTTTTTTATTATTTTTAAATTTATATTAATTTTTATATTTTTAAATTAAATTATAATTTATCTCAATAATTTATTTAATTAATTAATTAATAAAAATAAATTAGACTAAATTAATAAATAAAAAAAATTAAGAAAATAATATTTATTAAGTTAATAATTTTAATTAAATTATTTAATTAATTATTAATTTAATTTAATTTATTTTTTTTAATTTATTTTTTTTAATTTTAAATTTTTTTTAATTTTTTTTAAAATTAAATAATTTTATTTAATATAATTTAATTTAATATAATTTATTTTAATTATTTTTTTAAATTTATTTTGTATAAAAAAAAAACAAAATACCTGACACACCTTTAAAAATTTACCATTCCGCTAATTCAAGTTTTTTTCAAGAATACAATTCTTCATGTTGTTTTTCGTACAAAAATTGTACATAAAAAACTTTATTGTTCAGTATTTTATGAATGAACCGCCATATAATTTCAATGTTATGCTCTTTTCAGAGTCAATTACCTCGCTCTGATGTTGGTCAGTAGTCGTCGTCAGGTGAACAAATGAATAAATTACAAGAACATCTCATTATTTGTACATTTATGCTAATTAATATCGGCATTGTTCGAAAAATTGGAATATGAAAATATTTATCTATCGATAGAGTATAGACCGTGATCTCGTTTCAACTGTTTTTTTTTTGTTTTTGCCTTCATGCAAGTTTAATAGAAAAGACAAAAAAAAATATATAAATAACATGACATCATATTTCACGATCTATTTTGCACAAAAAGCGCATGTTTATTGTTCGGTTTGGTATTGACAATAAAATAATGTGTCGTATAATAATGGCGACAATGCGTGGTAGTTACACGTCCTTGACTTGGATGTTCGGGCGTGTTTGTTGCGTTTTGCAGCAAAAGTGATGTACCGTGTTTCCGTACACACGAAATTCAACAGGTTTTGGAAATATTTAATTTTTCTTGTAATTCAATTAAAGACCTTTCTTCAGGCAGGCAGAAATGAACAGAACCCTTTATTATTGCTCGTTGTTGTTGTAATGGAATGAAATGGAACGCCAAATGGTATTTATTTGTATAAATGAGTGTGCGGTTGGATGTATATGCGGTTTTATACAATATGCCCTAGATTATCTTATTACAAGTTTCTAATCCGTATCAAGTTGCCCGCATATGTTTTTGCTTTCCCAAATACATCAATAGATGGCACTGTGGATTGATGAGAAGTTAAATTTAAACTTTTGTAGATAAATTTCAAGTCTTTATTAATTTTTGACTTGAATTTGAATCTTAAGGCTCTAAAAATTTTCTTCGATAAAAAAAACTTTAAAATTAATTTAAAAATTTCAAAAATCTCTTTGAAATATGCAATGACCATTATTTTAAAAAAAAAAAATCATTTTATATTAATGTGAGGTATGCAATGAATTTTACACGTGATTTTTGTTGATTTTTCAAGGATTTTCAAATATTTTTTAAAATTTTTCGATCAGAAAACCTTTTAATAGCTATTATGGACAATTTACAAAAAACCGTTCAGTAATTTGTTGATTAGAGCTTGAGTTATAGCGTTACTGTATGAATTTAAAAAGTAAATTTAAAAAAAAATAATTTTAAAACAAAAAAGATTTTTTTTAATATTTTTGAAATTAATTTTATTCTTTTGCGATGTTTCCTTGATGTCTTTAATGCCGTTTAAAAATCTCAAAAGGTTAAAATAAAGTTTTTGGATCTCTCCAAATTTTATTTTTTTAATATAAAAGGCTTAAATTATTTTTATTTAAAAAATGATAAAATTCCTTCTTTAAATAAATTTATAATTTTAAAGCCAATTTTTTAAATGTTAATTGTGATTTTTAAAGAATACGTTCAAAAATTTAAAATAATTAAATAATAAAATAAAAAAAAATAATTAATTAAAATGAATTTTAAATTAATTAAAAATAACTATTTAAAATTGATTTTTCAATAAAAAAAATTAATTAAAAAAATATTTTATCTGTAAAAAAATCAAAATAAATTTTTTAATCAAATATTGAACGATAAAATATAAAATTTTTCCATTTTCGATCCTCCGTGATACCAAAATATAACTCACATCTATCATCAAAATCTGGCATAACAACACCTTACAACATTTCCTCACATATATTTCGACACAAACACATTGACAGGATATAAGCCAGCAATTATTATTCCCATAAATCTCACAAAAGGGAAATCAATTTATTTGACGAAAGACAAATTAGATGTCGATGCAAAACGAAGACACACGCACGAGTCGAGGCACCGCTAATTTGTCTCTCTTTGCGATGACACATTTCAATATAAAACCCATCCAAGCAGAATGTATGCATTAATAACGATGACAATGTGTGTGTTACTGAAGCATAGAAACGCAGAAAAATTACTGTTTAATAAGTGTCATTACTGATGTGAGTTACTTGAGTGATGCTCTTCGTCGCTCGTATGTAAATTGAATTGCGTTGCAGTAAATAAATAAAAAAAAAGTTTTAAATATTTCGCAATGAAGCTAAACCCGTTTTGCGTTAGAATTATTGTTCGAAACACTTGTTTCTTGTTAATCCCGTCACGATCGCAGTGCCAAGTATTTGTTGTGTTTTACAACGAGATTTAAGAAGACCACTTAATCATAAGGCAGAGTGACTCACTTCGTGTAAAAAAGAACAGACAACAGAATTCTTCAAAAATTGTATGGCATTCAATCATATTTTCTTCATGTACTTCGCTCTCTCGTACGTTGTCGTAGATCTGTCAAAATTGTAGTACAAGAAACTAAGAGTTTCGAGTGTGCTGTGACATAATCTATGTGTGTGCACAAAATATAAACATTAAAATATGAACACGGAGCGACAGAAAATTTAAATTTATTTTTTTTTTTCAAATATTTAAAAGTTAAATAAATTTAAAAATTTTATTTTTTTTTAAATTTAAGAAAAAATATAAAATTTTTGAAAAAAATATAAATTCTGTATTTTTAATATTTAATTTATTTCTTTAAATTTTTATTTTTTTTTATAAATTAATTGTTTCAAAAATTTAATTTTTTTAATAAAAATTTTTAAAAAAATTATTTTTTAAAGATATCAATTTTAGTTTTTCAAAAATATTAAAGAAAATAATTTTAACTTATAAAATTATGATTTTTAAATTAAGTTTTATTTATATAAATTATTAAATTAAAAAAATTATGATGAAAAAAATTAATATAATTTGAATAAAAAATTTTAGTAAATTTAAATTTAATTTTAACAAAAAATTTCTTACATTAAACATAATAAAAGCTCAATAAAAGTTAAAAATAATATTTAATATTAAATAAAAAAAAAAAAATTAAAAAATTAAAATAAAATAATATAAATTAATACGAAAATATATTTAAAAAAAATAATAAAAAATTAAATAATTGCTTAAATTAAAATTAAATATTTTTTAAATAAAATTTTAAATAAACACACAATTTTGAATTGGAAATTAAATTTTAATTAATTAAAAATTAAAATAAAAAAAAATTAATTTTGAGAAAAAAATATTATTTTTAATTTTATATCATTTCACAAAAAAATAAATTATAAAATGCAAAAATGATGAAATTAATAAAATTTATTTTTATTAAAAAATTTTTTTTCTAAAATTAATTCATTTAAAAGTCACTAAAATTTAATTAAAAATATTCCAAAATTATTTCATTGACCAAAATTTGTATTAAAATATTAACAAAAAAATCTGTCCTCACTTCAACCAACCATAAAATTTTTTAACACTTTCAAAAAAAAAAAAACGCAATGACAAAAATTCAAATTTTGTTCCACAGTATCATTACGCTGAGTACGTATAAAAAAAAACCAAAACACAATTCAAACTTCATACATTATTAGTAAAAATTTTATATATTCTACACACATATTTGTTGTATGTCACCGCATTTGTCTTTATTAAACACGTATGACGATGAAAACCCAGCTTCGAGTGTTGAGTTGCCGACTCACTCAAACCTGTTTTAAAGAGTTTTAATACTTTTTACAATAAAAAGTCATGTAAAAAATTTTTTAACAATTTACTACAAGTCAAGATTTTCTAAGAAAGTCACTTCCTGAAAAAAACAAAGATCCGAAAATTTTTAGTCGTACGTGAATATTTTATTTAAAATCATTGTCATGTGTAAATAATTATCATGCATATCCCGGTCGACTGTAACTCTTTTTTTTTTAAATAATAATATTATTATTTGTTTTCTGTGTACTGAAGTTTATCCACACACAAATCTCGCTATATCTGTGTATATCTTCATTATTCGTCATTATTTTTATATATCGGACTTGGTTGTATGCGTCTCTAACAGAACAAACAAAAACTCGTCAAATACATGCACATCGGGGATTCAGTCATAGAAAAATAATAAAAATAATGGATATATTTCGTTTTTTTTTTCGAGTAAAGGTCAAACATTACATCACTTTGCTATCAGATGCTGTCGTTCAGGTTTCCCGGAACAGAAAAAAAGAGATAATTGTTCTTCAATTCAGAATTTAGAGATAATTCGTGTAAATACGAATGTTATCTAATATTTGTTCGCCTCTAAAATATTCGTCATTGTTCATTACACAAGTACAGAGACATCTATACGACGTACGTGTATGATACCGCATACGCTATGGAGCCACGTACGTGCACGTAGGTCTTTTGAAATAAAATGTGCGATGAAAAATAAAATATTATTACATTACGGTCGTTTAGTATCGCGTTTTGTTTTCATAAAAGCTGATGTATTTATTTTTGTTATTAGTATTAAAAAACATTTTTTATCCATTTGTCCAGCTAATAGTTCCCCGATACAAGTGTTAAAATATGATAATAAAATAAAATTAAACCAGTGAAAAATATTCTGCAAAAAAAAATAAAGAATTACAAAAAAAAAATCATGAGAAATGTAATCAAGTGTTACTTTTTACACGTTGTTTGTACAAATCTAACAAAAGAGTGCAATAAATAATTCAAGAAGACGATTAAGAAAAGTCAAGTCGTCGCATCTCCTCGCATCTATCTCTCATCAACGTGATTTGAACTCATGTGTGAAATTTTTAACAGCACCGTGCGTTGTTGTGTACACGGACTCTTTGCATTTTCATGCCAAATTAAAAATACATCGTTTTCGTCTTTTTCTCCTGTAAAGTGATTGAAGAAGATTTGTGTACACATGAAGAAAACAAATAGTAAAAAGAAAAATAATAAATTAAAAACAAAAGAAGAAATTCTATCTATTATTATTGACGAACGAACGACCGGTATCTGAGCAAAAAAGTATTAGGGAGTGTCAATTAATGAGAAAAAGTGTTACGGATTGTTACGAAATTCAATGTTAAATGTAAATTATTTGCCGGTAAATGAAGTTTAATGAAGAAATTATTTTTTTTATTTAAAAATTTCGAAAAAGTGAAAATAAATTATTTCTTTATATAAAAATAAAAAAAAAAAATAAAATAAAAAAAAAATAGAAAATATAAACAAAAATTTAAAGTGAAATTATTTTAATTAATTTATAATTTGTTTACTTTATTTTAAAAATTAAACTTCATTTCATTAATTTTTTAAAATATATTTTGAGACATTTAAACAATAATTTTAAAAAATAAAAAAACTTTTGAAATTTTGCATTAGAAAGTTAATTAAATTAAATTAATACATACATATTTACTTTATTAATAATTGTTTTTTTTTTAATTTATTAAATAATTTTTATTAATTTTATATATTAAAAAATAATTCATTAAAATTAAAAATATTTTTAAAAAATTCTACTAAACTTCATTAAATAAAAAGTTTAAAAAATTACAAAAAAATATTTAATACCTAATTATATTTTGTATTATTTTCATTTTAATATTTTTATTTAATAATAATTTTGTATTCATTAAAATAAAATAAAATTAAAACAAATAATTTTCACACATTTTTTTTTGAAAAAAATTATGAACTTGATAAAATTTAAAAATTGAAATAAATAATTTATAAATTAAATTTTAAAAAAATATTTTAATTTTTTTATTATTATTATTTTTTTATTTATTTTTAATTAATTTAATTTAATTTATTAATTAATTTTTTAATTTTGATTTATTTTTAAAAAAATATATCATTCATTTGTATTAATTTTATTTTTACAAAATTTAAAAAAAAATACAAAAATATTATGAAATAAAAATATTTAAATATTTTTAATAATTTAATTTAATAATATTTTTAATTAATAATTTCAACAAATTTAAATAAATAAAATAAAATAATTTGTTCAAAAATTTTTTACAAAAAAAAAAAAAAAAATAAAAAAATTAATATTTCAAAATATTAAATTTAAAAAATTAAATTTCTTAAAACCACAAAAAATCTTCCAGAACTCTTTTAACATAAACAAAACAAAAACCAACAAAGATTAATCATCTACAATTATTTGACACTCCCTAATACGCCGAACTTGCTGCACAGTCACGGGTCTCCTAATGAATTTTCTTCACTCTCCGACACATGAAAGAAGAAGAAGAACGAAAGAAAAAAAATATAAATAAACATCGATTGACAGCAAGCAAAAACAATCTCATTGTCGGAGATTCGGAGACGACGCAATGTGTGACTAATACTAAAAATACAAGTGAATTACGCGACAACGGCAACATATGAAGATTTTAACTAACTTTTTTTTTTGTTTCTTTACATATCGATAGAAATTCAATTATTTTTTTTTATTTTGTTTTAAAAGAAAAAATAAATCTTGTATCGTCGTCACCGCACCAAACACAACATTCTGCCTACAATATATATATATTTATCCATTATATATATGTTATGTACATGTATTAACTACTAATAATAATAATGTGTTACTAACACTGCAAATATCGTACTTGTAGCATATGACGACGACGCTTTTGTGGTTACTTAACTATTAAAGAGTATGTCGATAGCGATACAAAAGAGTTGTGTATACAAAAAAAAATCATATGTAGTGTTCAAAGTGTACAAAGAAATCAGTTTTTCTTTTAGCACATTGATTTAAAGTCAGTATGATATTGGTTTTCTAACGACTAAGTTAATCGCGCGGGCATTTGACGATAAAAACGTGCAACTTTATCGCGGCATTCAAAAGTTACGGAATTTCAATTAACACATTAATTTATCAATAAAATCAAAATAAAAAAAAAATAATTTAAAAAAATGACATTTTTGGGATTGATTTAACAAGTGTTCGTTACATAAATGCAATTTTTATTTTTTTTTATAATTCAAAAAAAAAATAATAAAAATAAATAAATATAAAAATTGATGAGCAAAAAATATTTTTAACATAAACAAAAAAAAAATAATTATTTAAAAATAAATAAAAAAAAAATTAATAAAGTGTGTATGTGTGTGGTATATGGATAAAAATTTTCTTCTTCACTAAATAATATTCTTTTTTTTTATTTAAAATTTTTTTAAATATTATTATTATTATGTGTCTTCTCTTATAATATTCGTTTTTGTGTACATACAAATCTCAACATATATAAAAATTTATTTATTTTATTATGTTATGAATAATGTGCATCTTCATACACGCGAAAATAAAAAACAAATCAAAACATGAAAAGCAAAAAATTAACGAGCAAACACATTAATATTATTAAATTTACATGCTTTCTTTGAAAGTCGTCGTCAAAATGTGTGACATCTTAATCATCGCAACGCCGCCTCGTGTTGTTGTTGTTGTTACTTCGGTGTGTGGTTTGCTCGCTAAATATTGGTCTGCCTACTGAACTTTGTGCAAAATAATAATAATAATAAAAAAGAGCCTAATATACAATAAAAATTTTAATATGACAACATGTTGCATTCGTTCAGGGTTGAGCATTCCAAATAAAGTATCATAACTGTTGATAATTTTTATTATTTTTTTTTTGTTGTGTATACAATTTTTTTTTTATTTTGGAATTGTTACAAAATTTTCAAATTAAACAATTGATGACAATGGTAAAGCCAAAATAAATTCCGTTTCAACTGGTAGCTTTATTTAAATATGATGCAGAACAATTAAAAATTTTTTCCATTGATAATTTATAATCTGTTGGTAATAAATAATAAAAATAAATTTTTATTGT